>NW_027316389.1:15823676-16288676 GCF_026437365.1 Eucyclogobius newberryi
CTGCTGTTGTGTCCTTAAGCAAGACACGTCTCCTTGCATCCATTGTCTGCATGTAGGACTATAAATAGCGATATACAATAATACAATCACCCGCTGAAGTCATAAATAAACTGTAACTAGGTGCCATAATATGATTTAGCCAACACCAAATGATGTGCTATAATGCTGTATTTCTGTTAGAACTAAAAAGCAGCTTGTTCTCGTGATGAAGCAATTCAGTGGTACAGTAATCCCGAAGCGCCCCCGTGTGTTGAAACGGTTGTAAATCAGTCCACTGAATGCAAATTACAGTAAAATAAGTTTAAAAGAGTTTTGACGCATACGTTTACAGGGTTATTTTGCAAGTTGAGTTGAGTTTCTGCTTTTTTCATGAACAAGGACGAGAGGTTGTCAAATAAGGCTAAAGTAACACAATCCACAGCGCTTGTGTTATTGTCTTCTGGGCAGTTTGAAGGTGGAGTCAGCAATATCCAGCTTTTTGTGTCTGTGTTACTTATAAGATTCGTGATAATGAATTGAATTGTATTGTAATTGAGCCTGTGACGATAAGATGTATTATAATGTATTGTGCTGACGTACCACTAGGGGGCAGCACATATTTGTTTGACCATTCTTGCTTATAATTTAATGTTGAAATAGTCAGAATCACTGATGCTCATTATTAGCATGAATACAGTAGATTAATAACGTTTGTATGGGTCCGGGCTTACACATTTTATTATTTCCTTCTATTAGAGCAAGCAAGGCATTTCATTTTTCAGATTAAATGTTAAATGTTATGTTAAAATTATATGTTATTTTTCTTTCAGTTTGTATAATTTTCTTTCTCTTTTCAGGCTTGATTGCTGGACTGCTGGACTGAGTAAATGTAAATGAAAATTAAAATCTCCATTGGATTTATAGCGATTATAAAATAATGTGAAATGGCTTTGGTAGTTTTTCCTCTTGGTCTGGAGTTCCATCCTCCTGCTTCATTTCTGAGCTTTAGGCAATAACAATAAACCTCGGCCGGACCCCTCCTCTGCGTAAAGATGTGACGCTGACAGTGACATGTTTTAAACATCTGTTGAGGTAATCTTATCTCTCCATTTTGTGTGGTCCCACTCCCACCCTAACATTGCCATGGGAACAGGTGGATGGGGCAGAGGGGGCGGGTCCATCATGAGGGGCGTATGGCAGCCTGGTCAGAGCTAAACTGACCTGAGCTCTGGAACCGTCTCAGAGCTGCTGGACTGGAGACCAGAGATCATCACCTCACCTGCTGTTTATGTCCATCTACAGACAGAGAATTTGAGGAAACATTTGGTTCAAACAAGGTAAGAAAAGTATTGATTTTGTATTCATTTTCATTAGAGTTAAATTCAGTGCTAGACTTTAAATCTGCAATGACCACAGAGCACTATTGTGGCTGAGATTTAAAAAAAGAAGGAGGACAGAAAAAGAATTGTGAAAGTGAAAGGCATTCCAAATTCAGTGCTTTCTGATTGTGAATGTTCTGAATTTTGGTTTAAAAATGTTTTTTTTAATTCATTGACTCTAGATTTTCTTTAGTTTTTAATATCAATAATACAAAAACAAAAAAAAACAGGCAGACTTTTGTTAGATTGACATATGAGAAGACTTATGAATTTATATATGTATTTTTTAATCCATACATTTGCTTCTGGGGATCCAGCTTGTACTATATTAGTATAAAATCCCTTGCATATTCATTGCGCTAATGAATAAATTACGTTGCAACATCTCTTACAGATATTTGTTCTTTGTTTTTTGACAGATTCAACCGTGTGAAGCTTTCTATGTGGGTTGTGGAGAGGCTGCGTGAATCCGTGGACAGTTGCGGACAGCCCATGTCTTCAGCTGATTTCAAACTCAAACTCGGCGAAATCATGTTTGGCGAAAAGGTTCACAAACCCAGTCGGATTTCCTGCCCCAATGTCATCACTCCGGACAACATTCCTGAATTCTGCATCCCTCCCACTATTCCGTCCCTGCACCAAAACGTCGACACTGGGCGAGTTCCACGAATTGTCCAACCGGCACCTAAAACTGACGTGGAACCGACTCACTATGGAATCTATAACCCACATATTATCCAAGTGGAGAGCGTGGATGAAAGTCCAGGCGACGTTTGCAGTGACGAGGAAACAACAAACGCAGATCCACAGAGTCAAGCAGCTCTGTCTCTTCCGCATCTTGCCAAAATGCAAACTTGCTACGGTTTTTGCACCTTGCTGGAAAGCCCTCATACTCGCAGGAAAGAGTCTATTTTCCACAATGACTCCACTTCCCCATTACTCCTCCCTCGAAGTCGCTCAAGTATTTGCGCTAAAATGTCCCCCAACTCGTCCCCATGTCCCTCTCCATCCTCCTTTAGCCTCAACCACTTGTCTTCCAGGCTTTCTCCACGTTCTTTTAACTGGCAACCCGCCTTGGACAGTGACACAACATCCTCAACAGAATCCTCTCCGTTTAGCTCTCCTCTTTTGAACCGATATCCTAAGTCTTCGCTTTTCAAAGCTTTGAGCCATGAACTGCTTCTGTCTCGGAATATGAGGAAGGCAATGGTGTCCAGGAACAACTCCTTGTCCACCGATGAAGGTAGTTCGACTGATAACAGTCCCAATGTAATGAGGAGAGGGTCAGAGGTGCTGGCTGAACTGCCGAGTAACTGCAGCCTGGCCCCGCCTGCAGTTTTCCCCTTGGATCTGAACCTGCACCGGGAGAGGCTGATGAAGGAGAGAATGGTACCCATAGGAAAGGACGGGAGCTTGAGATTGTTTGCAGAGTATTGTCCTGAAAACCTAAGACTTAGAGTTCGACTTATCAGTGCAGAAGGGTTGTACCCACTTTCTGTAGATCCTAAGATAATAAACTGCAGTGTCAGCCTGAGTTTGGTTCCAGGTAAAGTCCAGAAACAGCGGAGCACGGTGATCAGAAAGAGCCGGAACCCAATTTTCAATGAGGACTTCTTCTTTGATGGCATTACAGAGGAAGACTTAGAACAGAGATCGCTCCGATTCAAAATGGTCAACAAAATGTCCACCTTAAAAAGAGACTATTTGCTGGGTGACTGTGATCTGTTGCTGTCCAGCATTGTCACATTATAAAACTACTTCCTCCTATTTATATTTATTTGGTGTTTCATCTCTTTTTGTAAATGTCCCTTTGATAAGAATAAACAATGAATTTGCCTGTGTTTTTGTCTTTATCATTTTTCATTCAACAACCAAACAATCATCATTTTCATCAAAGGCAAATGTAGTTATTACGTCAAAAGACAATGTTGCGGAGCAACCGTGACTCACTATTGGGCAGTTCAATAAGATGTTTCACAACAAAGTCATATAATTTAGATAAGGATCAGCTCCATCCTTATGTTTGCACTGGGTCAACTGGGTCATCTTATAGCTAACAGACATGTCAAAGACTCATATAGGCCTACTGCGCATGAGCTAATTACTATTTACTTTTCTGCATGTTACACATTTGTCAGTTGACTAGTAACACAATTGACAGGTAAAACAATGACAGGTAAAACAATTGACAGGTAAAACAATTGACAGGTAAAACAATTGACAGGTAAAACAATTGACAGGTAACACACTAACCATTTTTATAGTTGTAGGATATTCTGTTAATTGCAGAGGTAAGAATTCCTATCACTGAGATATATATATTTTTTAATTGAACTGGTAACACAGTTCAAAATAATTAAATATGTTGGTTGAATGTGTGACTTTGGGTACCTTGCCATTTAAAAAAAGTATTTTTCAAGGGGTAACCCAGATGCCAGTAACTTCTGAGGCGCATTGCAATATTTAATGCAAATATAAGTTAAGAGGAAATATGTCCCTCATACTTGAATAACTTTATGTTCAGAGTGTAATTGTTCACCTTTCCCATGAAAAACTCAAAATGATAATAAAGGGTGAACTTTGAACTGTATTATTATCCCATTCTATAAAGTAAATAAAATAAGCATATAACATCTCATCATATAACATCACTATTGACTTGATGATGGCACAGTTTGTTGATTATTCATTGTTATGGCTAAAGCCTTGTGTAGTGAGCCAGTCAGAGGATCGTCTTTCCCCTAATCCTGTTTTCATTCTGACCTTTACCAAGATTAAATAAATCCACAGAAACCAGAGAGCACACTGAGAAGATTGAATTTGCGTTTCATAGGGGTTGGAGTCCAAATTCTATGATAGCCCATGTGTAAAAGCATGGAGAGTCTTCTTTTTATAACTTTCTTTTAAAAAACAAGTGACTAAACCATCAGAATCTTAACGAAATGTGGAGAAGACTACCTGCCCTGTCTCATAAAGAGCAGGCCTAAAAGCCTCAGTTCCATTATGGCTAGTTAAAGATTAATACTTTTCTCAGTACTTTGAAAGAGAGGCTGGTTACACCGAGCCTACAAACAACACATCACTCCACTGAACTACCTATTGCTTTCAGCTTCCAGCAATGGGCTGTCAAACAGAACTTGTGGCTTCTAAGGACACAAATCTCCAAGAATTGTCATAAAGACTTTTCTAGAGTATAAAGTATGCTCAATTGGGTTGCATAGCTTTCTGTACTATATACAGTGGAATAAAACGATCTGAGTTTCTGCCACTAGAGAAATGAGAGAAAACTACATGCAACATAAACACTAGAGAACAATAATAAAGTACAGAAAATGACAAGGCACATGGAAAGATGATGAAGATAACATCATTATAGCTAAACAAAACAAAGCAATAAACATATCTTTGTTAAAAGACATTCTGGGAACAAGTGCCGTGAATTAGCTCCGACTATGTGACTGCTGTGCTACAGTCAATTTCTTTTGTATCAATCCTTATTCAAATCAACCACTATATTAAAAAAAAATAATAATAATATTGTAAGGCATTAACAAAAATGATTGCAAAAAAATAATCAACGTTGTGGGTGAAACTGAAATTAAAGCTTAAAAACATGGCGAGCCTGACACATCCTCTTGCCCTGAGGTCATTATAAGAGACAAAAGAAAACAGTCAGTAGCTCCACAAAAAACAATGTTACTCCTCTTGATAACAAGCTGTGAGGACAGAGATATGGACGCACAGATTTGTGGAGGCACGTGTTGACTCAGCTGGTGCTGTGGCCACAGTCCGTTCAAGGGATTTCCACCAATCCTTTGTGTCTTGTTTTTATTCTGGGATGCCTCCAAGGAGACGCGGTCAAGCCTCTGCACATTCACCCTTTCTCATGAAAAGTCTTTTGATCTCATTTCCACAAAATGTCGCAACTTATTCTCTTCCAGCTCGCATTTTTTTCAAAGTTCAAACAGTCATTTGCCAAGATTTCGTATCCAGTTACAAATTGTGATGTAGGTTTTATCTATAGGAAACATCAGTGTCCACGAGGCCTGCGCATGCTGATTGAAAACGTAGGGGAAGTGCCAGAGTTAAGCTGCTTGCCGAGTTGCTTGGTTACCTGCCTTTACCGGAAGCCATTTCCCTGATAACAAACATGAGCCGGATTCATGCATAATATACATTACATTGTTGATATTTTGTTCATTTTTTCAGAAAAAAATCATTCCAAACTGAAACATTATCATAATTGTGACACATTTTAAATGGAGGCCTTAGGAAAACAGTGAGCTTTTGGTAACCCTGAATGAAGGCTACACAAACACATATTATCAACATTAATCAACACATGTTTGTGTATATACACAAACATGTGTTGATTAATGTTGATAATATGTGTTTCACTTCCTCAACAATTTTAATCAATGACGATCAATCTTGAAAATGTGTTGTGAGTTTGAATCCCGAAAACATAGATACTAAGAAAACAAAAACTGTTATGTCACCTTTATTTATGTTACCTTGATTGGTGCACTCTTGAAATTGTATCCACTCTCATGCTCCTTTGAGGACGTAGAACTTTACAATGTAGTGTTGGTTTAAAACCAATAAAATGCCCACTCTGTTATCAAAATGACATAATGGTTACCTTGGTAAAAGTTGATATTATTATGACCCCAGCGCGTTATCTAAACCAACACTGTACTGTACACAGTGCTTTTCTCACCGGCAGCATCACTGACTTTTCCAGCAGGTCTCACAGTCACAGCACACACATCATCAAGACTTCAGATCAAACCTGAGCAGAAATGTCCTGTGTGCACGTAGAGCTCCAAACTAGCACCTGTCATGAATTACAGGTGCAGCAACCGAGTCTGACCAGATCACTACGTAACCCTTCATCACACAGAGCTCTTATCTAAGTCATAAACCCAGTTCCTGCCTCCTCTCTGCCATGGCTACTGTCTATCAGCCTTCATCCAAGCATTCATTTGTGAAATTATTACCACATCTACTTACTGATAGTCATCTTACAACAACGTGTCGGAAATGTGGTTCAGCTCTCTAAGTAGAGCTGCACTTTGAGGTAATGCATTCAGTGTCACAGAAAATACAAATCTAAAACCAAGTTTGCAGTTGTTTTTGACACCTTTCTGCATCTGTGTTTGAAATGTATATTTTTTAAACATTTTGTTCAAGTTTTAACTGAGGAAATGCTGTTATATACTATAGTATATAATTGACAGGCTAATACTGACCACAGTAGTCACCAAATATGAGCAAAATATATGTGTATATGTATGTATGTATGTATGTATGTATGTATGTATGTATGATTGTATGTATGTATGTATGTATGTATGATTGTATGTATGTATGTATGTATGTATGTCTAGCAATGTTCAAATCTAAGTGGAAAAGTTTTGTTTAGCTCTGCATATGACTGAAATTATTTTCTTCTTTTAGGTCTTAAGGAGTGTTCACACCACTGCGTCCAAATTCGCGCCCGACGCCAGAGTTGGACGCCTGTACATTTGAAGGCAGACGCCTCAGACCCGCGTTAGGGGCATCCAGCGCACATGCGCAGTGTGGAGGGGTTGCTGTGTTTCTCTGTGTAGCTGTGCAATGGCAGAACAGGTGGAGAAAGTGGCTTTGGTGTATTAACTTTACAAAGTCAAAAAATGGAGGTGGTGGCCCCATTCCTGAGTTGGTATCCATAGCCAGTCTTATTGATTATTAGGCTGAGAGAGTTCAGACCTATGCAGAACTGCAGTGGGAACAGCGCATCACCTTGGTAAATGCCACATTTGACGGACACTTGTGCAAGTGGCTTGCCATTGTTCTTAAGGGTGGTTAACCAGATCGAGTTCCCTATGAAGCCCCATTGATGTTGTACAACTCCAAGCATTCAATGATCCAAGTGTGTGGCTTTGAGTCATATGCTTTATGTAATCAATCCAGGCAGTGCTCAGGTTTGTGTGTCGTGTTCTACAGTCCCGTGCGTTCTGTCTATCAGGAGCTGATGTTTTGCACCTCTGGTATTTTTGCCGATGCCTAGTATTGCTCATGTATTAGCATTGCCCATTTATCTTAGCTGCCATTATGCCCGAAAGGGAGCTTCCACGTTGTTGGACGGATAGTTGGACGGGACTGTACCCTTTAAGGCAGGGGTGGGCAAACTACGGCCCGCGGGCCACATCCGGCCCGCCGGGCCTTTCAATCCGGCCAAGCTTGTCCAAGTAATATTTAAAAAATGAAAATAATAATGTTTTTCCTTTTTTGCCCTCAGGCATCTGTCTGCACTTGTATCCTTAATACATATGACGTGAAATGAATTAAATAATAGATTCAATAGCCTATATTTGACAGAAAAGTGATATTTTATTTGATATTTCATTTTAGGGATTTTTTTTTTCACACCAATGATCGAGGGCCGGCCCTCCAATACTTGCCTGGATTCGAATATGGCCCTCGGAGGAAAATAATTGCCCACCCTGCTTTAAGGGATCCTTCAGGATCAGGATCGTACGCCCTTCGATTAGCCATTCGGGTGAGTTCCGTCCCTTAGTAATGTGTTAATTTGGGCTGCGAGGCGCTCGTGGGGTGAGGTGAGTTTCTTAAGCCAGTATGTATCATGTCAGGGCCAGGTTCTGTCCAGTTTTTCATGCCTGAGACTCTTTCCTGTATGTCTGTCACAGTGACGGTAACTGGATTCTGCTCAGGGATGTTGCTGTGGTCCTCTCTCAGAGCCATCAACCACTGTGCATCTCGGTTGTGGGATGATTCCCTCTCCGATATGCCTTGGTGGGTCTGCTCTGTTGTTATTACCCTGCCATTGAGCGTACATTTTTGCCGGTTGAGATGCGAACAACCTGTTTGTTGGCCTGGCTTCATGCTCTCTCATGAACTTCTTTAGACCACTGGCCAAGACTTGGAGCCTTTGTTAGGCAGTTTTGAGTGCTTCAAGTATGGACATCTGGTTGTACCTCTTGGGTACTTGCTTTTTGCATTTCTGGGCCTCAGACGGTTGGCTTACCTCTCTCCGAGCTGTCTTGATCTTAGATCCTCCAACCTCCTTTTCTATAGTGGATATTTCATCTCATGGTTACTCTTACGATAGCCGAGTGTCTCAAGTTATATCAGCTCATTGGTTTCAGTGATGGTTGTCGTAGTGATAGCTGTCAATGCTGCATTCACATCACAAAATATAAACATATATCAGAATTTATCAGTTCAAGGACCTTAAGGCCATAATGAACATCAACAGAATAGTATGTACAATTTAAGTTGGACAACGTGTTCCTACAGATTCCTCACTCTCCTTCCCATCTCCACTTTCACCCAGGGGCCTTCCAGGCCATCTTGAATATCTGTTCAAATCAAATCAATTTATTTTTGTAAGGCCCAAAATCACAACAACAGTTGCCTCTGAGGGCCACAGGGAGAAATGAATCAACAATGTCTGTGGTGGTGATGGAGTCAGACAATGTCTGTGGTGGCGATGAAGTCAGACAATGTCTGTGGTGGCGAGGGACGATGTCCCAGGGTCCTCTGTCCTTAGACTCTCCTTCTCGGCCAGGAAAAACTACAAAAAAAACCTCTTTGGGAAAAAAGCGTAGAAACCTGGAAGAGTTCCAGTGAAGGAGAGATCCGACTCTCACAGACGGACAGACGGACACGAGGAGACTGGAGCTGGACCCACTCTTCAGGCAGAAGAGGGACCGTCTGAGTCGAGCTGGACCCACTCTTCAGGCAGATGAGGGACCGTCTGAGTCGAGCTGGACCCACTCTTCAGGCAGAAGAGGGACCGTCTGAGTCGAGCTGGACCCACTCTTCAGGCAGAAGAGGGACCGTCTGAGTCGAGCTGGACCCACTCTTCAGGCAGATGAGGGACCGTCGGAGGCGAGCTGGACCCACTCTTCAGGCAGAAGAGGGACCGACTGAGGCGAACTGGAGCCACTCTTCAGGCAGATGAGGGACCGTCCACACAGGGCAGGGACCACTTCACCAGGGGAGGGGCATCTGGGTCCACAGGTCCTCAGGAGTGAGAGAAAGAAAAGAAGGCGGTGAACAGTTTGCAAGTGGAATCAAAAAATAAATATTGTTTGATAGCATAAGTAGTCAGAAGAAGAAGAGGATAGTGCTCAAGCTGTCATACTTCCCCCAGCACAGTTACTCCTAGGGCAGCGTAGCTGAAGCTGTGGGTTTATCTTTCTGTTCCTAACTACTCTGACCATAAGCGATTTCGAAGAGGAACGTTTTAAGCCTGGACTTAAATGAAGAGACTGTGTCAGCATATTTAACATGGGTCGGGAGCTGATTCCATAACACAGGAGCTTGGTAGCTAAACGCTCTACCTCCTACAGTACTTTTAGAGACTCTTGGCACCACCAGAAGGCCAGCATTCTGAGAGCGAAGAGCTCTGTTTGGATGATATGGTTCTATAGCATCTTTGAGGTAGGATGGGGCCATGTCATTTATGGCTTTGTAGGTCAAGAGTAGAATTTTGAATTTGATTCTGGACTCGACGGGGAGCCAGTGAAGAGACTTCAGCACTGGCGTAATGTGCTCTCTTCTTTTTGTTCCTGTTAGTAATCTTGCTGCTGCATTTTGAACCAGTTGAAAGCTTCTTATGGAGCTTTTAGGACACGCTGCAAGCAGGGAGTTACAGTAGTCTAATCTAGTCGTTACAAATGCATGGATAAGTTTTTCGGCATCACTTTTAGGCAGGATTCTTCTGATTTTGGCGATGTTGCGCAAATGGAAATAGGCTGTTTTACAAGCTTGATTTATATGAGCTTTAAATGAGAGCTCCTGGTCAAATAAGACTCCAAGGTTTCTTACAGTAGAACTGGAGGCTACACTGACATTGTCCAGTGTGACTATCTGCTCAGATAGAGCGTCTCGTAGATGCTTAGGGCCAAGCACAATGACCTCGGTTTTTTCAGGGTTAAGAAGCAGGTAGTTTAGTGTCATCCAGGTTTTTATCTCCTTCACACAAGTACTAAGTCTGTCTACTTGATCGCTCTGATCAGGTTTCATTGATAAATACAGCTGAGTGCCGTCTGCATAGCAGTGGAAGTTAATGTCATGCTTTCTGATAATGTTGCCTAATGGCAGCATATAAAGAGTAAACAGAATTGGACCGAGTACCGAACCCTGTGGCACACCGTAAATTACTTTAGAGCTTGGTGAGGAGCTCTGGTTTACATTAACAAATTGGAACCTATCAGATAGATAGGATTTAAACCAGCTGAGGGCTGTTCCTCCAACACCTACATCACATTCTAACCTCTGCAGTAGAATGTTGTGGTCGATGGTGTCAAACGCTGCGCTGAGGTCCAACAGAACCAGGATTGAGACCAGTCCATCGTCAGCGGCTAATAACAAATCATTTGTGACTTTAACTAGTGCAGTTTCAGTGCTGTGGTGGGCTCTGAACCCTGACTGGAAAACTTCAAATAAGTTATTGTCCTGCAGGTGGCGACAAAGCTGTTTTACTACAACTTTTTCAAGGATTTTAGAGACGAAGGGAAGATTTTAAATAGGTCTGTAGTTTACCAATAGGTCGGGATCTAGATTAGGCTTTTTCAGAAGAGGTTTAATGACTGCATGTTTGAAGGACTGTGGAACATAGCCACTTTCGATTGAAGTATTTATTATATTAAGAATAGAGTCTATAATTAGGGGAAGAATGTCTTTGAGGAGTCTGCTTGGAATGGGGTCTAGGACACAAGTTGAGCTTTTAGAGGACATAATGGCTGAAGTTATCTCTGCTTGATCAACAGCTGTGAACCTTTCTAGGTTTACAGGTGGATTTATATGGGACGTTAGATTTACAGCTTGGGCTAGTTCAGGGCTAATAGCGGGGGTAATTTCATCTAATTTATCTCTGATTGTTTTTATTTTATTATTAAAAAATAGGAGGAAATCATCAGAGCTAAGTGTAGCTGGGATTGAGGGCTCTACTGCACTGTGACAGTTTGTTAGCCTAGCTACAGTGCTGAAAAGGAATTTAGTGTTACTTTTGTTGACTTCTATTAGATTTGAATAATATCTGGTTTGGGCCTTACGCAGAGCCTGCTTATAGGACAGCAGGCAACTTTTCCATGCTTTTAGGGATTCTTCGGTGTGAGAGCGACGAAATAATCCCTCTAACTTTCTAACTCTTTGTTTATGTGAACGCAGTTCTTGGTTGTACCATGGGGAGGCGCGCTTTGGCCTAATGACCTTCTGTTTTAACGGCGCGACAACGTCAAGAGCAGACTTCAGAGAATTCATGGTCAAGTCGACACATTGATCACTTAAACTGGGACTAAAGCTGTTCTCAGCAGGATCACATGACATGTCACTGAATATTGGCTCTATTATTTCTTTGAATTTTGAGATAGATTTTTCAGATATTGTCCTTTTCATTATAACTTTATTTTGTGGGACTGGGTGATCTTTAAGAATAAACTGAAAGGTAATTAGGAAATGATCTGACAATATAGGGTTTTGAGGGAGGACACTGAGGTCACTAATCTCTGTTCCATACGTTAGGACAAGATCCAGAGTGTTCTTGTGAGTGTGAGTCGGTTTATTTACATTCTGAGTGAAACCAATGCTGTCTAACAAGGCGCTGAAGGGATTACTGAGAGCGTCATCACTCATGTTCACGTGGATATTAAAGTCTCCAACTATAACTATTTTATCCCAGGCTAACACTAAGTTTGATATAAAGTCAGAAAACTCTGTTAAAAACTCTGAATAGGGACCAGGAGGTCGGTAGATAGTTCATTAAGATGGTTCCATTCACGCCTAATATAGCAGTATCAAGAGTTTTGATGTTAACACTGATAAACCCTTCTTCACAACATGTCCCCAACTCCTGCTACAAAAACAAAAGCTGTCTCACCTACACCATTCCACCTTTCACCTGGTCCCAAACTGTCCTCATCTTTGGCCCACAGAAACAAAGAGAAAATGTTAGCAGTCACCTCCAGAGTCTAGCTTAAAAACCTAACCTTAAAATCAAGTTAGAAATGTTGGGGTAATAATGGACTCAGACTTGAATTTTAACAGCCATGTCAAATCAATCACATCAGCAGCTTTTTATAGTATAGTGTCCAAACAGGACTTGGAGAAACTTATCCATGCGTTTGTCTCCAGTAGATTAGACTACTGTAACAGCCTGCTCATTGGCCTCTCCAAACCAGCTGTAAAACAGCTGCAGTACATCCAGAACGCTGCTGCTCGGGTCTTGACTAGAACCAGGAAGTACCATCACATTAGTCCTGTTCTCAGGTCTCTGCACTGGCTCCTGTGGCTCAGAGAATAGACTTTAAAGCAGCTCTGCTTGTGTACAAGTCTCTCCATGGCCTAGGAACAAAGTACATCTCGGACATGTTAGTGCCATATGAACCATCTCAGACTCTGAGGACCTCAGGGATCGGCCTCCTGCTGGTGCCAGAGTCAGAACTAAACATGGGGAATCTGCGTTTCAACATTATGCAGCCTCCTAAAGATGTGAGACAGGTTTATACTCTGACAATGTTCAAATCTAGGTTGAAAACAGTTTTGCTTAACTGTGCATATGGCTGAAATTATTTTCTTTGCACTCTTCTCTTTTATGTCTTAAACTGCTTTGTGATTTTTATAATTTTTTCCCTCTTGAGTGAAGCGCTTTGAATTTCCCTGTGTACGAATTGTGCTCTACAAATTAACTTGCCTTACCTTCCATTAAGAGGGTTTTGTAGCATATGATGATGCTGGTCACCCTTGTCTCCTGGCCACTCCTGTCTCTAAGTTAATTGTGTGTCTGAACCACAATCTCAGGGCCGTCAACATAATATTTGGGGCCTGGAGTAAGAAGACTAACACGGGCCCCCCGTTTAGTATAAACATAGGAACAGGGTCAATTTCCCTGGGGCCAGGGCCTGGGACAAGAGACCCCTTTGCCTATGTGTAATAAAAGAATGCAATGTCGTTATCACAATACACTCTCCTACTCCTACTACTCCTACTACTAATTTCATTGTAATAATTAACATGGAAAAACCTTGCACATGTATTCTGCTGATGCCATGTCTGGTCCTGTGTTTGGCTAGTTGCTCTTCATCGCCATGGTAACGTTCCAGAGAAGCCATGGAGATGCTCTTTCATGTGGATGCCCCATTCATCAACTCAGGCTGCACCGCTGCTATCTCATGTCGGGCTGAGCTCCAGCCTCCCCAAACATACATATTCATATGTGTATTATTAAGGTTTATTTACAACAACCATGGATTAATAGATATGTTTTAAATAAAGAGATGTATTTTTACTGATGAATATTGCTGTCCCTTCTTGCAAGTATTCGTCAGAGCTTTTCATCTACTGGTTTAACTGGTTTTAAACTGTGTCTTTTGTGATATTATCAACCAGTTTTGCGTTACTCCTCTACCATCGTTTTAGTACTGTTGTTGCCTTTTTCATAACTTTTTTTAAGTATTATTTTTTATTTGTATTTTGAAGGAGCAGCCCAGCAGGACATGAGGGAAATATTGGGATGATATTGATATGTCATATTTAAACTCTTTATGGGTGTTCTCACAAATATACATTGTTTTGTTGCAATATTGATGAAAGTGCCATGAGAGCAGCTGATATGGAAGAACACACACATTCGGTCTACACATCGATGTCCATTATGGATTTGACTGCAAACATGGACCAGGTTATGGCTTATTGTTTGCTGATATGAATTACCAAGCAACCAAATAACACTAACACAAGCTGCTGAGAACTAGCTCCAGAAGAGAACGGCATAGACAGGAACAGATGCAGGCTATTCCCATTAAGAGCTGTAAAAGTGGAATAAGAATGGGTGCACTGAAGTGAATCAAATGTGAACGTCAAATTAAAAAAGATTGGTGAACAGTGAGAAAACACAGAGCTTTCGATCTTTGGTCACACACAAAGGTCCACTGTGTATGGAACCTTTCTAATGGGTGGTCTGCCACCAGCTTGTTGTCATGGAGGTATTAATACTTTGCCTAGATTGTTAATCCTTAAATTTATTTGATTACAGTATTTTTAATTGCTCAAATATTCCTTCCAAAACATGCCACAGATCTGTAATCTGGCCTAGGTTGCCTCCAGAGAGATCGATAAGTAATGCCATTAATGCATGAAAAATAATAATAATATCTGCACTGTTTCACACTCTTGTGAATGAGTTGTTCTATCAAAAATGTTCTGATGTCACATGACTGCTGCCCTCATGCCCCACAGGACCTGGTTTAAGTCTGCACACAGGCATATGCTGCCATCTGCTGGCAGCTCTTTTGTATTTCATCTCAAGTAAAAGTGCAAATAAAATTAAAATAAAACAATAAACCTTACAGAATATTTACAGAAATAATGTGAATATTCATAATATTTGAATATTCACCAGTTATTCTCTCTATCATCTATTCAGCAACAAACAACAAACACCAGGTGTATGATGGGAAAAGATGTCCTGAAATTTTGAGAATGATGTGTGTGTGACAACATTTCTGCCATCTATCTTACAGACTTTATAACGACTTTGGTGGTAAATAAGTGTGATGTGCAATCAAAAGTTTCTTATTTTTCAAACTACAATGTTTCCCCAATTGAACAATACTGATGACACTTACATTTATCAGTTAAACAGCCACCAATCGACAATTGCATCAGCAGAGGCACTTATTTTGACCAATCGCACTAGGCAGGCTCCTGGATGTTGAATACTGGAGAGACCCTTTCTCTCAGCAGGCTATTTTTAGTCCTATGCCTTCCGGCGAAGTGCATGAATATGGAGGAGTGCTGCTGTATGAGAGAGCCATGATTCAGACAGACAGACCCGTGTTCTGTGGCTGCCTCCAATAAATACTGACCAGGAGTCTTCAGACGACTCCAAGAAAGGATTACAAATGGTTAGTGTGTTGTCTTAAAGGTCTACACAATACATCATTGCAATATCAACAAATCAAAATATGTAATTTGGCGAGCAAATAAAATGTTGGTAATTTATGACCGGTTCTCTTTCTCTCTCCTCTGTCAGCTGCCGGTTCTATTTCTAATTTTAATAATGGCCCCAATTCATGTTTCTCCTCTCAAAGTTAATTATATGACTATATTGCATTTTGGTTGTGCCTCTGCGTCCATAACCGACCACGCAATTCAAAACATAACATTCACAAAGGCACAGTTGAAGTTGAAGTGTCTCGCTCAAGAGCACAGCACAACAGAAGGCAATTCCATGAACAGATATTGAACTGGCAACCTTGAGGTTTGTGGGCAATTGAGCTACTACTGCCCTCTTCAGGTGGCAGATTGTGTGACATCAGATTGGACATTCTTTTCTGTTGTGCATCACCTATGACAAGAGGTTTCTGCTCGCTGGACACTGGCTGCCCAATTATATTAGATTTTTTAAATTTTCTTTTGTAAATATTTACTTACTAGTTATGTTTTTGAAGCTCATTTAAGGAAAAGGAAAATGTTGGCTTTGGCTTTAGGGATAGAGCAAATACAACAAGAAATATGGTGAATCTAGGTCTTATTTAATGGATTGTACATATTTCTTTCCTCTCAAGGTGCACACATGATCTAGATATAGTACAGTGCGTAACTCAATTGGCTGTTTTAATGTTAAAAAGGTAATATATACAACACCATCCAACATGTTAGAGATTTTAGAATATTTTTCACCATGTTTCCAAATTACCTCTCCAGCTCTTAGCGTCATCTGGTGGTAATTCAGAAGAGCTCCTCTTTATTAAGGCCTATTCATTCTTGGCCTGAATCATTCTGGCCAATTTACTGCTCAAATTTGTTTCAATCCACTGTGAACCATTTGATGAACTCCTTTTGTCCACTGCTGGCAGGTATCAAACAAAACCTGAGGCTAATATGTCCCAAATTAGTCCAGGAAGCCTGACTAATACATAATACAGAACTTTAACAACCTTATTTCCAAGGTATATTTATGAGAAACTATTGTTTGATCTTAGTTCAACCTGTGAGCTAAGATCCAGGCCCAACAAGTTTTTCCCCACAAAATATTGAATCTGAAAAAGTTTTTACTTAAGGCTTCAGGATATCTTGATAAACCATAAGCATGTATCACAAGAGCCTCACGTACCGTTTAGCAGACAAAAAGCAGTCTCTTCTGTTGCGGTATAACAGGGCTTGCAGCTTGCTAAAATATTTTTATCCTCCTCTCTAGCCCGTTATTCTTTTGATCACACGAGCTTTGCAAAAATAGACCGCGACTGCACAAAGGAAGTAATGGATTTATGATTCAGAAATATGCTGTTGCAGAGATCTCTCATTTGCCTCTAAAAGAGCCTGTAATTCATTTGTGCCGTGGTGCATGGTGAAATGAACATACTTGAGTGCAGATGGGTGTGCGACACATGGGAGGTTATGCTGTTGTTTAAGTGCAGAGGATACAAACTCAGGAATAGCTGTGTACTGGATTTCTTGTGTTCCTAAATGGATCTAGTTTACTTACCATCACTCTTGTGCCATGGAGAATGCTCTCGCCTCCTGTCCTTGACCTCAGTGTACTTTGCAAGTCAATATTATTCAAAGGCTGTCTATGGATATGGCTTTAAATAGGCCAATTTAGGCTCGGAGCACATGCATCTTGGAAGGCAGGTTTATTTTGGTGGGACTCAATTTTTCTCAAGTCTCCTTGGCCGTCGGGGTGTCTCCTTGAGAAGGAGGCCACAGGCATCTGTACTTTCCCAAACCTCCCAAAACAAGGGGCTTGGCGAGAGTTACTTTTGTACAGTGCCACAGAGGATGTTCCGTCCTGTAGCTCCAATGTCCACTCTTCAAAAGGCATTTTGATACAGTGGCTTCTTAACTTAAAAAGTTACACATTTTCCAAAAGAGATCAATGCAGGGGGTCTGGAACCAGAGCAAAGAGTGCATCAGACAACAGGCCAATTTTGTGAAATTCAAACACATGTCTCTCAAATGTGAAAGGCATCTCTTGAACAAACCATACAACTTTTCTTAACTCAGATTTAAGCTTTTTTCAGATTCTGGCAGATTTTCTTAGGCTTAGGCTTGTTGATTCTGCACAAATCTCCTTTTTTCCTTCTTTTTACTTGCAGGTCACCATGTTTGCTTTGACACGGCGGACCATGTGTTTCAGTCACTCCATCAGAAGTCATGGAGATAGGATATGGTTCAGTCTTTGTAAAGTATAGTAAAAGCGTGCGGTCTTGGCTAGACAGGTAGATGAACAGAAATGCACAGAAGTTGGACTGACACTCATCTGAAGACTAGCGCTAACATGAGAGGAAGAATACACAGTCTGGTCGCACAAGATATGGTCTCAAATGGATCAATATCAATTATCTGAGTGGAGAACTGCTTTTTCATTTGTTGAATACAGCAGCGCAGCAGCAACTACAGATGAAGTGTCACACGTTCATGACACGCTTGAAGCCCTGTTCTGCTTATTGTCTCATTTTTCAGAACCTTGTTAAGTATTATCTTGTATTTACATGACCTCTCACTACGAGCCCCTGTCAGGAGCTGAGCCCTCTCACCCTCCATGCCCTGCTCATTCTTTCACTTGTTTTAGTATGACCTTTGCTTTACTTTGGTACCATTTAACTTGTCAGTTAGAGGGATACATTATATCTGGATTTCATTCAGGCAGAACACTTTGTTAGTGTGCTGCATTTACCTTGACATTTTTCAAGGTAAATGCCCTCTTCAGAACTGACACAGGTCTCAGTGACCTGTCACATATCAGCTGTTGTTACTTCCTGAGGAGTGGTCAACTTAAGAAAACAAGATATATCAGATATAAAGGTCTCTATCAGAAAAAACAACAACTTTCCTTAGGACAAGCCATGTCCCTCGATTAACCGCTCCAGCCCCAGTTTCTCTTGTGGGCCAGTGCAGACTAGTCTCATTGAACATGGCAGATAAAGAGATCTCAGGGAACTCTGGAAGAAAGCTCACTCCCCGCCCTTAAAATAGCCTTCCCTCGGTACCAGAGCAGAGGACAAAGTGACATTGTATGTGCCAACATCTGTGCCGAACCGTGCCGTACGCAGTGCCCCATCCCAAGTTTGAACAGACTCTACCGTCATCCTCCAAGGGGCAGCCATTTTGGAAGGCTCTCCCGGCACAGATGTTGCATATTAAAATGTGGGTCTGTTTTAGCGGAGAGTGGGACGGAGGGCCGCTCCTCTGTGGCTCTCACCTGTGCCTTCATCCGAGAAGCCAATTCAACAGAGGCACTGTCTAACCAAGCAAACACAAAGTGACATTCAAGATAAAGTCACCCTGTCGCCTCGGTGACCTGGGCCGATTGCAAACCGTCTACCCCAAACTCTGCATGGTCTTAATGGTGTATCCCGTTACTGTATGTTGCCTAAACAGACGAATGATTACAGTAAACACATTAAATTGAAAAGGAAAAATATAAAATATTCACATGACTTTTGTAATTTGTGTTAACTTCATTTATCAGGCCATTATTAACCTGAATTGTTGACCAAAATGTCTCTATTTAAAATAATGTTTTTTTCAAAATTTGATGAATACAAATTTTGAAAAAAACATGATCCAGATGAACCGTTTTCTACTGTGAATGACTCCTGGAAGAATAAGGGATCACATCAACAAGTATACTGTGGAAATACTACTTTATTCTTCTTCTTCCCAATCAATAATGTCAATAAATAAAGTGACCAATAGTAACTACATGAGTAATGTCGTCATAGCTGCTGCATTGAAACGGAGAGAAGGGATAATGGTGCATGTACAGTAAGAGTTGCACAGTCTCTTTGAGGTTTCTCGCTGCAACAAAACAATGCATTTTAATCACCTGGGCATTCCATTGTATACATTATAGAGATATATTGAACAAGGCTTCAAGACAAAGAGCTCTGAACCACTGTTTGATTCATCAACTATGAGTCATAAAAATCAAATACATAGAACTATACGTTTAATTGCATTTTTAACCGCACCAGTAAAAGTAGTCTCATATAAGGACTATAAACAAGGGGGTCTGATCATGATGTGTGCAACGAAGCAAAGAGAAATAATTCTACCTTGTCCACAAGATGGCGACATTCACCAGTTTAGAGCAGACGGAGCAGACAGAGGAGCACGAGCGGGGGCTGCAGACATAATACTCTGTCTCTCTCTCTCGCTCTCTGGCCTGGCTGTGGTACTAACACAGACGAGCAGAGCAGTCCCTATGCTCACAGGAGCCTCTCCCAGGGGCCCGGAGCAGATGAGAGTTGAAAGGTCGTCTGTGCACTGCTCTGCCCCCTCCTGGGCTGGGGGCGCTGATATGCATGGCTGCAGACCTTTCTCCACCCGGCCGTAAGTAAAGAGCAGCTGTGACAAAGGCTGTTAGAATAAGACGACACACACAGTTTAGGAAGAAAATATATATACAATTATAATAGGCTATAAACAACTACAATTATAACAATTATCCTTCAACTTTGTGGTTTGTAATGTAGAGGCATGCATTAAAATAATCCATTCAGGGTTTCACCTTCACTGATTTTATTCATGGGTAACGGGACAACACATTTTGATGCACATTTTGCATGTAGATTTGCAAAGATTATTGCTAATGTGGCTAATTTCCATCTTCTTTTCTGCAGAACCCCCCCCCAAAAAAAACTCAAAGTCAAAAGTTTATTCGTAAAGCACAATTCGCACACAAGGCAATTCAAAGTGCTTCACACAACAGGAAAAATGCATCAAAATCACAAAGACATGACAGAAATCACAAAACAGTTTCAGAAATAAAAGAGAAGAGTGCAAAGAAATTAATTTCAGTCATTTGGAAGATTAAACAATCATACACATACATGTAATAACCTGATTATTGGCTCGAGCCATTCCATGGAATGGAAAGCGACGAGTCTTTGTTATTGCCTGGTTTCTTATTATTATTATTCATGGTCATTTTACCACAACTCTGGCATTTTTGACCCCCTGAACATTGATGAATGTCACACATGGGGACATAGATGCAATTGGCTCGGCCCGAACTCCAATAAAATAGAGCTTGCAAGAACGCCCGTCGCAACAGTGCCGCCTAGAGCAAAAAAGAAAAACATGAAACGCTTAATCTTTGGCCTAAGCACATGAGACTTGGAACAGTGATAGAGCTACCTTTGACCTCTGACCTTTGACGAGTAAAATGCACCTGGCAGCATCGCTCTATAATAAACAGGAAGTCAGCCAAGTGGCGCCGCCATGTTTGACTTAAAAAAAAAAAAAACATACTTGTCCTAGGTTTTTCGTCTGATCGAGCTCAAAACAATACTTTTTACATCTCTAAAGACATTGACATTTGATTCAAATTCTCCTCAAGACGCCATGAAAAAAGTGCATTACAGATATTGTGTATTTTTCACTATTGGCCAGCAGGGGCGCAATTAATGCCTTCACTTCCTCTTCCTCTTTTAAATTTGATGGGACATTTCCTCTCGCGCCGCGGTCTTAGCATTAGCGTTAGTTTTTATTATTATTATTCTTGTTGTTGTTGTTGTTGTTGTTTTATGGCGGTTGGCATCCAATTGTTGCATTACCGCCAGACTTTATTCCTCAGACTTTTCGTAGTCCTCAGACTGTCGTAGTCCGTAAAAGAACTCCTTCCATTGCTTTGGTGTTACAAAGCCCATGAGGTCATGATATGTCTTTGTGACTAGAATAGTTGTTGTTGTTTCAGAGACCGACCGGGAGACTCTTCCTCATCTTCCCCTCCCTCTTTGACGCTCGGTGCCTCCACCGCACAGCTCCATTCCCCAGGCTTCATTCTATAGGCCTTAATATCTCCACTGATGTCGCCGCTCGGCAGCCGTGCGTCCACGAGACTGGACGAGGACAGGAGACCACCCCCACCCCCATCTCGCCACTCCGATCACCCTGACTCCCCAAAAGCAGACCCCCATCACTCCGACCCCCACTCAGCGCCCCCAGCCTGCCCTCCATATCTGCCCAATCAAGCTCCCCCGTTCCAAGGAATCTCCCTGCAGCCCCAGCAATGATCCTGATCCCTTCAGTTCTGCCCTGAGTCTGAGCAGCACAGCCCACAACATCCACCATAAAGAGCACAAAATCCTCTCTATCCACAACCAGGGCACTCCCACCAATTCTGGAACCTGCACACTTTGGACTTTATTCTTTAGACTTTATTCTTTAGGCTTTATTCTTTAGACTTTATTCTTTAGGCTTTATTCTTTAGACTTTATTCTTTAGGCTTTATTCTTTAGACTTTATTCTTTAGGCTTTATTCTTTAGACTTTATTCTTTAAGCTTCATTCCTTAGACTTTATTCTTTAGACTTTATTCCTTAGACTTTATTCTTTAGACTTTATTCTTTAGACTTTATTCTTTAGACTTTATTCTTTAGACTTTATTCTTTCTGCCTCAACTCGGGTATTTTTGACCCCCTGAACATCAATGAAAAGTCCCGGGTCACTGAGTCTCTCTCTCTTTCTCCCTGCTCAGGTCTGCATTCAGCACAATCTTGCATTTTGTTTGACAAACTACTATTTGAATCGCAAACTACGCAATCACCAACGGTGAATTACTGAGCGTCGTTTGGTATGCCGCAAAACGCAGCAGAAAACATGGAGGCGCGGGAAGGCGGTCGCGCGGGAGGCGAGAGCCATCATCGCCTCTTTAATTTATATTATTATTATCATTTACAAGAATGTATACCATTTCAGTTTTATAATGCATTGCGGCTTCATTTAATTTAATTCATGATTAAGGTTATAAAAAGTATTCATTGTCATTTTATAAGGTAAAAAACCCCTGTAATATTTAACTTGTTATTATCTTATTTGATTAAATGCGTGTATGTCATGAGTAACACCAGAGCATAGAGAAAGACTGACAGTAATGGCAATAGGTCCTTTTCATGAAATCAACCGGTTTGTAAGCTACCGCTAACATAATAAATGTAATCAATAATGTTAAAATAACACCACAACCTGAACAAACCTGTTTACAAAAACATACTCGACGTTGCATTTCATGTACTTTCATCAAGTTTGTCTGTTTTGTATTGAAGTTAATGTATGTTAGCCTTTAGCACTGAGACAAAAACACATAATAAAGAGTAGATTTCCTCCGGTGACATTTACATAGTAGTGAAAGGCGTTCCATTTGGCCTCGAAGATCAGAACTCGGACCTTTTTCTCCCACTTTCTGTGTTCCAGTCGTCAAATCGGAAAAACAATGAGCAGTGGATTTTGCACTTTATGCACATTAATGACTTACAACAAGCAATACAAACAAGGAAAGAGCTCAAATTTGCCAAAATGTGAATCCAATTAAAGTCGCAATGGACGATTTTTCGGCGATTTGAGAACGCAGGCGGAAGTGCGCTCCCCCGTGCGGACTGATACAACACACATGTGCGTTTGTTTATTAGCGCAACGGAGCGCATCGCATCGCTCGTCTCCCGTAGATTTCTGTCCACTTCTGCGTCAGCTCGAACTGTCTTTCTCTGTCTTCATTTTGCCCCGTACACTGTGGGAACTATATTATGATAGATCCATGCGCTTAGGCACGCGGAAACGTGGGCACGAGCCGCACGCGGTTGCAGGTGAGCGGTAGGTGCGTTTTATGATTGATACGTGGCAGGACTAATGATTTATCCACGCCACGAGGAAATATGATAAAAAATTTGCTGAAAAAAATTGTCCACTCCACCTTTAAATGAATGACACTGTTATTACATTTACAGTTTATAAAGCATGGTCTGAGAGTATTGCTTTTGTTGACCAGAAACAAAATTTAAAAATCTCATTTTGATCAATCTCGATTTTCGATTTGATTTTAAGATAAGATAAGATGATCCTTTATTGTCCACACATGGGGAAATTTCATTGGTCTAGTAAAGATTGGCTTTTAATAATGATCTCATGAACATAAACAGCTTTTTAATGCCATTTAACACAAATAATATTAAACGTCTTCCTCCAAAGTCTGACCTCTTCTCTAAACCACACATTTTCACTGACAGAGGATCGACTGTGAAACTTCCGATTCAAAAACCCCTTCCTTATAATTTATGATTTCACATGACTCAATTTGTCAATCTTTCCATTAATTAGCCAGCTCTGGTTTTACCCTAACGTTTGATACAATGGAATGTCTCGTTGACCTTTGGTTTAAGGAGGCTAGATTATATGGTTATTCCTTGCTAATAACAAACTTGTGAGGTTTATTTGAAGTTAAACCAACAACCCCTCAATATTAAACACATATTTTACTACACATGGTTGGTGACCATACTAACAACTTTTTTTAGAGCCTTAGAAAACACATTTTTATACATGTCAACTCTTAAATGGAAATGTAATAAATAGAATATGGGTTAATTCATCTGGATTTTAATAGCCTTTAGCTCTGAATCAGTTAAATTTGCTATTCACCTTATTCTGGACCCTCCTTCCAGTTGCATTAGTTACCAAAGCGCTGCCAACCTCGAGAGAAAATAAATTCTACACAGATAAAAAAAAGTTTTCAGTCCACGCAAGGAATCGATGCATTGTTGACTTGTTGCTCTCATGAACATTGGACATTTTAAACAAATAAAGGTTTTTTGTAGCATATTTTATTGACAAGATTTTCCTTTCTTTACCACTTGAGTGAACAGTTCCCAAGTGCTAATTCCTGGCAATTTATGTATTACATTGTTAATCTGATGGGGTCTTTATGGATGCAGAATAGACATCAGCAATTGCAAACTATTTCTTATTTAAAATATTTACAAGGAAATATATTTGAACGTTTGTAGACAGCTCTGTGATATAAACTCTGCTTCCAAGTGTTCAAGGTAGTTTACAGTTTGGGGCCTTTTGTCCATTTCACATTTTACGAAATCTGAACATTTAAAATCTCTTTTCAGTTTTACGGTCTGAATGCTCCGATCATTCTAATACAGTTTAGTATTAAATGAAAAGTAATGAGAAGCTACAGCCTTCGTTCAGTCAGGAGAGACCCAAAAATAATGCAAATATACAATACCATCTAGTAAGTTTTGTGTATAATAGTTCAACATCCTTGAGTATTTGAGAAAAAAAATATAAATAATGATATCAATGTGTTGAAGCACCTGTGTGTGTTTTTGCCGTGGTCATTGCAGCGACGGGACAAGGCCACGTGCGCTCACCTCGGCCCCGCGGCTGCAATAATTAAGATGGTCGCTCGAAACCACTCACAATTAATGTTGTGTATCAAAAAGCGGCACAATAGTGAGGAGCAGCCAAATGGTGGAAGAGCCGGCACCTGGTCCGCGATAGGCTCTGTTCAGCCCTGGAGCACACCATCTGACCCAAGCAGCACCAGTCTGGGGCGAGCAAGGCTGGCACACATTCTTCTATTATACTTGTCTTTCCCAAAAAATACTAGAATGGTGAACGTTGGCTGATGGTGGCAATATATTACGTTACATACTGTATTTTCCGGACTGAAAGTCTCACCGGAGTGTAAGTATAAGCCAAAAAATACATAATAGAGAAGAAAAAAACATATATAAGTTGCACTGGAGTATGAAAGTGTGAAAATAACAAATAATATCACATGTAAGTCGCTCCGGAGTATAAGAATAAGTATAAATTTAAGTATTAGTTGCACCCCAGTCAAACCTATGAAAAAAGGTGTGACTTATAGTCCGGAAAATATGGTATTTGGTCAAAATTACACAAACGAGCCGCACAGTGATACAATGACATGTGGGGACAAAAGAAACAGCAAGCAAAGCACATGTACATATAGATAGATACAGACATATACACATGCAAAAGATGTCAGAGTTTTAAAAAAGTTAAATAAATATCCAAAAAGGAGTAGGTAGAAGTAAAACATTAATTCTTATCATCATTGGTCCAGTCAGTTGTGATTCAACTAAAAATAATTCATCTTATTTCGAATATTTTATTGTATGTTGCCCCTTCTCATTTACTTCATGTATACACAAATCGAGAGGAATAAAATAACATTGACTGCAGTAGTAAAAGAAAATAATGATACTAATAAATAAGTGAAGATAGCTATACTACTACTTCTTCTTCTTCTTCTTCTTCTTCTTCTTCTTCTTCTTCTTCTTCTTCTTCTTCTTCTTCTTCTTCTTCTTCTTCTTCTTCTTCTTCTTCTTCTTCTTCTTCTTCTTCTTCTTCTTCTTCTTCTTCTTCTTCTTCTTCTCTATACTTGCAGAAGAAAAGATCTTTGTAACATTTGTAACATGTTTTGAATTGATTCAGATTGATACTTTATTTATTTTTAAGTTTTCAGATAACCCGTTCCACAAATCACCTCCACAGTTTGAAAGATACATTCCCTTTTTGTTGTTGTATCAAAATAAGTTTTTAAGAGAATGTAACATCAGGAGCTTGCCTTCCTGCCTATCGCAAAACCATTTCTGAATGTTTCCTGCTCGCATTTTTTCCTCTCACCTTAAGAAGCGTTGCTCTGCATGATACGAGGATATTTGAGTTATCTGTCGCCTGCATTTCGGAGACGTGTGCTGACATTAGTGGCTACGAATTTGGACTGACGTGTTCTCAAGTCTCGTCCCAGATCCTCCTGCATTGGGCCAGAAAGTCGTAAAAGCTGCTTCGCCGAGCTCTTGGTTAAAGGTCAAACACTTAACCCACTGTGCCACTGTCACCCAAAACAATATTTGACAATGACTTCCTGTCCTATAATTTATAATAACTTTACTATTCTGCAGTATTCGGATCTGTGTATTGGATTGGTGTGGTTGACAACGTTATTTGTTAACTTGGGTTTAGGAGCAGGACCACGCCTCAACCTCTTCTCCAGCAACCACACTTCCACTCTTTAACCACGCCTCTAATTACCCAGAAGGCCTATATACATACAGGCCAATCCCAGCATCTCTTGTTGTCTCTGCTCTCTCGACCCCACAATCCCACCCCATGTCTCTATCATCTTCACCTTAACACATCACCATCTACGGATGGGGGGTTCTGAATCGGCTGGGCTGATTACCCGAGACAGAGCCCCCATCCTGAGTCTCTACCCAGCCATCTATCATCGCTCCATCATCGCTTCATCATCGCTCCATCATTGCTCCATCATCGCTCCATCATCGCTCCATCAACGCTCCATCATCGCTCCATCATCGCCCCGTCATAGCTCCGTCATCGCTCCATCATCGCTTCATCATCGCTCCATCATCGCTCCATCATCGCCCCATCATCGCCCCGTCATCGCTCCGTCATCGCTCCGTCATCGCTCCGTCATCGCTCCATCATCGCTCCTTCATCGCTCCATCATCGCTCCATCATGGGTCCATCATCGCCCCATCATCGCTTCATCATCGCTCCATCATCGCTCCATCATAGCCCCATCATCGCCCCATCATCGCTCCATCATCGCTCCATCATTGCTCCATCATCGCTCCATCATCGCTCCATCTCCATCATCGCTTCATCATCGCTCCATCATCGCTCCATCATCTCTCCATCATCGCTCCATCATCGCTCCATCATCGCTTCATCATCGCTCCATCATCAATCCATCATTGCCCCATCATCGCTCCATCATCGCTCCATCATCGCTCCATCATCGCTCCATCTCCATCATCGCTTCATCATCGCTCCATCATTGCTCCATCATCTCTCCATCATCGCCCCATCATCGCTCCATCATCGCTCCATCGTCGCTCCATCGTCGCTCCATCGTCGCCCCATCATCGCTCCATCATCGCTCCATCATCGCCCCATCATCGCCCCATCATCACTCCATCATCTCTCCATCATCGCTCCATCATCGCTCCATCATTAATCCATCATCGATCCTTCATTACTATTATCAATAAACATTCTTTCGTATTCCATTGTTGTGGCGTGGTCCTTGCTAGTGAATTGACACTGGCTTTAAATCGACAATGTTTGGTAAAATCTTTGGACTAATATTAGACTGAACTTTATTATTATTTATTGTACTTTATTATGACGGTATTGCACATGGTTAATTCAATACTGAATTAACCATGTGCAATACCGTCATATTCATGTGCAATACCGTCATATTCATGTGCAATTACTGTCATACTCACCAGCAATTAAGGCCATATTCATGTGCATAATATGCACATGAATATGGCCTTAATTGCTGGTTAAAAAAAAACAGATGTAAATAAGAGTGCAATTACTGTCGTAACACATGCAATGGTATTTATTTATTTATTTTTATCTTTATTATTTTCCCCTCCATCCCTTGTTGGGCAATGGGAGGTTTTGTCTGTAGGAGTTTTTTTTATAGGAAATCTTCTACTGAAAGTGTTTTTTCAGACTTCCTAAAAGTGATCTGTTCTTTTCTTCTGTATCTACCTCTGTATCTACCTGCGTTGCAACAATGAAATTTCCCCATGTGGGACAATAAAGGATTATCTTATCTTACCTTATCTTATCTTATTTTTGTTTTATTTTGTTTACTTATCAATTCTTACTATTAGTATTATCTAGTCGTATGCTAGTTATTTTTATTTTACTTTATTTTATTTTATTCTATTATTATTATTTTACTATTATCTTATTTTTATCTTCATCTTTTTATTTTTATTTTTATTTATCTATTTATTTTTTATTTTTTCCCTCCTCCATTCCCTATTAAGATAGGAGAGGAGTTTTGTTAATAAGAGTTTTTTGTTTTGTTCATAAGAGTTCTTCTATTAAGAGTGTTTTTCTAAACTTCCTATAATCTGTCCTTTCCTCCTGTATCTACTGCATTGTAACACCGAAATGTCCCCATGTGTGGACAATAAAGGATTATCTTATCTTATCTTAACGCAGAGGCAGTTTACCACAGCCACGACAAAAAGCTCCATGTGTTGAAGTAGTTTGGTCTCCTCTTGTTCTGGCCTCTGTAACAAACTTCCTGTAGGTAAAGACGCGGTGTTGGCTTGTTTCCGTGACCTGGCACTGGAACCCCTAAAACCAGCAGCTTAGTTTTAAATGAGTGGATTAGCTCAGCAAGAGTGTGACTGCTTCATCAAATGGTGTTATGTTCTCCCTTGAGCTTGCCTTCTTACTGAAAACCCATCTCACCAGAACTTGACACTTAAGCAGGAGATTTACCTGCTCATTAGTGCTTCACAGCGGACTCCCGGTGCCGCTTTAAGATTAAGTGTAGCAAATAAACACAAGAGATAGAGGAAACATGAATTTACCTCTTTTCCTAAATTTCCCACTTATTTTGGATCTAACTTTATGCAAGAACTGGTACTTCAAAGTATAGTCAAGTAAAAGTAAAATGTATTCATGCTTTTGTGTGAGACTAAGAAATAATAATGAAAATATGAATCTAGAGCTGCAGATAACTTTCTACTGTGAGAATAAAATCTTATATCCTTAAATCCAACCACGTAGCTGTCATAGTGATATCAAACACTTCCTCTTCTTCATACAGCGGCTGCAGCTAGACTTTCTCCAGTCAACATTTGGTAAATTAATTCTGTTTAGATTTAGTCAGCAAAATCTAAACCAGAACATATATTTTTATTCAAAATATGTGGCTTAAAAGGGGTCTTAAAGCGACAGTACCTGATTTTTAAGTGTAAACAATGTGAAAAACAGAACTTGTTCATATTAAACTCTTTACAGTGGTCCACATGTATCACTAAGTTAGCTATAATACATCCCATCATCCGTGGTATTCTCTGAGATGAGTTTATAAGCACTTTTCACCCAATTAGATGTTTTTACAATGTATTTGTGCTGGAGCAAAACAGATTTTACTCTTGATCTACAAGTTTTAACTAAAAAAAACAGCAAAAACATACCTTAAGTCATGACTTATTTTTGCTCTTGCTCCACTCGTTTTCTCTTTATTACTATTAAAACAGCATAAACAATAGAAACAAATCTTTCAATGAGTAAGTGTAAGATTATTTGTGACTCTGCGGTGAAAGGTACATGCAGTCGAGAGCAGCTTTGCAATAAGTTTGTCTGATGCAACAAGACAGGACAAGCTCTTGGTGGTCAACTTGGCTCCAAAGGCAAAGTCCGGGGGTCGTGGAGCCAAGGACAGTCAAGGTTTGGACCAGAGTGTGAGGGTTGTGATGTTCACGCTCTAACCAGGCACAAAACACAAGAGGCCGCTCTCAATCTGAAGCTCATGTCTGGGGCAGGCTCTCGCCGACCTGCCCTTGAACCGGGAGTCTCGGGAATACACCCATTCTCTTCAGAAAAAGTGTGAAATCAAGTCTTGTTTGGCGCCTTTCCCAATATTTGCACCCTTGGCAAATATGAGAAAAATAAAAGAAAAATGTACATACAATTGTTTAAATTGTCTGTAGAGAACTGTGAGCATTTAAAGAAAATATGAATAATATTCATATTTTCTTTTTCTTATACATCATGAATATTGATGTTCGTTTCAATTAACGAGAAGTATATTAATGATTACGCTGTCTGTAAATAAATATAGAAAAAAATATATACTTCGAGTAAATTCAAGCGGAAATTAAGTTATAAGGAATTTAACATTATTTATTGATGTATTATCTAAAAAAAAAAAAAAAAGGTAATTATATTCTATTATGCTTCATTTTGAATTCTATATGTGATTTGCTTTGGGTTTTTACCTTTCTCTTGTCTGCTCGGTGTCATTTGTTTGTTTTGCTGACCCAGAGAAAAGTTACATTTTGCACCTTATTTTTTTTAAATAGTTTTTCTAGAGTGTTTTTATGAGTTTTCAGTTTTTTATTTGTATACGTCTGTGCCTAATCTGTGTTGCAACATTGGAATTTCCCCATTGTGGGACAAATGAAGGTTATCTTGTCTTTCAACGCTTGTCAGTTTAGAAAATGGTTCCAGTATATACGTTGAGTAAATTCAAGCAGAAATTAAGTTGTAAGGGATTATTTTTATTTATTTTTTAAAGTTGTAAGGGATTATTTTTATTTATTTTGTATTGATGTATTGTCCAAGAAAAAAAAAACGGTAATTATATTCTATTATGTTTCATTTTAAATTCTCTATGTGATTTGCTTTTCTTTGAATTTTTACCTTTCTCTTGTCTGCTCGGTGTCATTTTTTCATTTTGCTGACCGCGAGAAAAGTTCCATGTTGCACCTTATCTCAAATAATGTTACACCTTATCTCATTTCAACACTTGTCAGTTTGGAAAATGGTTCCAGTCCCACAAAACACAAGTGGAGAACTGCAGATAGTTAGATCTTTAGGTCAGAATGTCTCCACCGTTACAACACAAAGTCCCCGACACCAACACACGCAGACTTTCTGGCGTATTAGCGGAGGACACTGAATCCTCGCGAGGCTGAGGAGGCGACCGGAGTTGTTTTCTCTGACTTTGAGCGTGTTTGTGTTGTGCATTTCCTCTGCCCAATCACAGCGTGCGCCAGCCTCTCACTGCGAGCGAACCAAGGATGCAATTTACATTTCCGTGCACACGTACCGGAGCAGCAACAAATAAAAAAACCCATGCCTAAAAATAAAACGACTTGAGAATTAATTAAAAGTCAGCGAGAGTGTGTGCTGCCGCAAACAGATGTGTCCTATTTAGGGCTAATATCAACTTTAGCAAACTGTGGAGGGAACTTGTGATTGATGGCGTCTGTCGGCGTTACAGCATCCGCGGGCCTTAATCCCACACATCAGCCTTGCGCGCGCGTACACAAAGCCTTATCGCTCCTTCCTTTATTCAAATGCCTCGGATTGAATGGCGTGATCAGAGCCATTGCCCTGTGTGGAGCAGCTTAAGCTTTCCCTGACACATGAAGTAGTTGCTGGACTTTGATGGTGCAGCCTCATATCCTTTTGGGCTTTGGCTGTGCTCTGTGCGCTCCTACCTCCGTCAGCTGTCTGGAGAACAATCATTCAGTACAAAGCTCTGTCAGGCTTCAGCAAGCACCAGCTCCACCGGCAGCCTCCCGTTCGTTCGTTCGCCGCCCTCCCCCGCCCCGCCGCACCCGCACCGCTGCCGTGCACCGGGGGACTGGATATACAAATCCCACATGCAATTAGTAGTACTTTCACTGGCTACGGTCTAAGCAATATGCGGCCATTGTGCCCCCGCGCGGTGCTTACGAGCAAATTAGAGATTCATCAGATGTGCTGTGGTGAACACATTTGCGAAAAGCCAAAATACTGGAGGACAATCCAATTTGTTGCACTTTGAACTAAACAATGGCGGTCCCGGAATTCTTGGATGACGGCTCTATTGCCTCGAACTCGCAGAGGAGACCGTAATTAGCCTCCTCGTGATCCCTCCACTTTATACATTATGCATTTCGATACAGCCACACAAACGCAAGGGCCCGCGCAGAGGGAGCAGTTCCGTACCACGATAGAACCGTAATTTAACAGATACACGAACGTCCGCACTTCTTAATCAAGGAACAGGTTGAAGAAGAAAGACATAATAATCTAATGAAGTGCATAAACTGAAATGATTAAAATGAATTCGTCAGCAGTGACACGAGTCGGCTCTGATCTATTGGAGTAGTTCTGTTGCTGCAATTTGGAATGATTCATGGCTCAATAGTTGTTTAGGGAATAATTATTATAGGGTTGTACGTTAGTGATTCCCAACCTAGGGTGTGCGGGACCCTCTAGTGCAGCGGTCTACAACCTTTTTCCTCAGGAGGACCGGTACGATCACAATATTTTTTTTTCAGGGACCGGTTAAAGGCGTCAGAGCATGTCACAACAGTGTAAAATGTGTACAAACCCTTCTATAACTTTCAAAATACCTTATTACTTATGTTTGCTGTTTATTCGATTTATTTGCTCTATTTTTTCATGATTAAAATACATATAATATTGGGACTTAGCAACAGACTTAAAAAACAAAACAAAAAAAAAACATTTGCCTTTGGGGCCCGGTAGCAGATGGCCCGCGACCCGGTTTTGGGCCCCGTCCCGGTGGTGTGGGACCCCTGCTCTAGTGTGTTCTTATGTCTGGTCAGAGGTTCTGGTCGCCACTGTGATGTTTGGTACAAATAAAATCTCACACAATAACTGGAAAATGGGTTTGGGAACAAAAATACATACACATTTCTGTTTATTTGTTTGAAATCAATGCTGGCTAAGAAGGATTTTTGTTACGTGTTTGTTTTGTAGTTTTAGATGTGAGGGTTCCGAGCGAGTCTTTGGTTCGAGCAGAAGAGACTTTAAGTGCTATGTGAATGGATTGGGAAAAAAGACCCGTACCACTGGCCTTTATATGTTATTGACGTTGTGTGGTAAAAGTGTACCCAATTTCACTTCTTTGTCCACTGCATTTGACTTAAGTATAACCTTAATTTCATTACATTTGATTGGGACTGTAAATGATCAGACATGCTAGGATACAGCCCACTCAAGTAAGATAAGATAAGATAATCCTTTAATGTCCACACATGGGGACATTTCGGTGTTACAATGCAGTAGATACAGGGGGAAAGGACAGATCACTTATAGGAAGTTTAGAAAAAAACATAACATGCAAAATCGACTTTTCAGAGCTTTTAACCTTCTTACATTGCTATTTGTGCTTCATATATGTACCCAGAGTGTTTTTTGATTGATTCCCGCAGTGTTTAGCTATATTACAAACTATCTCCTTTCCTCGAATCTCCAAACTGACGGGGGGTGTTCACAGGACCGCGTCATAATCACAGGCACGCGTCATCATCCCCCCTCACCCTTTTTATATATATATATATATCTATATATATATTATATATATATATATATATATATATATAGATCTATAGATCTATAGATATATCTGTTCTGCGCACGCTGTAGAATAAACACCAGATTTATTTAGGCTCAAAGTAGTGTTGATCTGAAGTTCTATCGTTTCTCACTCAGTCGTGCGGCAGGAGCGGCGCACCGCGGAGCAGACAGCTGTGGGGCTACGTCACGGGTGGGCGGGGCACACACGCGCTCTGAGACTACGTCACGGGTGGGCGGGGCACACACGCGCTCTGAGACTACGTCACGGGTTGGGCGGGGGAGCCAGATCGCTCTTCGCAAGGGTGGGGGCGAATATCAAACCAAGCCGTCTGCATTTCCGGGTTGGTGAGGGGGTTCAAGGTCTGGGTGATATTTGTTAACTATTATGTTATGGGTGTTGCACAACCCTTATTATTATCAATTATACACTTAGGATAGACTAAGAAATGTGAAAAAAAGCATGTTATGGCACCTTTAATAGAAGAACTCTTATGAACAAAACTCCTCTCATATCTTAATAGGGAATGGAGGGGGGAAATAGATTAATAAAATAAAATAAAAGGATAAAGATAAAGATAAAGATACAAATAAAATAATAATAAAATAAAATAATAATAATAAAATTAAATAAAGTAAAGTAAAAATAGCTAGCATAAGACTAAATAATACTAATACTAATGGTAAGTAAGTAAACAAAATAAAGCACTCTTATTTACATCAGTTGTATGCACATGAATATGGCCTTAATTGCTTGTGAGTACGACAGTAATTGCACATGAATATGACGGTATTGCACATGAATATGACAGTATTGCACATAGTTAAGTCAGTATTGCACATGGTTAAAAGTGAAGGAGAAGATACACATGAAAGGGCCTTTAATCACTGTGTGGCCTCAGCGCTTCAGAAAGAAACTGCAGCAGCAGCACAGCTCAAGAAGTCTTTCAGTGCGGTGGTCCTCTGTGCTTTTTGTGATGTCCATTTACAATCCTCCAACCTCCACCACAAGAGCTCGCGTACATGCAGCGCCATTCCACCTGTACATGGATGCGTAGGTACAGTAGGTCATTGAAAGTCTTCGCACATTCATCTTGAAAGAGTTTTGGTTGTGCACAATGACATCCGCTCGATATCAAACCAACACCGGGATGATATATTTATCCCTCAAATCATCTTGAGCTTTGACTACTTCTCCATTAAAATGATAGATCGGAGGCGAAGGCAGCCACACAGCGGCGCTTGTCAGAGCAGAGGGATGGGCGCGTCTCTCATCGGGGAGGGAATGTCGTCCGGATCATCATGTGGGCAGTGTGTTGCACGTGGACGAGAGCGCGCAGGAACAGTAATGACACCCGGTTGGAGATACATTGACACAGACTCCAGTGAGGGGTCCGGAAAGAGTATTGTCTGGGATATCTGTTGATAATAGGGGTCTCGTAAAGATAGTGTTTGTTGCAGAGATACGGAAAAAAAAACTAGCATGTTTTATTCTATCTGGATCTGTGCTGAATTACCAAGACTGCACACTTATAATATGTATAATACTTTACAAAGACATGTCTGAAACCGCATCGTGTCGCCACAAATCCTGATGGGTGTGATAACAGGTTTATTAAGTAATCAGAAAGCCAAAGAAAGGTGTCAAAACGGACATGGTGAATCAGCAAGCAAAGCACTAAGCTATAAACTTTGGACAGAACAGTGAGCATAATGTTAAAAGAGAGGAGTGGAGGAGGATATGGTGCAGGGACAACTCCACCTCAGACAATACACAACATTCACAGTATTGTACAATTCATGATTTGGGCTGTATTGTATTTTTGATGTATAACAATGGTATGTTTTATTTATTTACTGCTTTTATACATTGATGAGCTGGTATTATATTGATCATTTAATAGGCAACAAAAGGATAATCCAAATTCAAATTATACCTACAATTTGCCGTTGTGGAAACATGTGTATGCTGTAATAACTTTAATGTGCAGGTTTTCCCTTCTGTTGATTTATTCCACAATCAGACATAAAGTTAAAATGATTTATCTTTGAGTGTGAAGTTTGTTCTGTTAATGGTATTTCAGCATAGCAGCTTTGAACAATGTGCATTTTTCTGCTGGAGAAGTTGAGGCTTTTGTGTTGGATCATGCAAAACTAAAGTGTGCTGTGATTGTGTGCTGTCTGCTCGCACAGAGAGCTTTACAGAATAAACGCTCTCCTTTTGGCTGCATTAGACGACACTAACAGTGCTGACTCCCACACTTTGGAGGAGAATTCCACATTTCTATGGCTGAATCGATACAATTAAAAGTGCCTTTTTGTGTTAAACAGTGCAAAGTGGGAACCTCAGCAAAGATGTTGTTTTCTGCATCGACACCATTTACCTCAATTCTATCATCACTGACAAGCTGCTCGCAAAACTTCAAGGCCTAGTGTGCATAAAACAAATCATTTCAGAGAGTCAGCACATAATGTGAGCCAGTGATGCAGAAGTGTGTACCACTCTTCCTCCGTACATTAAAGGTGCTTTGTGCTTTGACGCTTGTCACGGAGCAAAGAGCGCCCCATGCATTGTGTGTGAAGGGGAATGAGCGTTCTATTGCTGCAGTAAGTGGGCGCAAGTGGATTACGAGCTTTTGAAGTTAATCTGGCTGACATTTCAGACGGTGAAGAGGCTAATTATTTTAATGAATAATTTGAGTACTTGTAATTGACAAACAGTAAATGGGCATTCACAGCCTCTATGTGTGGGACCATTTATGTATGTTTGATTTTTGTAATAATCCCTAATCAGGGGCCTCAGACGGGCGTATAATCCTAATAACTACAATGTTAGTTTATATTTAGTTCCACATCTGTTCTGGGGTGGACTGAAGTAAGCAATGCTGCCAGTCTGTGCAATCGCTCAGCACATTTACACAGTACATAGAAATAAGTGAGTGAACACAAAAACAACACTTATTTCTTGCCTGTTTTTCATCCTCTAAATACCTGTCCAAATGTTGTCAAGCCCTTGTTAAATGAACAAAAGTCTCCCGTGATAGCACCCTCCGTGAATGGAAACATAGACAGCGTGACTCGGCCTGCACAAGAGAACTCTGCACTTCAGATGCATTGTTGAGCATGTCTTTAATTATGATTAGGCTGTTCACGCTCCTCAACCTCCTCATCACTCAATTACAGAACAATATTGATTTGTTCCTGGAAAAACCATCAAGGTTGCATGGCCAGGAAATCACTGATACGCTCCTTAATATGATAAATGTGCTGGAGTAGTACCTTACATTAAAATGCCATCCCACACTGCCATTAGTCACCAAATTAATGAGTGGAATTAGCCGAGGTGGCAGTCGCAGTCAGTCTGGCCCCTGATCCCTGTTGTTGGTCATTTTAGCTGGAAACTTTCTTGCAGCGTTTAATGAACTCATACTTAAAAAGTTGGAGAAACATCACTTTATCTCAGGGATCAGAGGTTTCCAGGAACTTTTGTACAATGTTCACTTTGGCTCTGAGCTGCATGTTAATAGGTGTCAGGTGAGCAGCGGTAATGGATGACTGCTGCTCAGCAATTTCACATAAACAACTCTTTTCTCAGTGTAATTACAGTATATTAATTTAGACAGCGATATTGTGATTTGTTTTATTATTGCATTTATGAGAGTTAGCGCCCCAATTTCCAAATGATGATACATAATCAAACCTACTAAAAACTACTCTGAAACTAAAAAGGAACCAGATTTCACAACCCACAAAGCCCAGTATCAATTAATGCATGGATTTCATAAAACTATAACATATATGCAACACATTCATTCTTACAGGCATGTCAAGTGTTTTTCACAAGGAGACGGTCAGCCACCTAATTTCTTAGACTTTAAATAAGAAAATTTTTCTTGGCACTAAATCATAACCTATAGAGACCATCATTTACATTTTCTTTATTGTAAAACCCAATATTGATTAAAAAAAATGCCTAGAAAAATAGGTTCTTTGACTTCTTGTTCAAAACTGCTGAACTTAGTGAGCGAGTAAGAGTTTTATTGTCAAAAATGTGCTATGTATGATCCAGAGTCTGATTATTTTGAAAAAGTCAACACAGAGCAGTGGGCGGGTACAGGGAATACGTGAAAACAACAATTTCGGAGCACTTAAGTCAGGATTCAGGACAATACAGGAGTACTCAAACTTGAATACAACTTTAGCTGTGCTCGTGGTGAGGGAAAACCATTATAAAAAGCTTATCAACATGAATTTGACATAATATATACCTTTTTCAGGTCGGCATTAGCTTCAGAATTTTGGTTGCTTTGACCATGTTGTACGTGTCAGATAATTAAAAATGTTGATCCATGTAGAAAGTCCTCATTCACAAACATGACCTGTATGGCCACAACTTTTAATGTTACGTTTTAAATCAATCCTGGAAGATACAGCTTGATGTATTGTCCCCACCAAAATGAAAAGGGGCAGGCTCATATTGTATGAAAAATGATCACAAAAGTTTGGGGAAAGTATTGTGCGTTACACTTAAAGACGCTCCCCGAGGAGTCTGTTTGAGTTCCATGGAGACTGAACGAGTGCGAGTGGAGGAGAGCTTCAGTGCCGGTGACAGAACAGGAGCATGTGGCAGTGTCAGCAGCCCGCTCTGCCCTGGGGCCCCTCCATACGGGGGCCGGAGCTGGGGGCCCTGAAGTCCCAGGTCAGCAGATGGGCGCAGGACGGTTATTTGCAGGCCTGTCGTACCTGACCACTTCCTTCCTCGGTGAACAGCTGTTTCACTGGCTTCACTGAGACGCTCCACCAGTAGCCATTTTTCTTCCGTTCTTTACTCCGTACACAGTATAAATCTTTGCCGTGACCATCCACCTGTGTCGCAGCTCGGGCACCAGCTCCTCCAGAGAATTGCTGCTCTTTTGTCCTGCTCTTACTTGTCTGGCAAAAAGGCTATTAGGAAGCTTTTCCAGACAATGGGACATAGAAATGGACGTGTCTGTCCCTGAAAATACGAAACAGTGGATGGTCTTGAAATGCTTTATAGTTCGGAAGACGGGAGAAGTTTATCAATCTATAGTAAATGGTGTCTTTTAACAGAGTGAAGATATTTTCGGAAAGTATTCTGTTATTACAAACCATTTGATGTGCATTTGTGGGTATGACTTGAAGAAGCAGCACTTTAGAGCCACCAGCTGAACATTATGAAGTTATTGTTAAATGACTTATGTTGTCAGATATATGATAATAATAGGAATATTAAAAGAAAGGCCATTTTTAAAACAAGAAATTATATTTACAATTGCTCAAACCAAATATTATAATAAATGTTGCCTCTTGGAATGTCTTTGGGGGCTGCACACACTTTTGGACCAAATGCACACAGCTACAAATGCACTAAAATTGCCAAAACGTATACAGTAGATTCAAAAGTCTATACCTGAAATCTGAAATGATTTATCTCGGTATAAATATTAGAACTTTACGTCACCTTTAATACCCATAACCTGTATGATTCAGTTGATTTTTTTTCTAATCCTTTGGTTAGGGGGGAGTAAAAAAATAATTGTGTGCACAGCTTTAAACTACTACTTTACTGAAGCACCTTTTGATTTTATTACAGCACTATTTTGGTCAGGAGTCAATCAGCATGGCTTATCTTGACTTGGCAACATTTGCCCACTTTTCTTTGCAGAAATGTACCAAATCTGTGGGATTGTGAGGGCATCTCCTGTGAACAGCTCTTCATCACACCACAGATCAGATTCAGGTCTGGGGTCTAGCTGGGCCATTCCAAAACTTGAATCTTCTTCTAGTGAAGTAATTCTTTTGTTGATTTGGATGTTTGCTTCTGGTCATTGTCGTGCTGAAAGAAGTTCATCTTCATCTTCATCTTTCTAGCAGAAGCCTGAAGGTTTTCATTGACTGGTATTTGGAACTGTTAATAATTCCCTTCACCGTGATTAAAGCCCCAGTTCCATCTGAAGAAAAACAGCCCCAAAGCATGATGCTGCCCCACCATGCTTCACTGTGTGTATGGTGTTCTTTTGGTGATGTGCAGTGTTGTTTTTGCACCAAACATACCTTTAGGAGTTATGGCCAAAAAGTTCTACTTTGATTTCATCAGACCACACCACATTTTCCCACATGCTTTTGGGAGACTTCAAATGTGTTTTTGCAAAATTTAGCTTGGATGTTTTTCTTCACAACGAAGGTCCACTTCTTAGAGGCAGTGGAGGAGCTACGTGCATGTTTGGACATGACAGACTGGGTTTTCAGAGCTGCCACAGATAATTTGGATGACTACACGGACACTTTGACGTTATACATTCAATTCTGTGAGGACAGCATTATACCAACACACACCAAAGTCACTTTCAATAATGACAAACCCTGGGTCACACCAAAACTGAGGCAGTTGAGGCAGCAGAAGGAGGCAGCGCACAGGGCCGGTGATAGAGAGCGCTACAAAGACGTAAAGTATGGATTTAGCAGGGAGGTGTCGAGACCTAGATCTCAGTACAATACGTGTGTGAAGCAACAGTTCTCCAACAGCAACCCCGCCTCCGGCTCCGGCTTCTCACCAATTACAAGCCCAGAGCCCCTCAGCAACTCAACTCTTTCTATTGAAGATTTCTTCAGGAAAGACGTGGTTTGATTTGCATCTGGGAGTGACAGGTGAGTTTTTATCACAGCTGTTGTAACACATAGATGTTTTTAAGTTCGTGGCAAATGAGGCATGATTATAAGTGCATCTGTCAATTGACGCATTAATAAGGTGAGTTAAAACACAATAATTTGTGAAAAATATGTCTGGCAGTGGCTTACTGAGTTGACGTAGTCCGTGTGAGCCAATTTAATTCATTTTTAAAATTAATCATAGGACCTGCCATTGTTCATGTAAAAAGAGCATTTTAAATCTAAGAATCAAGTATTTTCCTCAGTATCGAAACTGAGTTTGAAATTGTAGTATCGTGACAACTTGACTTTCTGCTAGCCTGAGTAAAAAAGTCACCACATGCCACTGCTGCTCAGAGACTTGAAAAGAAAGGGGAGGGCAGTCAAGGCACCAAACTTGGGTAGGAACTGGCACAGGCATATGCAAAGGCAGAACACCAAGTGGCCTTTTCTCGTGTGACAAGAGGGAAAAGGTATATTGTTGTTTTTCAAATTAACCTTAATCTTTATACATAGCTTGAATAATGAAAATAAGCCAACAACACCTGGAAAAAATGCATTGAAAAGATTTAGTTGCCTGTATGCTTTATTAGACCGGAGAGGACAGGGTAAAATTGGGAATGAGACAGAGGGGAAGACATGCATCAAATCTTTGGAGTAGGGATTCAAACTCACGATACTGGGGCCAGTTGCACTTGGAGCCTGGCATGTGCTGTGACTTAACCACTCGATCACCGGGCAGCACTGAAAAATCTGAAATAATAGTGGAAAATTGTCTCAGTCTTTCTCTGACAGAAATTCTACGAGCCGCTCCTGGGATACTCCCTGAGGTGCTGGACACTCCTTGGGTACTAAGAGGTATGTACAGGTAATGCTGCTGGATCCACAGTACGTTGACATCAGCACTGATCTGATTGGATTGGTATATTCATTTGGACTTTATGAATGGGACTTTGATGTCTAGATTTTCCTGCATCTGTCTGAAATTGCAACAAACATGGAAAAGTAACACAATCACAGGGCTTTTATAGCCTTTTATATATGGTGCTCTCTGAAGCCACATGGATCGTGGGTTCTGTCGTCTCTTTGGCCACTGGACTATTGGTGCAGCTGTGCACTATGGCACAGGACCAGCTCAGGACGTTATGGCAAAAGTTTTGGCTTTTACTGACCATGCAGCGCTCAGCCTCTACACTTGTCAAGGCAGAGTTTATTTGAATGCACTCCTCTTGTGTCCCGTCCAACACAACGTAAAGGACGCTGTTTACTTTTTGCGGCTCTTCATTCTCTATCATAATGTTAAGCAAGAGCATCTGAGAATCGTTAAGTAAAAAATAGAGTAATTAACATTCATGTCTCTGCAGAAGTTATTTTATATCTCCTTTTACAGATGTACTGTTTTTGTCACTTTGGCATTGTATTGGAACTTCAGATAAAATGTCTGAACTGTCTACATTGAGTTAAGACTTCTGAATTCATGATTTGCGTGTCCTCTCCACTATAGAGACTGATGTGTGCTATAATCTTACACTGATGGATTGTATGTTATGCAAACATGCCATTTCTCCTCCTCTGTCAGCTTCAGCAATCATAGACTGCCGACGAGGAGCTTTTGGATGAATACCCACTTTAGTCAACCAATTCATCACACAACAGGAGGACCGCTCCACAGCACCTGGTGTCCCCACATTCTCTCTGTGCTAAACACGCCATAACACTGGTCCAACGGCACTGGTCAGGCCTCAGTGCTACTCTGAGGAAAGCAAACCAAGCCTTAACTTTCTACAATGTTTCAGCGAAGCTTGGAGAAATTGTATGTAGAACGTGTTGGAAACAGCATTAAAAGTACATCATGTTTAATAGCTTTTGCTAAGGTTTAACACAAAATGAAAATGTTGGAAGAAGAGTAATGGTTACAGTTTTATTGGTACCAACAATGTTCAACTCATTTTGGGACTTGAGCCTGAATCCCTCAATAATCATTTCAGACATCATAACATACGTGTTCCCTTTTATGGTCAATGATGATCAACACGCCATTCCAAAACCCGGGGTGGAGGAACATAAACGCATGGCTACCTTCTTATCTGGCAACGCTGTCAGATAAGGATGACCACCGAACCACCAAAAACATTCTAAAAGCATGTCCTTTTTTTATGAACATACCTAGGAATAGGCTGCCCCTTAAAACAGTGGGGGGGGGGGTGTTTCTCAGAGACTATAAACAGCAGGTGAAGGCAGGGGAAGCATTAGTCGTAGCCATAGTCACACCTGCTTACTCGAGTCAATGGCCACATTTATAACAGGTAACTAGAGTAATCAGATAACACAGCCATTAGATCTGATCATTGCCTTGTGTTTGTACGCACATCATAAATCTGATCATGTCAAACTCCCAGTATACCTCCTTTAATTAACTGACATATATAAGTGTCAGTTAATTAAAGGAGATTCAGGTGTGTAAGATCCAGGAGAAATCAGATTACTTACATATAGCTGTATAGCATGTAACATGGATTTGATCAGAAAGTGTTTGAATTATACCCTTGAGTGTAGTAAATGTTGCAAACCCCAACCTCTGTGTTAACATTGAGTTTATAGCTTATTGTACCATTTACAGTTAACTTCATAGGTGCCACAGGTTGTGATCGATTGAATTTGTTTTTTACCTTTTTATTGGGGGTTAAGGTACACGTGTCCAGTAGGGAAATCTGTCTTCTGCATTTGACCCATTCTTCAATGCTGGGGCATCTTCTCAGGACCCATTATTGTTGCAGTGCAGAGCTCGGGAACCCATCGCCAGATCTTTGTGCTCGGCTTAGTCAGGACCACTGTAGCTGGAGGATTTTTACTTACGGTGCATATTTTGTGTTGATGGGGGAAACCAGAGTGACTGAAGGAAACAGGGAGAAGACAGGGTCCCCCCGCGGAGGATGAGAAAGGTGGATATATTTAAATATTCTGTATTACGTTTCACTTTGTTTTCTGTACAGGAACATTAATGTAGCATTTTACTACTTCTGGTTCTCTACAACGTTTCCTCACTTTGAGAGATGAGATTGTTTTGAGATTGATATTCTTTATTAAATTTTTCTTACCAAATGTTAGAATATAGTGAAAATGTTATCATGTAGCAACACATTTCTACAACTTTATTATTCCAATAGACACAGATTGGAAAAAGAAGGGGAAAAAAGACGTGGTGCAAATGAAGGAGTTTAAAGATAGCAGAACACCTGTAAGGTCAGGTGGCTCTCTCATGCAGTGTGCGGCCCTGGACCCATCACTTTCTTTCACAGCTGCTGCATTTGGATTCCCTGCCCCTCCTCAAATCCCACAGTGTGCTCTCAAGGAAACGTGTGGAAATGAATTATGGAAATTTCTGATGGGAAGCGCGGTGCATTAGTGTTTCATTTAGCCGGCTCATATCCTGCAGCACTGCTCCAGCCTCCCAGGCCCAGAGCGGGAGAGTGCATCCACAGGGGTGCGTCTGAGCCGGGGCATGGGCCGCCCCATTTATCTGCCACTGGCCTGGGCCTGTCTGATACCACTGGATTTATCACTCTGCCTCCAGCTGCAGGGCCACAAACTCAATACGGGCACACCTCGGCTCGCTCTCCTCCACCTCTGAAACTCACTCCAGACAGGTTTTATTTGCAGCACTGCTCCATTTTGAAGCTGCCTCCACTAAAGGAGCTGATTTGTTGATTGTCATCGTGTGTTCACAGAAGGGCAACGTGCTGCTCTCACCTGACTGATTGTATTTTAATTATGAGGAAAGAAACAAAGACTTCATTTTCACGATTACATCCACACTCTCTGTGTAAAGTATACATACCAATTATAGCTAAACTTCCCTGTTTGAAAAAACTTGAGGTCAATTGAAGTCAATTGCCCAAGTGGCATTAAAGGATTGATGAACACGGTACAAACAGCACATGCACGTTGTTGATGGGGGAAACCGGAGAATCTGGTGTAAAGCAGACACAGGGAGAACACGCAAACTCCATCCATACAGAGTAAAGCCTCACCCAGTCCATCTGAACCAATACTGTTAATATGCCAGATTTATATGTGTGACACCTGAATTGAGTGCTACACATGAATCAATCTGGAAAATCCCCCTCCAAAAGCCGTCGGGAAAAGGTAGGACGTTAAGGCAAATAATTTGAGCTGATTGGGCGAAGCGTCACTCATGATGATGTATCCAAAGTGTGCGTCTGATGCAACAAAAAGTGTTACATGATGGATTTTGAACCAAATTGATTACGTACACACGGACACATTTGACACAAGCATGTTCCTCCACTTCATATTCAGTAATCAAGACTCTGGGCTACTGAAGACTAGCATTATCACATTATTTACAGCAGAAATCCTCAGCTTTACAGCCTTGTTTACTTGGTCATCAATAAGAGCCACCAATGGAGACACAACCATAACGTTAGGATTCTGCAAGTTATTTGAGCATGAAGGGAGATAAATTAAACTCATGCAAAATCAAGAGGGTAGAAAAACACAAATATCTTTCCCATCGAAGAAATTTTGTTTTTTTGTTGCAAACAATAAACATAAAACTCAGAACAGAACACCACCAGAAAGCGAAAATACAAATAAAATCCAAATAAACATCAACTAAACATCCTAAGAAAGAAGATCATGACATATTCAAATTAAATTAAGGCTTATCTGTTAGGGGATTATAATGGTCATTACTTTGCTTAATTTCTTGGTTATAATAATTCCATTATTTGTAAAGACCTGTACAAGTCCTGTTTTTCCAAGTCTAAGGATTCTTTCAACATATCAAAGCTTTCAATTTGTTTATCTTTTACAATCTGGTGAAAAACTGTTATATCTTCTGTAATCCATTGCTCAGGTCAGTACTATTAGTACAATACCTTGGTCATAAGTCGATCTGTTCAAGATTTAAATATCTACGTGTAGTTTGCATGTTGTTAGTTGTTGTGATTATGACTTCCATGTTGTAAGCACAGATTTTACTCAGGGATTCTTAACTTCCTCCAAATGACTCAACTGTTTATCATCTGACATGAGGCCTGTGCATGAGACCCCAGTATAGCATTAGTCTCAATATCTTTCTATTGGGCTTCACATTCTGGATCAAACAAATACAGCAATGCTCTAATTCATTATTTTTAGACAAGGTAAACCCAAACCTCCTTTTTCTTTTGACAGTTGTAGAATTGTCTGCCTTGCCATAAAAATCTTGAGATTGACTTATTCCACTAATCAAACAGCTGGTTGAGGAAGGAAATTGGAAGAGTTTAGACTAGATAGAGAAATCTTGGCAACACATTAATCCTTCTAGTTTTTTTCTCCCTTGACTTAGGGATCAGAGTCCATTTTTCAAGATCTTTCTTTATAGTGGAGAAAAGAGGAGAGTTTTCTCTAGGATTGTTTATAATTCTTAATGGAGAACCACAACTAACTATTTAAGATATTCTATTTGCCATTTAAATATGTAGTTTTTTCTAAAGGACAGATGGGGTCACCAGTAAGACAGTCCTGCTGCTCTTGTTTCATACAAGAAATACTCTGTGTTTCAACTAAAACAGAATCAATTGCTGCTGCAACGCGTACTTCCTCTGGCGTCACCATCTTTGTTTTGGTTGTTTCACACGCACGTTACTGTTGTCATTCCTGAACCCACTCAACCCTCAACCCACTCTGCTGCCCATTAAACCACAATGTGAACAGAGACGGGTCCCAGAAAGTATCTGAAGACACAGAAAAAATATCAGGTTAGTATAACATAAATGCAAAATTGTGCACATGAAAAAAAACGTTTTGGGTATGGAATTGAAAATATACGATCTGGCAGAATCCTGTGGTAGAGCTGGTCTTTAAACACTCCAGCCATAACAAGGACCTTCTTACAGTGAGTCGAGAGCAACAACCACTCTCCCACTGAACTGCTGATACACATTAGCAAAACGTCCTGGCGTTTTCTCTATTTTGACTGCACCTGCGCACTGAAAAAATAAAGAAAGATAGACTTACATGTTGTATACATTTCTTTGACAAGTATAAAGCAGGGAGAGGCAGGAAAGACTAGCATTACTATTCAGCTCTGCGGCTCTGCTATGGCCTTATGTAAGTGCAAGACGAGGGGACAGAATGGATTTGCCACAATTGAAGGTTCTCCCAGAAGTTTGCAAATGTCTTCCCTTACGTGTCCAAGAGGTGAAAAGTGTTCAGCAATCTACAACATGTTTTCAAGCCATGTGAATGTGGCATTTTGAGGATCTAATACTGGTTTGATGAATTAAAAGTGAACCAAAAGAAAATGACTCTCCAGCAATTCCACTGGAAATGAATGAAGAAAAATAATTCATATAAAAGGACACAGGTTCGTTCATTCTCACAGAGGCAATGATGAATTTATAAGTTACATAGTTTATTTTAGGTTCACAGAGGTTTAACTTGTCAATTTGTTTGTTCATATTTGCATAAGTTCATAGGTTCACATAGGTAATTCAGAAGGAAAATTAAAGCAATGATGAAAAGGGCCAGTGCAGTTGGATTTTCACAGCCTAGAGATAGATAGTTAAAAATTAGGCTAGTTTTAAGTTGGTCAGACCTCAAGGCTACTTAGGACGCATGGCTCCGACGCTGAACCATTAGGCCTCTGTCCGACCAGCCCAGTACCAGCTACAAGAGGGCTCCTGCTGGGGACATGACAACCTTGCAGCTGGCTACACGGAGGACTCTGGCACCTTGAGTCGGAACACACTGAAAATGAGGTGCTAGGGAGGGTGGCGACCTGCGGCACGTGGCACCTTGCCTCACACCGGCACTAAAGTTCATATAATTGCCAATTCCATGTACTGATAATGAATAGATTTGTGAGACATTGTGAAATACGTATACGGTACATATAATATTCAGCTGGCCCTTACGAGACGACCACCGCAAATCTCTGTGTCCTGACATTTATGATGACCGTGAGTAAAGGAGACAATTAAACTTACTTTGTGTTCCACTGGATCACAGAACATGCCAGTTTTGAATCTGAAATGTAAGAATACCCTTTGATATGTACCCATTTCCATACTTGTGCACAACATGTCCTGGTCAAAAGTGGCATGGTTTATGCCTTCACTGGATGTTGAACTTGTTCCAAGCCTTTCACCCATTATGAGTGTGAGTGATAGATTTATTTCTGTTATTGGTTTGTTTTTTGCTCAATTTGGATTGCTCAATTAGTGGAAATTGTGTTAATATGACTTTTGAATTCATTCTTTTGTATGATTGGAATGGCTCGATACTGTAGACACATTTTGGTGAGACTTAAATCAATACTAAGTTTTAAAGCTGCAGTGGGTTTGTGTTTAATATTGCAGCATATTCTTGTTTTATGCGTATGAAGAGAAAAGGCAGCGCTATGTGGACAAAACCAAAGATTGTTTATTATGCAGTGGCAGCCCACAGGGATTAAGTCTACATTGTTCAAAGCTCCACTAAAATAAGTGTACTATTGAGGCCAGCAGACATCCCCGCTGAATCAGAATGGGCTGATATACAAGCGTTTAGAGGTCAAGCTGAGCTTTGTCTGCGATGATTTATGATCCACTGGCTCACCTACAGCTGAAGGGGAGAATACATGTCATCTAACATTGCTTTGTTAGAAAAACACAGTTTGATACTGCTGTGATAGATGGATTTGAAGTTAGCCGGGCTTTGTGACAAGAGCTGAGCTTGCCTGAGACAGAGGTGTTTAATCTTCATCCACAGTGCAGGCTGCGCACGTCCCCCTAGCGCCTTGTTTTCCTGTATTGATTAAATTGTGCCCTCTCCACCTTCCTGCTGTAAGAACTCCTTCAAAGGATCGCACTGGGATTATTCACAAAGAAAAATTCGGCCCAGTCTCTGTCCTGTAGGATTCTTCAATGCGGCTGCTTCATAGGCCTGCGACCTGGTTTGGAGTGCAGGCAGGAAAACAGCTAACAGGTATGTGCAGTGTCTGCACCCACAACTCCTGGATGACAGTCTGGACACAATCTGGACAATGTCAGCTCAGCTGCAACATGTAAATCAGAATGTACACCACCTGTTATTCCCATCGAGGAGAGCAGCCGCAGCAGGGTTTGGTTTGTTCAAATGAAAGTGTCTCTTCTGAGTATCTGTGTGGGAACAGATACTCAATTGCACAAGTGATTCATACTCTCCACATTTTGGCATTGCCCTGAATATGATTCAATTGGTCTTAAGAATAAGCATATCCATTACAACGTCCAATATATTCTCATATTGTGTGCTGTTGTGGACATTCATGTGCGCTTGTACTCTTCATCACTGATTTAACATTTATGATATAAAGTACACAATATTAAAGTAAATGAATAAAGAAACACAATGTTATCTGCATACTGAAAAATAGGACAAAAAACATTCTCAAATATTCTGAAAATCAGGGTAAAATGTACTGCAAAAACTGAAAACCGAGTTTCGGAACAAGGTTATATAAGAGCATGCTGCATATAAAACCTTTTGTTGTAGAATAATTGAAGTAACCCGAGTACTGTAAGGAGTGGTAGGAGATTCTAACGCAGGGTGAAGTAGGTTTTTAACCATCAGTTTGGCCCTCGACAGCACTCAACACATTGTGCTAGTGTTGTCCACTTGAGTCTGGCCATGCTTCCATTGAAGAGAGTTTTATAGCCCCCGATGGCATAGGCCAGACAAGTACTGAGCCGGAGCTAACCAGCTTGGTTCAGTATCTTGGTCTTTGCTTCATAGAAAATATCTTCAGGTGAGTCAAAACTAGGAATGTCATGATATCAAATGTTAGTGTTACGATTATTGTGAGAAAAAACATCCCTATTTAACGATTATTTGCGATTATTGAGACCAATCTTTCATTCCCATGGTATAACATGTAACTCTTCCTCAAGTTTATGACCGGCTGACTTTTTATGACCTTTCTGAAAGACAAATTAAAATTAAAATATGGCAAAAACAGACGGATAAAAACGTTATTTACATTTAGATCTATTTTTTGACCAATATATTGAACTATATGAATACTATTTTGATTCTAAAATCATCAGGATTATTATTTGTTGGTTCTTATAAGTATATTGTGACCTGAAAAAAAAATCACGGTTATTGATTAACCTAATAATCTTGACATCCCTATTCGAAACTAAAGATTACTCCCTGCTGCCTCATTTGTGCTACCTCTGCTGCTCAGCAAACTCATAAAACCAAAGGCAAGGCAAGTTTATTTGTAGAGCACAATTCAAAGTGCTTCACACAACAGGAAAAATGCATTCAAATCGACAGAAATCACAAAACAGTTTAAGACATAAAGAGAAGAAAGCAAAGAAAATTATTTAAATCCCATGCACAGCTAAATAAAACTGTTTTTTAGCTTAGATTTGAACATTGTCAGAACATCTTCAGGAAGACTGATTTTAGCTGCATAAAACTGAAACGCAGATTCCCCATGTTTAGTCCTGACTCTAGCACCAGCAGGAGGCCGGTCCATGTTTAGTCCTGACTCTGGCACCAGCAGGAGGCCGGTCCATGTTTAGTCCTGACTCTGGCACCAGCAGGAGGCCGGTCCATGTTTAGTCCTGACTCTGGCACCAGCAGGAGGCCGATCCATGTTTAGTCCTGACTCTGGCACCAGCAGGAGGCCGGTCCATGTTTAGTCCTGACTCTGGCACCAGCAGGAGGCCGGTCCATGTTTAGTCCTGACTCTGGCACCAGCAGGAGGCCGGTCCATGTTTAGTCCTGACTCTGGCACCAGTAGGAGGCCGGCCCATGTTTAGTCCTGACTCTGGCACCAGCAGGAGGCCAGTCCATGTTTAGTCCTGACTCTGGCACCAGCAGGAGGCCGGTCCATGTTTAGTCCTGACTCTGGCACCAGCAGGAGGCCGGTCCATGTTTAGTCCTGACTCTGGCACCAGCAGGAGGCCGGTCCATGTTTAGTCCTGACTCTGGCACCAGCAGGAGGCCGGTCCATGTTTAGTCCTGACTCTGGCACCAGTAGGAGGCCGGTTCATGTTTAGTCCTGACTCTGGCACCAGCAGGAGGCCGGTCCATGTTTAGTCCTGACTCTGGCAATAGCAGGAGGCCGGTCCATGTTTAGTCCTGACTTTGGGCACCAGCAGGAGGCCGGTCCATGTTTAGTCCTGACTCTGGCACCAGCAGGAGGCCGGTCCATGTTTAGTCCTGACTCTGGCACCAGCAGGAGGCCGGTCCCTGAGGTCCTCAGAGTGAGATAGTTCATATGACACTAGCATGTCCGAGATGTACTTGGCCACGGAGAGACATGTACAGCCAGTGCAGAGACCTGAGAACAGGACTAATGTGATCATACTTCCTGGTTCTAGTCAGGACCCGAGCAGCAGCTGTTTTAGAGCTCATTTGGAGAGGCCAGTGAGCAGACGTTACAGTAGTCTTTGCCCAAAATATTGACAATGTTTCAATATTTGCAAATCAAAGGAGAGGAGAAGGTGCAATAGCGCCACAGATTTGGCAGTAGGTGTAATAAAAGGAGGCAGATTGGGGCCTCCATTGGGGTTGCCCGGCGGCGCGGCGCGGCGCGGGCTGATCCTTGCCACTTGCGGCTATATTTGTATTATTATTTTAACCAATCAATAATCAAAATTAAATGTTTAACTAACCAATAATTATTATTATTATTATTGACCAATTAAATTTATTCATCAGTACTTTTACTTAACAACAGCATGACTCTCTCAAAGATGTGAAAGAAGCGTCTTGCACCTGCACCTCCTCCTGTGCGCTCTGAAGGTACGAAACAAGCACTTAATGTGTGATTAGAGCTGTATTCAAAGGCATGTTTATTCTCTGTGGAGTTCATTAGATCCACACGATGCTCTTTTTTCTTCCATTGCTGCGACTCATTTCCCCAGTGAGGTGATTTAATGGTGGTCTCTGGGCGCTGGGAGCTGAGGAGCATGACCACAGATACACTGAATATATTAGCTCTTACACTCACAAACACACGGAAGGTTATTCTATCATGCAAATTACCCAGCGCTACGCCATCCCTCTGCGCCTCGTCCCACAGCCAGCAACTTATTTTAGGTTCAGCACCACATGATTTACCTGTGCTGTTGGTATGGAAGCTCCGGAAAAGAATGTTTGTGCAAAATATGAATCAACAAACAAAAAAATTTACAAACTTTTGCAAAAAGGTCTTTTCTTTGTTGCAGAATTTTGTATTTGTCACAAAACAAAGCTTATTTTTCAGTTCAATCCAAAATGTTCAACTGCAACCAAGACTAACATTTTCAGAGGAATTAGTTTATCAATATCTGGGATGATAAAATGTTAAAAGTAAAATCTGCAACACCGTAAAGACCCTGAAGATGTGACTGAAAGTAAAAGTTTGTTAACACCTGTCTAACTAAAACACAAACAATCAGTCTTACCAAAAATTTGACAACTGTTTTTTGGAAATCTCATTTAAAAGTCTAAGAAGCAGGGTTTCAGGGCAACGGGTTTGTAATTGGACAGGTGTCCATTTGCTTGTCTGTTTCATTGTACAATCCTTTTTACCAGATTAGAAATTCCAGTTAAAAACTGTAAGGTCTGCTATTGTGATGGCCTTTGGGGCAACAAATATGCATTTATTTTGAAGAATAGTAGTATAAATGTAGCTCTAGTACTCCAGTACTTTTCCTCAAGTAATACAGTATTTAGACTCAGACTTTTAATGGAACTCAATGGGCAGTTGTTTGAATGCTTACACTTGGCAGCACGGCGACTGAGCGGCTTGCATTCACGCAGAAAGGTTTGAGTCCTAGGACTTTCTGGCCGGAGTTTGCATGTACTCTCAGAGTCTGGGTCAGTTTATTCTGAGAACTCCGGTGTCCCTCATTAACCCAAAACATGCAGAATAGGCAGTCAATCCTCCAGGTTGGTGGTCCTGACCAAGCTGAGCTCAAGATCTAGAGATGGTCCCTAAGCGCTGCACTGCTTACTGCTCCTGGCAGGTTTCCTCAGTGGTGTTGGTTGAAAGATGGGTCAAATGCAGATAAATTTCCCTCTCCCTTTTTATTTTATTTTTTTAAATTACTGTTATTAGACAGGAAAGGGAAGCGTGAAATGGGAGATGAGAGAGAAGGGAGGACATGCAGCAAATGTTGAAGTCAAACTAAAGGATTCAAACTAAAAACTGACTAATATAGGACAAAAAGCTAAATTACTCACCATTGGTTGACCATAAATGAAAATAATGTCATGACTGATTTTAAGGCATCTTCCTGCCCTTCTAAACCACTGAACCCTACATTCCATAATAGCTGAGCCATCTCAAAGGTCAAACCCCAGGTATAAATCTTGTTTGGCAAGGTGCTGTTATGTTGCCAGGGACACGCTGTGGGCCATTGTGATGGGACGTGTGTGAAGAGGTGTGGCTGGGTCAGGAGGAGGGCGGGGCCTGAATACTGTGTTACATCAGGGGAAAAGTTTCCTTCATGATATGAGTTAGCACTAGCAACTACACTCCATTTAAACCAACAGAGTTGGGAGCACCTTTCCTGTGCAGAAACGGGGAGAACATGCAAACTTCGCATGATGGAATCAATACCAGGAAATCTTTGCTGTGAAGCAACGGGTGAAGCAAGAAATACAAAATATGATTCCCATTAATTGAGCTGAGAGGGTGGTCACAATCAGAAAGGGTTGCTAAATGATTCATCAATGAATGCACAGAAACAGAAACAACTTAGCACCAGAACAGTGTCTCCCTTGTAACTCACTGATCCATCAACTCCACGCGAAGCTGTGCCGAGCGGAGGCCTCCAAGTTCATTTCAATTATTCAGCAGACCCCCAAGATAATGAATTATTGAGCTCAAAGTATGTTGGGTATGTGGCTGTAGCGAGCTGTAAATGGTGGCCGCTCTGTGGAGAAGTGCAGATAGAGCTTTGTGAGGGATGACAGACACAGGCTGCTACAACAGAGTGAGCCAGAAACTGATAACTATTGTATGTCTATAACCAGGAGGGGGTATGATAGCACCAGTGATGGCAAGAATAGTTTTGAATGTATTTGATTACAGAATACAGAATACTTGTATTAAAGTGTATGCCGTTACATAGCCCAATCAGAGTACTGAATACTTCAATTTTCACCTAAAGTTGCATCATTTTATGCTGTAAAAACACAACAGGGCAATATTTGGTATTTAGTTACTTCCCAACACTGAATAACACTGTACAGACAGAAGAAGAGTTGAGGCTATTAAACTTCCACTGATTTCTATTGTGGTCAAACCATAGCTAATTCTATGAACTTTTATCTATGGCCTTTGCTCTCAAAAATGTCTCAAACGATGTTGGAAGCAGGAGGAAACCTTGCCTGGTAAATGAATATACTACTATACTGAAATTCTCCTTGTTCATCCACCATGTAGAGCAAAATCAAACTCTTCTATAAACGCAGATTAACAGCATTTAGTTCTTCACGTGTTTCTACACATGTTGGCATGTTTTTCAGTCCTCTGTATTAGTTTCTACTTTTTTTTTACACGTAAAGCACCATGTTTTGTTTTGATACAGAGATGACGGACAGACCATGTGTTTCTCTGATTGGCTAATCTTCCTGTCAATCAAGTCCATCTGAACTCAGGTAAATTAGAAAATCATATGTCCTTTTAGTTTTTTCAGTTTTTTCATTCATTCCCACACATTTGTCCATTTTAAAATTGGGTCCAAATTTTACTTTTTCCATTTTTCAAATGTGCGTTATAATGTCAGTCTAGTCCTTGATTGACAGTTTGTACACTCCCTGTTTTCAGAATGGCTTTCTTTCCAGCTGCCAAAAGTATGCTCCAAACGTATCCAGTTATTGTATCCATGGCAGGCGTTTTGAGTCCAAATACATAGCTCTGAAATCCAGTGAGATGACAATGATTAAAACACCTTTCAGTTTTGGCTTCCAGCTCCACTCAAAGTTTTAGTGCAACGCTCATCAATGATCAGGAAACAAACCAATGACCATCAAACAGGACGTGTCGCAACCATGGAGACGTCAGACACATAAACAGCCCACAAGACATAACTTCACCACATGGCGGAGGCGACAGAAACTGACTGAAACATGTATTGCAGGTAAACAAACTTCTGACAAATATAAACTTGAGGTGAGAACATCTTGTCATAACATTGCGTCCCCATGAGACGAGGACGTTTCTGGTGGCAGATTTTATGTCAAAAAATGTCATTGCCATGTGAAACAATTCAAGTGCAGTTTAGCCAGCCACTCTATAAGATATTATACTGATGGATTCACAGACGTAATGCATTGTTTGTTTGAAGATGAGGGGTTGTGAAGCGTCCCTCCTGTGTGACAGTGTGAAAGGTGTGAGAGCCATCTGTGTCCCCGGCTCTGCTCTGTCCAAACTCTGCTGCTGAGAGCACCCGGGCCTCAGAAGACCAGCTCCGGTTGGGCTTTTCTTGGCGTGATCCAGGCAGGAAACAGATGATACAATTAATTATCAATAAGTCCCTCAGTAAATCAAAGCCATTTTGGCAGCTCATGACAAAAACCCGGCGAGTCTTCCATCTCCTCATTGGCCATTCTCAACAACTGCTCTCTGGTCGCGCGCCTCCAGTACAATCCACAAGCTGTTTGAATAGGTTGTTCAAATATTTTCACTGTCGACTCGTCTCTTTCTCTGCTCGTGAGTGTGAGGTGAGTGCGTTCAGTTCCTCTGCCCGTCCCTCTCCTTTAATGAGTGGTTGGCTGTGTCCGCTCATTATCAATGTTTTAGTGTTGCACTTTTCTACTGAGCAAAATGTGAAGCCTCTGCAGAGGAAGTCCAGTGCTGATCATTCTTCATAACTTTTATAGAATTTACTACAGTTAAGTTTACGGGGCCTCATAGGGCTAACCTCAGAGGCAACTTTGTTCATTACCGCCCTGTTCTGGAAATCACTGCTAACGCTCTCAGGAGACTGACACCATCGCTGTGCCAACAGACTGTTCACAGCCTTTTTCAGGACAAAGTATTGAACTCTCATGTAAATAAAGTAAAGTCTCTTCTGTGTGGTGTTGCAGAGGCGCATGAATGTGTGAGGGCTGTTGATGAATGAGTTAGAGCCGAGAGCAGAGAAGGTTGATGCTGTTTAAAGTTGATGGGAAGGAATTTTTATAGACATTTGAAAGGACATTTTTTTTAAAGACTCCATAGGATTTGGGGTGGAACTGGATAGCTCTGTTAGACACTGGAGCTGGTGTTCTACTCACCTTTATTTATCCAGGACAGTCCCAATGGCATAGGGAATATTTGGCCTTAGAGAGGAGCAACAATGCAAACAGATTCACTGTAATCAAAATCAATCAATCAAAATATATCCCCTAAGGGTAATTTAAGCACATAGAGTAGTCTCTGTGCAGCAGTAACAGGAGGACGAGTCAGGACCAGGAAAGAAGCCTTGTGGTAGCTTTGGAAAAAGAATAACAATTATAAACTTGAATCTATCATCTATCATTGCTCATGACAAACAATTGTAAAATAGTTTAATCATTGTGCACAACGCTTGAAGCACCGCTCCCTCCACACAAATGAACAAGGGCTGGAAAAGGTAATTGTCTGCGTGTGTCCACTAAACATGATGAGGCACTTTGGCCCTTTATGTTCCAGTAATTACACTCTCTATTAGACGAAGCTTTGAGTCAGTTCCCTTGTAGCTCGTTTATTATTAATGCGCCTTCCGGAGCCACAGTTGAGCTTCATGTGTTGGTGTCTGTCTGCAGGTCCACGCGTATCAAAAGTTGGACGGCTTGGACCGTCCTTCAACCAAAAGGTGCGAGTTCGAGCCCCCGTGACACCACACATTCATCCTGTGGAAGTGTCCTTGAGCGAGCGCACCCATCTCCACCAACCCCGGCCCCTACATGCTGCTCCTGACCCTTACCTTGACCAATCAGCAGGAGGGAACTATGCAAAAGGCTGAACCCGCTCCAAGGACATCACGCAATATCACCAGACAATTATACTTATGCGCAATAGATGTAAAAATACACGCTTTTATTAATTTTAGCCATCAAAGAAAAAACTTAACAGGAATTATTCTTTATGGAGCAGTGATAATGCTAGAGGGGTCTGCTCAAATTACCGCTCCACACTTTCCAAGGCCACGGACAGGCTGTCTGCAAATTAAGGCTGCTAAGCGCGGGAGTCAAATTGGAATTCCGATTCCATTAAGAAGTCATGCCCAGCAGCAAATAATGCCAAATTGGCCCAGTGCAATGGGAAAGAAAAATTTTAGGGAGCAAAATATTAAAGGCTCCACTATTTGCTGAAGATAAACTTTGAATACGTCTCCCAGTGCTGTCTGGTCGAGGCCCGCAACAATGAAGACGTTTCTTGGGTTGATTAAAGGGAGTCATGGAGATCAAAGTCATGCAGATGTGATGAAATCTTCTACTGCAGAAGAATTATGTGTGCGAGGGATAATCGCGGAGCAGGATGAAACAATGCTTACGCTCTGTTTCAGCACTTTTATAATTAACACGAGCGGTGCGGGAAATGTTAGCCCGTGTTTTAAATGCAGGATCTTCCTTAACATTCATCCTCACAAAAAGGACAACTCTTGTATCCCACTGCTATTTCTTTCTGTTAACATATTTGTCAAGCACAGGCGGATGGGATAACCTGTGTAAAATGTAATAACATAAGGAATCAGAACAGCATTCACGGACATAAGAACTTGTCCTGGTGGTTCGGTGCGACACAAACATCAAACACTGAACAATGAATACAAAAACAATGGACAATAAATAACTACCGGGTATTAAAAATAGGTAAGTAGAGTTAAAAACAGACATGATATGTACATAAAATAAAATATGTAGTGCAATAAAAAGGGTTAATTTATGTAAAAAATGTATTAAATGCAAATGTCAACTTCACTCAAGCTCCCTCTTTGTTGACTTGCAAGGTACTTTCATACCATGTTGTTTCAGTTAACAATGGCTTTTACCAGCATGACACAAACATTTAGAAGTCAGCAGACCGAAGAAACATGATGATTTTTGTTCATTTTATTATTTTAAAACACCATTGATTACTTTAAAGCAAAGGGGGGGAAAGTTGGTTTAGCTTACTGTCATTTTTTAAACTCCGATACCATTGCAACATGTGTCCATGCGTTGGTTTATGCAGCAGACTTTGTTGTAATATTTGTCATGAACGAGGTCGGTTCCGGACACTTGATCAGGTCTTCATCTCCAAGCCAGGGTTAGGCATCAGTGGACTCAGGTATCAGGTACGGAGAGCCCATCAGTGTGCTCTGTAGAGGCTGGTTCCTCTGAGGTGCACTGTACTCACTGTGTGTGTAAGTGAAAACATCAGGGTCACACATGGATCAGTGAGCTGGCTCATTGAGACCAGTCTGGGTTTTCTCACTGTCTCACACACAGAAGAGGGGATGTATGGGCTGGTAATGGTTCAGTATGTGGGCCAATAAATGGGCCCGAGGGAACCCCAAATACTCACTGCTCATTTAAGTTAAAAATGGCTTAATAGTATTGTACAGCCATCTAAATCTGTGTGCAAAAGTTGTTGCTTTTTGGTTAAACAAATCAATAAATAATCAGTTTGATTTTGCAAAAGAGAGATTTGTATACCTTATCATTGAGTTCACATTTGCATTACCATTACATTGATTTATAGATAATGATAATTTTATAAAATATTACAAATAAAAATAAAAGAAATCAAAATCATAACGCCTCATAAAGCATTTTGCATTGGGCCCCAGAAAGATTTAAACAGCTGTCTAAACTACATTGGCACTATTGGTTGAGACTTGAAGGGGATTTCTGGGGGCTTATACTAGCATTTTACTATTTAGTTTTTTTCTCTGAGGAATCATCCTCACCATGCCTCTCCTTGAACCGACACCTTAACGTGGTGGAGGGGTTTGAGTGCCCGAATGATCCCGGGAGCTATGTTGTCGGGGGCTTCATGCCCCTGGTAGGGTCTCCCAAGGCAAACAGGTCCTAGGTGACGGGTCAGACAAAGATCGGTTCAGAAGCCTCTTATGACGACGACACGAACAAGGCCGTTTACGTCGCCCGGATCGGCGTCACCGGGGCCCCATCCTGGAGCCAGGCCTGGGATGGGTGCTCCATGGCGAGCGCCTGGTGGCCGGGTCTTACCCCACGGGGCCCGGCCGGGCACAGCCCGAAAGAGCGACGTGGGGTCGCCCTCCCGTGGGCCCACCACCCGCAGGAGGATCCATAAGGGGCCGGTGCAGAGAGATCTGGGCGGCAGTCGACGGCAGGGGCCTCGGCGACCAGATCTCCGGACACAGAGACTAACTCTGGGGACATGGAATGTCACCTCGCTGGGGGGGAAAGAGCCTGAGCTTGTGCGGGAGGTTGAGCGATACCGACTAGATATAGTCGGCCTCACCTCCACGCACAGTTTGGGCTCTGGAACCCATCTCCTCGAGAGGGGCTGGACGCTCCACTTCTCTGGTGTTGCCCGCGGGGAGAGGCGGCGGGCTGGTGTGGGCTTGCTGATAGCCCCTCAGCTCAGCCGCCACGTGTTGGAGTTTACCCCGGTGAACGAGAGGGTCGCGTCCCTCCGCCTTCGGGTGGGGGACAGGTCTCTCACTGTTGTGGCGGCCTACGGGCCAAACAGCAGTGCAGAGTACCCGGCCTTCTTGGAGTCCTTGGGAGGGGTACTGGACAGCGCACCGACCGGGGACTCCGTTGTTCTACTGGGGGACTTCAACGCCCACGTGGGCAATGACAGTGACACCTGGAGAGGGGTGATCGGGAAGAACGGCTTCCCCGATCTGAACCCGAGCGGTGTTCAGTTATTGGACTTCTGTGCTAGCCACGGATTGTCCATAACGAACACCATGTTCAAGCACAAGGGTGTCCATCAGTGCACATGGCACCAGGACACCCTAGGCCGGAGGTCAATGATCGACTTTGTTGTCGTGTCATCAGACCTCCGGCCGCGTGTCTTGGACACTCGGGTGAAGAGAGGGGCAGAGTTGTCAACCGATCACCACCTGGTGGTGAGTTGGATCCGCTGGCGGAGGAGGAAGCCGGACAGACTTGGCAGACCCAAGCGCATTATGAGGGTCTGTTGGGAACGTCTAGTGGAGCCCTCTGTCAGTAGGGTATTCAACTCGCACCTCCGGGAGAGCTTCTCCCATGTCCCGGGGGAGGTTGGGGACATTGAGTCCGAGTGGACCATGTTCTCCGCCTCCATTGTTGATGCGGCTGCTCGGAGTTGTGGTCGCAAGGTCTCCGGTGCCTGTCGTGGCGGCAACCCCCGAACCCGGTGGTGGACACCGGAAGTAAGGGATGCCGTCAGACTGAAGAAGGAGGCCTATCAGGCCACTCTGGCTTGTAGGTCTCCGGAGGTCATCGACGGGTATCGGCAGGCCAAGCGAGCCGCGGCTCGTGCTGTCGCAGAGGCAAAAACCCGGGCCTGGGAGGAGTTCGGGGAGGCCATGGAGGAGCACTATCGGTCGGCACCAAAGAAATTCTGGCAAACCGTCCGGCGCCTCAGGAGGGGGAAGCAGTGTCTCACCAACACCGTTTACGGTGCGGGTGGAGGCCTGCTGACCTCAACTGGGGATGTCGTCGGACGGTGGAAGGAATACTTTGAGGATCTCCTTAATCCCTCAGTCACGTCTTCCGAAGAGGAAGTAGAGACCGGGGACTCGGAGGCTGGCTCATCCATCACCCAAGCTGAAGTCACTGAGGTTGTTCGCAAACTCCTCGGTGGCAGGGCTCCGGGGGTGGATGAGATCCGCCCTGAGTACCTAAAGTATCTGGATGTTGTAGGACTGTCTTGGTTGAAACGTCTCTGCAACATCGCGTGGCGGTCAGGGACAGTGTCTCTGGACTGGCAGACCGGGGTGGTGGTCCCTCTGTTCAAGAAGGGGGACCGGAGGGTGTGTTCCAACTACAGAGGGATCACACTCCTCAGCCTCCCGGGTAAGGTCTATTCCAAGGTACTGGAGAGGAGAATCCGACCGATAGTCGAACCTCGGATTCAGGAGGAGCAGAGTGGTTTTCGTCCCGGTCGTGGAACACTGGACCAGCTCTATTGGGTATGGAGGGTCATACCCTCCATCGGGTGCTCGAGGGCTCATGGGAGTTTGCCCAACCAGTCCACATGTGCTTTGTGGATCTGGAGAAGGCTTTCGACCGTGTCCCTCGGGGTGTCCTTTGGGGGGTGCTCCGGGAGTACGGGGTCCGGGGCCCTTTGCTCAGGGCTGTCCGGTCCCTGTATGACCGGAGCAGGAGCTGTGTTCGCATTGCCGGCAGTAAGTCAGACCTGTTCCCAGTGCATGTTGGACTCCGCCAGGGCTGCCCTTAGTCACCGGTTCTGTTCATAATTTTTATGGACAGAATTTCTAGGCGCAGTCAGGGGTCGGAGGGTGTCCGGTTTGGGGACCACAGGATCTCATCTCTGCTGTTTGCAGACGATGTTGTCCTGATGGCTCCATCAAACCCGGACCTGCAACATGCACTGGGACGGTTTGCAGCCGAGTGTGAAGCGGCTGGGATGAGAATCAGCACCTCCAAATCCGAGGCCATGGTTCTCGACCGGAAAAAGGTGGCTTGCCCTCTCCAGGTGGGTGGGGTGTCCTTGCCCCAAGTGGAGGAGTTCAAGTATCTCGGGGTCTTGTTCACGAGTGAGGGAAGGATGGAGCGTGAGATCGACAGGCGGATCGGTGCAGCGGCTGCAGTGATGCAGTCGCTGCATCGGACCGTTGTGGTAAAGAGGGAGCTGAGCCGAAAGGCAAAGCTCTCTATTTACCGGTCGGTCTACGTTCCTACCCTCACCTATGGTCATGAGCTTTGGGTAGTGACCGAAAGAACAAGATCGCGGATACAAGCGGTCGAAATGAGTTTCCTCCGCCGTGTGGCTGGGCGCTCCCTTAGAGATAAGGTGAGGAGCTCGGCCACACGGGGGGAGCTCGGAGTAGAGCCGCTGCTCCTCCACGTCGAGAGGAGCCAGCTGAGGTGGCTCGGGCATCTGTTCCGGATGCCTCCTGGGCGCCTCCCTCGGGAGGTGTTTCAGGCATGTCCCACCGGGAAGAGGCCCCGGGGAAGACCCAGGACACGCTGGAGAGACTATGTCTCTCGGCTGGCCTGGGAACGCCTCGGGATCCCCCCGGAGGAGTTAGAGGAAGTGTCTGGGGAGAAGGAAGTCTGGGAGTCCCTGCTCAGACTGCTGCCCCCGCGACCCGGCCCCGGATAAAGCGGCAGAAGATGGATGGATGGATGGATGGAATCATCCCAGTTTTCGGTTTACTGATAAAACCAGCATCACGTGTCAAATACTATGTAACTATATAACTGTATCAATCCAAGGTCTTGCTTTGTAAATGTCTCTTCATTCTTTTAACGTGGACATATTTTGAAGTCAACAGAGCGATAAAAAAGCAGTGCGCTCAGAGATTGCTGTTGCTTGTGGCTACATTTTTGTATATCTGGGGCACCACAGGTAAATGGGGAGATGTACTTTTAAACTGCTTTATTCACAGCATCAGGGAGATGCATGGACTGCGTGAAGAGCGGCTCTGTGGTCGGACTATGAGATTATCAGCACTTCTCACTTTAATCAGGTGCTACGGGAACAAGACGCCGAATGGATGAATTGCTGTTCCTTCAAAAACATGAATAAGATGGATGTTTCATGCAGGTATATTTGAGTAATCCATCTGGGATTCTGAGATTCACAAACAAACATTACATTTAGAAACGTACATCAATCACAACACACAATCACTTTGATGGCATGATTTCCAAGTTTACAGGTAAATAACATGATTATAACATTACTGCCTCTCTGGTCTTACCATGAAACATTTAAAGCAAAAACAAAATGGACAATTAATTCCTGCAATGACTCTGACTCTTCATCATAAAACTACGTTAATTAAACTATTAGCGTCACGTTCGTAATAGTTGTGATTCAATTTTACACTGACACACAGTCCATATACACAGTCCACTGTGAATAAAGAAGCCTTCAAATCAAGGCTTCTTTATTCTATTTGTAAATTCTGAATTTTATGCATACTCTTTTTTTATATATTTTGTTTCTATTATTATTCATTGTTGTATATTGCACCTCAATGCCAAAGCAAGTTCCTATTTTGTGATTTCTGTTCACTGATAATGGCAATAAACCCTTTTCTGATTCTGATTCTGATATGCTTTCTGTGCAATATGACAAAAATAACAGCTCAAAATGTTTGTGTCCACAATGAGTTTCAAAAAACATTTCATAGCACTGTCATACATACCTGCAATTGATCAAATAAACTTGGAGTTTTGCGCATACAGTACAATTCTATTCCAGCCCAATTTAATTGAAAGTTGAAAACTGAAAAAACCCTTTTGACTTTACATTTCAGATTTATTGTACTTAAAACTCACAACCTTAAAATTCCTATAACGGTCACCACAAATGGTTCATTCTGATGTTGAGAGTAGGACATTTGAATCTCACTGATTACCTTACTGTAATGACAAGAACATTACATGCTTTTCTAATTATTTACGAACCATCATATTTTTTTCTCAAGTTCTGAGCAACGCACACAACAGTTGCTCAAGGCCAAACTAAAGCAGTTCAAACATCATTCTGTCAGTTGAAATGTATATCTATATCTCAATGTATTTCTAAAATGGGCTGGATATGTTTTAGTGTCCCATGTGGAATGTCTTGTCAGTTTTTAACACATTTCTAATGCTGCAATAAGCCAGACGCACACAGGAACCGGCTCTAAATGTTGAGGCAGGTTTTTGGTCAAGAGTACAAAGTTGGAGGATTCTGCATTTTTTAAGGGAGAAAAAGTAGCATCCAATTAAAACCCAATTAGATATGGGGGAGAAAAAGCAAACACCACACAAAAAGGCCACAACAACCCAACTTATGTAAAAGACACACTGAAAAAGATGCTACCTGTTTCCTACACTTTAATTCCTCTCTTTTCTTTAAACAAAATGCTATCCCTTAATTTTTACAGAATATATAATTGATTTCATTGCAGTATACCTCCATTCTCTCCAAGTCCTCTAAAACTAACCAGCCCAGACAGTTCCAAAGAGAGTTCTACTTTCAGCAGCAGCCATTACTTGTGGAGTGACTTGCGCGGAGCTACCTGGGCCAGGTTTATTTTTACTCTCCCTGTGTCCCTCCTCATTCTTTAGCAGCTTCAGGAGATGGCGTTAGTTTGGCTTCATCTCTGACAAAAGATAAATGAGCTCTGGGTCTGTGGTGATCCACTATGGCTGCCAGGGGGTTCCAAAATAGCAAACTATTTTTCATATGGAGCCAAGTGATATGCAGCGCGATGTTTCAGCCACTAACATTTACCATATCATAGTAAGCCTGAATACATTTTTTTGCACTTGAAGTTCATCGTAAGATTTTTGTTTGAAGAGTGAAAACAGTGGCAATTAAACACACCATAGTTTGTTGCGTTTTCTTTGTGGTCTTACACTCAGATGTGGGCTTTGAAAAGACATAACGTTTTACTTAACAGAATTAAATGGTTATATTTAGATATACGAGCATTCTAAATATACTATTAAGCCAGATTTCCCAGTGGTCCCGCGCATGAGGTATCTGTAAAGCTCGGAGTAATTAGGGAGGATTTGCAGAGCTGCGCAGTTGCTTTGGTAGAATCTGGAAATTGGTCATTAATCACATTCTCACCACGCCGAGAACAACTGTGTGTTTTCTCTCACAGAAATGTCCCGTGTCAACAGGAGCCCCAGCACCGCAGCACCGAGACAAACGCGCCCATTTAAATGAGGAGATGCACGCCGAGCTCTTTGAAGAGAATCTGCTTTGTCTGGAGCGCTGCAAACATGGATGACACCTGATGGGTGATCAAACACGGCTCCATCCTCAAGAGGGCTCATCTTTGTACCGTGAGCAACGACCAGGCGGCGCCGGGGCCTCTGCCGCGCACAGCCGCACTGCAACACGGAGATCGGAGACGGTTTAGCACTCTCACCTCACCGCAAGAAGAGTACAATACAGCAGATTGTGTGGGTAAAGATGGGCAATATATAGAAATGTAGAGAATATCCTGAATGTTTGTTGTACTAAAAAAAAAAAATGCTACGAAAAAGAGTATATGATGATATTTCTAAATTTCTGCTACTCAATTTACAGACATTGGCGTTTGTCTGATATTGGAAAAACCTCAACTACTACGTTCAATGTTTAATATTTTAACACATTTCTGTTGGAATATTGTCTGACTGTTATTTAGATACTTTAAAAAGTATGTTGTTTTTGTCAATATTGTCCAAATATGGGGCCTTTCTGTGTGGAGTTTGCATGTTCTGCCTGAGCCCGGGTGTTTTTTCTTTAGGGTGTCACCATTTTCACCATCAACCAAAAGAAGTCCTCCTGCAGCTAGGTACTCCGACTATTCAAGAGAAAAGGGTTCTTATGCGGCAAAGAAGTCGCCAACTGCTCCTGACAATTTCCCGGATTCGCGCTGAAGAACTGGTCAAATGTAGACGACAGGTTTCTCTACAAGGACAGTAAAGTCTCCCTTAAATATGCACAAAAACATGAAGGAAGCACAGAAACAAGTCCAGGGGAAGCACATGTCATTCCGTTGACAGCGCGTCTGTGACTTTGTTTATCTTGTACACTTTCAAGGCCACTATGGATTTTCTAATGTGACAAAGTGAGAACTCCACCGCCAGCCTCCAGACCAGAGAGTGCGCATGCCGGCTGCAGAGGATCTACTGTAGAGGAGCATTAGCATGAACCTGGCCACACAGGAGAGAACTCTGTCAGCTCCCTCTGTCGTGAGGTGAGATGATTTACGATTTATTGTTCAATAAGTCCCTCCTGCTCTGCACTGTGCGGGGCCATCACATGACACTGGCCATTACTATTACACACAACACATGCCTTATCTTCACTGTTTTCCTGATGCGCAGAGTCTCCTCCAGTTGCTAATATGTGTTGCCTTTACAAATCTACGTCTCATAATCGTATTCATCGGCAACCGGTAGATTAAAATCATGAAAGCTGGCTCCAGAGGTGAGGGCAGCAGGCGCCTGGACCCGGGGCAGATGGTGAGGGCCGTGGGTTACATAACCCTGGCTCCGCCGTATGTCTCGGAGCACACAGGACCTTTGGAGAGCAGGGCCAAAGTGCTGCGCCCTGATCCCAGACCAGGTGTGGCGTGGATATATCCCTGGACCTCTGAGCTCGAATCAAACCAGCTTCCACAATGCTCCTCTCACGGTATTATTAGATACAGTACTTCAATACTTCCGACATTCTCTGCACGATTATTATCTTAGACTACCCATTCACTAAAACGTAGTATCAATTATATTTAAGTTTTGCTATAAATCTTTTTTTTCTAGTTTCTCTTAATAATTTTGCTTTTAATTTCACTAACTGGACATTGAAAGCAGATGTGACATACAAATAATTTAATCAACTGTTACTTATATATAAAAACATATTGCAAACAAGGACCAAAGCTTGTTTAATTTACACAATAGTTATGATCTTAGTACTACACCTTGAAATTCAAAACTAGTTGTTGGAAATAAATATGTAGACTATGTCATAAAACATGGAGAGAATAAGATAACTTTGTTTGTACCGTTTCTTGTTGTTACAGAGTTTCTTATTTTTGAATCTCTAATCAGTTCAGAAATTATTTGTGAGACAGTATGTAATTAGATTTGCTATCAACAAGCGTTCCACCCAGTGTGGTGTAACAGTGAGGGCATTTGTGTCTAGTACGTTGAGAGGCAGGAGAAGATCTGAAGGTGACTTTGCTCCACTCCAACCTGTTATTTGTCTTTGATCAATATTATCCGTCATGTCTTAACTCACGATTGTCTTCAGACTCATTCATTAGGAGCAGTTATTTACCGGCTCTAATTGTAGTTGGCAAATAACAGGGTGGAGCAGACATGCATAAGTGTTCTGGGTCCTGTTTTACCTCAAGTTGTAAAGAAGTTATAATGAAAATGCATGAATGTTGTATAGTATAGGAAATATTGTAAATGTCTTAGTATTTGCTATGATCTTTTTTTTTTCACCTTTAACTTGTGTTTCTGTAAGTGTCTTTCGATGATACTTCTAAATTTAAATGTATTATTGTTGCTGTCATGACCCCAGGAGGTGCCGTGATTAATTGTTTGGTGGCGGGAGGGTTTTTGTGCCGGGCTCTCAGCTCGCTGCAGGCCAGCCACCTGTGTGCCCGGTCCCACAGTTGTTTCCTATTCTTTTCTTTAGTTGTCCACTACGCCTTACAACACTTCCACATACCCCGATCATGCATTTACATAAACTCCCTGCCCTTACCTGACGTTCCCGGTCCATTTGTGTTTTATGTTTCCTTGAATTTGGTTATCTGGTTATCGCTAAAGCCATGGTTCTCATCTGACCTTGGCCTAGTTAATTTGGTCCTAATTTTGATCTTTGTTGGATTTTTCTTATATTGTATTCCTTGAAGTCTAAGAATAGTATCCCGTGACCTTGCCCAGCAACAGCTTCTGGTTCTGAGGGAGCCTGACCCTGAAGGTGATGGATATGTGCCCTCACCATCTCTGAGTCCTGCAGAGACAAGCTGGAGGAATTTGTAAAAGATGAGTTTCCAAGTCAGGTTATGGATTTAATGGTGACTCAAAACCAAATTACCGGTAGTTCCTTTTTTGGTTGCTTTTCATAATGGCACAAGCCACTTCCAAGTTTTTTGCTTCTGAATATTATCGCACCTGAGAGCTTTGATAATGAACCTTATTGTGCTGTGTTGATTTCACATTGTGAACACGGAACAAAATGCTTTGTCTTAGCGCACTGGCTGAAGAGAGCTTGATTACGTCCTGCGCGCATTCCTTTTGTGAAATACTTAACTTTTCGCTTCACATTTCACGGTTTTCTCTTTGCGTTAATGCAGTCATTGTTTATGGAGAAAAGGTCATTAGAGTTGTGAGCAGTGATTTGATTGAGGTGGAGGAGCGCGTTGGCACTCTGAGTTATGGACACCAGCAGAGAGGAGCCTCTTCATTAGGCCCTGATTAAAATTGATGGGAGCCTATGGCGCAGCCGCTGCCTGAACTCCCTGGAGCAGAGCTCTCATTCCACGCTCATTTATTTGGGACTTTGTGTTGATCAATACAAGGTGCTGGTGCCTGGCTATGGGGTCTGCAGCAGAAAAGTCGACTTCTCCCAATGAACCTTTGTTTTCTCGCTGAAGGTAAAAATTATTGTGAGAAAATCTTTTCAAACTTAACTTCCTCAGGAGAGTCTCTGTGTATTCCTTTTTTAAAAACTCTCACTTGTTGATGCTGTTGCCTTCAATTTAATATCGTTTCATGTGACTGGTGATATGGGAGTGAACCAGAGCACAAAGAAAACGTGGACTACATGTTCATGCTGCTCACCCTGGGACACCTGTAACACTTATTCTTTATAGCACATTCAAAACATACCGAATACATACATTTTAAAAGTGAGAAACTTTGTCATTTATAAACAATATAATATTAAAAGTATTGATTGGAAGTGAAGTGTCAGATCAGAGTTGCTCTTTGACAGGCATCATTAAACTTGTGAGTAAGATTTTTTCAAAGTGAACTTGTGTGAAGAGATCACAGGGCCTTGTTTTGAACCCAACCTTTGACGAGGCGACTGGTCTTGGTCTAATGAGCCGATCTCGGCTCTTTCAGCCTTGCTCGCACTGTGGGTTATGCTAATTTTGTATCTTGTGGCGGTGCAAAGTGAATTTTTCATTTAATGTCTTCACCCTGGAAAATCACCACCCAGGCACTTGTGGGCTTGATTTTGAACAATGTGTTTCCATTTGAGTCTTTTTTGACATGGGACCTGTGATCTGCATGTATGGACATTGCCCCCTCCCTGGCCCTTGAGCATGTAGCGCATGGCAAGCTTTGAGGGAAGACTTTTTTGTGTTAAAGCCTTTGAATATCTATTCTTTATGATCTGTATTCCCTCTGCTGGAGTTCAGAGCGGGCCCGAGCGGAGGAAGCAGAGGCTGGAATCATAACACTGTTGATGAGATGACAGCCAACATACTTTGGAGAGCATTTTTGATATTTTACACATTTTACTAAACTCAGACAAATATATCCAGAAGCGCTGACTGTATTCCATGAGATGTTCGATGAATAATAGTTGTTATGACAGGGCGCGTGTCAATCAGAAGCTGGTGATGGCTTGAAGTAAGTAAAATAAACATGAAACGCCCCAAATGAAACGGGAGTTATATAAAGCTCGCCTTGATGTTATGCCTCGTACCTCTTTACCCCTCGCCTGTGTGTTCTATAATGGCACAAAGTAGGGACGGGTTGGTGCTTGTCTGTTTCATCTGGCTGTCTTTTGTTAGCACACGGAGAGGCAGAGGAGAGAGCGAGATGGCGCGGCGGAGGAGGAAGAGGAGGGTCCCTGCACACCCAATTAAAGGAATGCGCCGCTCAAAGACACACTCTGGCAACATGTGTTCTGGCATTTGTCTTCCTGAGTGTTGAGATGTATGGAACCAATCGGCTAACGGCTAAATTAGCAACCGGTCAATGCCACAGACTGCAGTGTTTTATCAGTCAGAATTATGTAGAACCGTAGCATGCCACAGGGGGATGCGTTACCATAGCATGCCACAGGGGGCGCATGCGTGATCTATTGCGGCTGCTTTGTGCCTGAGGTGGAATAAACCCTGGGCAATTGAGCCAGACGAACTGACTATAACAACCTTTCACAATCAAACATGGGCAAGAAACATGTAGGAATGACATATATATAAAAACTACACAAACATACTGTTAACATACCTACATTTAAATCAACTTTTGTTGCTTTGAACTGAATTACAATGTCTTTTTCTTGAAACTCCAGCCGTCCTCCTCCTCCGTCTCCTTCTGGGTTTATCATTTCCTGTGGGACAACTTTGGGCCACACAAGAGTCTCAGATAAAACTGGCTAATCACAAGGCCATGACCTCAAACTTGAGATAGATGTCTTTAGTTGTCTGAAGTGATACCAACTCACAATCTTCATGGCATATAAAAATAAATACAATGAATAATAACACTATGGAATGTACATCCATTTGGAAATTGAAAACATATTTCGTAAGAACCAGATGTGTTTTGTATCATTTGTACATGCTTGAGTACAAATACTGTCTTTTCCCTCTCCAAAGCTCTACCTCCTCTGAGGAAGTGAAGCTGGATGCTAACAGTTATTGTTTTTAACCTTAATTACACTGCTGCATACTGGACCATCAAGCAGTGCAGTAGCAGCCGTGAGCAGAGTTGATCTAGACACTCTGTAAAAGTGCTGAATGTATTTGAGTCCTTTCATCTTGTACCTATTGCACTTATAATTCTTGGTATAGCACAGCATGATGGAGCTCAACTATCCCACATATATGGAATCACACTGAGGTTATTGAAATACATCAAATAAAATGTTCGGTTTTATTGTCATTAATTACCACATCGCTGATTTTTAATGAAAATAATAAATTGGAACACTTATTCCCAGAACCCTGTGGTTGACGGTCACTGTTGAGCCTGAACACATAATCATTAGCAGTTGCTGTATGTGTTTATCAAATGCAGAAGGAGAAACTGTAAAGCAGGGCTGGCCTATGCTCGGGGTTGCTGCCACATCACACTATGCAAAACATTGAACTGTCAGCATCCTGCCACTCGGCCCCTCGCTCCACACCTTCAAGAGTCTGTCTGAAAGCATAATACAATCCCGTCCCCATGTTGTTGGCTCTTTATAGTGTCAACCGCTGCAGTGTGGATGTGCACTTCACTTGGAGGCATGAATAAGTGAGGGTACATTAATATGTCTCTTTGATTAAACTCTGTGCAGCTAATGTGAGGAAGAGCGATTGGATGGGCCTGGGGTCTGATGTCCGATTTGTACTGCAACAAAGCAACGCTAACTCCACACATGATAAAAAAGAGTTCACACAAGTCATAAGGAATGAAGAACATCAGATTCTCTCTGTACTTTGTGCTTGTATAACCAAATACATGCATCTGATGCTTTTAGGTCTCGCTTAAAAACACTTTTATTCACTGGCATTTAAGCATGAGAATTTTGATGTGTCCTCAGACTGTCTTTTATTCTCCTATATATTTTGTATTGTTTTTAATTCGTTTTGATTTAGTTTGTATTTATTTAATTTGATTTGTTTTACATATTTTGCTTGTGCTTGTTTTGTCACTTTGGAGACTTTGTGTTGGTAAAATGTGACATACAAATAAAGTTGAATTGGATTGGATTACACTGAAAGACTATTCTCTCATTTATGTTTTTTGGATTTTATTTTTTTTAAAAGAGCTCACTATCATGGTAGAAAAGTTTTCAAAGGTAGTGACAGTGTTTTTGAAATTGAGATGTTTCAACTTCTTTATCCCATCCGACGGTACTGACCTGAGAAGCTAGAATATATACAACCTAAAACTGCTCTGCCTTTGTTTACCTGCTTCATTATGGGTCTCTACCTCATTGTTCTGTTGTCCTCCTCCTTGTTATAACCTGTTGTTTTCTGCCATCCTCTCACACAGCTGTTATCTGCCAGATAAGCATTTGACTGGCTTTATTTCTCAATATTCGATGAGGTTGGTGTAAACATAAAATAGATTGTATATTAGCTTCTTTCACTCCTCATCCCTTCTCGGAATATAATGCTACAAGCATTTTGGGGCAGTTTCTCCCATGCTCCATCAGGTTTGTTGGTGAGCGTCGGTTCACAGCCATTTTCAGATCTGTCCAGAGATGTTCAAATGGATCTGAGCTCTGAATGAGTCACTCAAAGGCATTCACACAGTTGTTCTATAGCCACTCCTCTGTTATTGAGTGGCTATAGTCTGAGTCTGAGGTCCAGAGTTAAATCTTTGTTTCTTCTTCTTCTTTAAAACATTGTTATTATTTATTTACTAGACAGGAAAGGACAGTGTGAAATGGGGATGAGAGAGAAGGGAGGATATGTGGTAAACTGTCGGAGTCAGGATTCAAACTCATGAATGCACTTGGACCCTGGCATATGTGGGCTGTACCATAACCACTCAATTTCAGCACTTTGTTTCAGACCAGAGATTTTTGTTTCTCATGGTCTGAGAGTCCTTCAGGTGCCATTTTGTAAAATCCGGGCAGACTGTCATGTGCCTTTTATTAAGGAGTGGCCTCCGTTTGGTCACTCTACCATACAGGTCTGATTGGTGGAGTGCTACAATCCTGTCTCTGAGGTCTACAGATAATTTCTTGAACTTCATGGCTTAGTTTATTGCTCTGACATCACTGTTAACTGTGGGACCTTATATAGACACGTACATGCTTTTCCAAATCATGTCCATTCAACTGAATTTACCACAAGTGGACTCAAAGTTTTTTTTGTTACTGTATTTTTCCAAAATGTACAAAGAATTCAAACAACCGTCTTTCAAGTTGTCATTATGGAGTATTGTAAGCAAAATATTGAGGCAAATAATGAATTTAATCTATTTTGGAATAAGACATAAAAAATGTAGAAAAAGTGAGTGCTTTCCGCATGCATTGTATGTCTTAAGGCATTCGTAGCCACTGCCTTGGAGTTAGTGACATATTATCTATAGCCTTTATCCTTGTAAAAAGTGATTTGATGCTCCACTCAATCAATAGATCTAACTATCACGTAAAAACACTGTTATACATAGGCTTATACATCGTTGAAGAGATAAAATGTATTCAATGCATGATATAAATTAAACTGTAAAAACAATCCCTACACAACTTCTCATGTTGTTTTTATCACAGTACATAAATGATAGTGAGTATGAGCAGCACAGTGGTCTTTGCTGTAAAGATCACCTTATCCTCTGTCTGAAGTGCATCCGTCTCCTTGGCGCTTGGGCTGATAAACTTTTGATTTGAAGGGTGTCCTGTCTGCACGCGTGTGTCTTCCCCCGCCGCTCCTGATTTGAAATATAGCCTTACATAATGAGGGAGAAAAACAGAGCGCGATTGCACCCCTGAGCCAGTGTCAGCTTCATCAATCACTTTTAACACAGCCGGCCGTGCTTGTTCCACGTACTTCACATTCGACGCACCTTACCGCCTCTGCAATGTGACAGCAACATAATTCATACGGGCTCCGAAAGATGGCGTCTCCTCACAGACACTGTTTAGATGCAGGTCAGTGTGCTGTGCGTGTGATGGTATCAATGAGGTTTTTATTGCTTTTAATGTGCTCACTTTCATCTGTATTTTGTCAAGCACTAATTTACGTGAAGTACATCTTCTAATGGAGATCTGCCACCTGCTAGTCTCCATGCTTTGAATGGAATGTTCCACAGTATGGCATGGTATGTAAAATGGTCATTTCAAACACATTAGAAATAAGTTGACAACAAAGGCCTTTAAATTGTACTGAACGCCACAGTTTTCTCTGATATACTGTAAATAATCTGACGAGCTAGACACAGGCAAACAAGACCACAATTCAATTGGGTAACTTAATCATCTCACCAGACATAATTCTGGTCTATAAAACCCTTCATGGTCTGGCCCCACCCCCATTGAACAAGTACATACAATGAAACTACAAGTACTCGGGCGTCCAGCAGAGGAGATTTAGAAAGACGATTGGACAGTCTGCTTTTTCAGTCTGCGCCACACACACTTGGAATCTGTCACTATGGAATTAAGGAACATGACATCCTATCATATTTACTAACTCTGGCACATTTACATGTTGGACTAAACACGCGTTAATTAACAATAACATAAGCATAACAATTTATTTAAAATATGCATTCTTACTGTGACTTCGCGAGCTTCTCCACAGATCTGATCTGTAACTTGGCCTGGTGGCACCCCTTGTTTGTCTTTGTGGAGATAGATGCCACACTATGGAACATTCCAGACAAAACAATAACATCTCCATGGAAACAAACAGATGGCAGAACTCCACCAGAAAAGTTGCATCTCTTTGTCGGCCCGTCTGGTCACTGATGGTGCACTGGAGCCTTTGGCCAGACTTTATAACAGGGCATTAAACTTCACTGTAGTCGTCCTGGCTGGTCTACCACTGCACAGTGGTTTCCAGGTGTAATGCACTCATCATATTTGAAAACCAATATAAAGAGAATGTCCATAACCGTGTGTTCCTTGCTTTAATATCATCAATGACCACACATCTGACCACTAGATTGACCTCACAGGAACAGCTCCTGGTGCATTTGGAAACACCTTTGGGCAGAATTCTTTCTTCTCTTTTTTCGCATCAGGCTCTGAAATAATATCTTTTTATTTGAGGCAAACACAAAACCAAGTAACTCAAAATTGCTACATTTTTCCTTTCTTTCTATAAAACAGTAGTTATTTCCTGGATGTTGGTGATTTGTCTGTGAGTTTGTTTGTTTGTCATATCCTACTGACTACTACTGATTTTGTATAATATGGACACAAACATACATTGTTATGCCAATGCCATAATAACAATACAACTTGCTGTGACCATTACTTAGTATTAGTACTTAGTATTTTGCGGTAAACACTGTATGTATTACACTAGTCTGTCCAGCTTCCACCTGCATGCCACACAAAAGTTACTAAGTGCACCTTTAATCATGATCGCAGGCTACTTCTCTTCAAGATTCAAATGAGATCCTTGTTTATTTTAAGAACACGTGTGTCATAGTTGTGTTTAACCTGTTGTTCACATGTTGCTGATGACTTAGGGCCAATTCCTGTGTCAGTGTTTGTCAGTGGAGCCTCTCTGTGCTCTCACTTCTGTTTCCAACACACTGAGCACAGCCTGCTCGGGACACTGTGTGGACAGAAAAACTGAAGCCTGAAACTTCCGTCAGGACAACTGGCCTCATGTTTTATGTTGCAGATAAACATATTTTTCTGTCATTCCTTTTAGTTTTGATACAGTCTGAATATCACGCTCCGTAATCCAAATGACAACAAATGGAAAAATCAAACTGTTGTTAGATCCAGACGGCAACTTTATTCGTTGAGCTGATAGGAAGAAAGAGTATATTTCAGGTAGGATTTAGATTTTAACATTAGTTATGTTAGGGTGATGTCCACCATTAAGAGAAGCGGCCCACAAATGTCCAAAAGTCAGGTCTGGGGGTCCTGGGCTAGTGGAAACAAGGATATAAAGTATACCTTAAGTTAAAAGGCAAAATTAGGGCAAAACTGGGACTAGAATTTGACCAAACAGTGTCTAAATTAGGATTACACAGGGCTAAAACAGGACAAGTGTGAACGTACCCTTCATAAAGGTCATAAAGTCACAAGTTCAAAAAGGAAGTTGAAAGAAGCCATCCATGCAGCAATTCTTCTGTTACCACAAAGTTGTGTCTCCAGCGACAGAAATGGGCAAACACATTATCCGTTTAAATTTTTTAAACTTAAATGTATGGGTTCATTGTTTGTCAAATTTTTCCATTTTACTTTTTACACCTTGATGAACAGTCACCAAACTTTTTTGCATTTTATGGATTTTAGATGCCATTCATCATTTATTACAGATTTTCCTATTAAAACTATAAGCTGTAACTGCTCAAACGCTCATCTCACAAAGTTCTATTCTGCATGTTTTGAATTTGCACGTTTATTTGATGAAGCATCCCATATTTTATTCTGGCAGCAGATAGTTTAACATGTTGAAACATTCACAAATTCAGTTCTGACCAGTATTGTCAATCATTCATGACTAGTGTGAATGAAAGGTGTCCCGGGACCCCCAGGCTCTCTCCCCCTGTGTGCTCTGCAGCGCCTCCTCTGGGGGCGGGGGCAGGACCATGTCAAAGTCCACGTGCCGCGCTGAGGAGGCGGGGCTTGGAGGCGGCCTGCTTGTCACATGCACAAAGCGTGCCACGAGCTGATGTCTGCTGATCCTACCAGGAGACGCACCACTACAGCCAGGGACACAACAAGTATTCAAGTTATAGCACCAGGAGCTCACTACGTTCATTCATCCCCCAACTTTCAGTCACGTTTGCTCACTTAATAAATAAGAACATACCATGAAATACTGGATATAATGGCCTCAATGACGCCCAATATACAATAAAAGATGCATTTAGGATTGTGCGCATGATGCAACAGCGTGTCATCAGGACGCATCTGGGCCATTTGGTCAGTCTGCTGCAGTTTTACAGTGAAAAAGCCACTCTCTGGGCCGGTTATATAATTCCCTCCACACGTCAGTAGACAATATTCCGAGGTAGTGAACTGTTTAACCAGGTTGCATAATGACAAAAGTGTTCGCGCAGCGCAGTCAAAGCGCCCGGAGTCGATCACCATGGATTACTTTTAGGGCTTCTCTATTCTTCGACTATTGACAACCTCTCCCTCTTCACTTGCGCTGAGTGGGGCTCTCACTAGCGCTGCCAGTGGACAATCAAGACACACACACCCACCTCCAGACACTCGCATTTCTCATTTCTTACTTCTAGTTTAATTTAGATAGCAAGAGGCAGTGTTTGGAGCGCGGGCTTTGTGTCGAAAACAGCTCAAAGTCTCGGCGCTCTAAGCGAAGATTCCGGCCGAAAGATTCAACATGGAGTCTCCACCAGATCCTGCGAGCGACCCGAGCAACGGCGCCTCCGAGCCGGCTACCCCGCTCAGGGAAACCCCGGTGAACCTCGAGACGCTCCGGAAAGCGGACCATCCGGCGCCGGTTCGAAGGCAAACGTGCTCCAGCACCAACAGAGGTAAGCGGCGCCGGGTTCGCTCATTTTACGCGTCAAGAGGAACTGGCGGTACCGGAGCATTTTCTCCCTAAAAACTTCAAACGAAAGGCTCCGCTCCCCCGCGTGCCTCCTCCTCGCGGCGGAGTGTTCGGGCGGCGCGGTGCAGACTCGTCTCCCCGCGTGATAAATGTCAGTGTTTCGCGCGGTTGTGGACAGAACGGTGCTTGTGTTATACAGCCGCGCGTTTACGGACGGCTCACGTCAAGAGGGGAGCGTGACGGTCGCACATTGAGCCGCTGTCAGTGGGAGAATTCGTCAATCAATTGGAACTTCAAACGCGCGCGCGCGGACCCTCGCCTCGCGCGCGCGTTCCGCCGTTCGCTCCCGGTGTCAAAAGTGTCAGAAGTTTACGCACTACTTTATCGATCGGGTCTCCGCGGTTTTCGGGAGGCGGCGGAGGAGGAGGACGCGTCTCCCCCCTCCTCCTCCTCCGCCGCCGCGCGCGTCTGACAATCTCACGCGGCTCTTTTTTTATTTATTTTTTTAATGTGTGATTTGATTTCACGCCGCGCGCACCTCGTTATCAGAGGGACGACGTATACGGAGCCGCCCGCGCGCGCCTCTCTCTCTGTGTGTGTGTGTGTGTGTGTGTGTGTGTGTGTGTGTTTTCCGCCGACACCGCGAACGCACCGCGGCGGCCAGACGCGTGAATGCCGCGCGCGGTGACGCCTCCGTGGTCACCGGGTGCGTTCTGCGCGTGTATTCGCCGCGGTCCCGTCCATGTTGTACAGTCTGTGACCACACCCCCTTTACTGTCTCTCTCTTTTATATTCTTCCCGTTAAAGACAAAACAACAAGACATTAAACAACAACAAAAAGACGTGTGTAATAAATGCATTTCCTGCGCGATCGGTTCCGGCCGTGCGCACGCGGTGGGTATATTTAGCCCGTGATATGGTGAATGTGGAATGTAAGCTGGTTATGTAACAGGTTCAGCCATAAACACAGGCGCGCAAGAAGAAGAAGAAGAAGAAGAAGAAGAAGAAATCGCCATTACATTTGATTTTGATTTAATTTTTGGAAGTTGTCACTGTGGTCCCGGGCGCAGTCGTCTTTATTCCCCGGGTGCGGAGCGGGGGACGGCTCCGGTGGAGACGTGTCCGAGAGGAAAGTGTGAGCCCGAGCGTTGGCACGGGCCCCCGCGCTGCTCTTACGTAACAGCGCGGGGCCGCAGACAGGTACAGGGAGGCTCCCGTGGATTGATTTGGACTTTTTCACGAGTCTTGACTTTGAGACACTGCTAACCTGCTGACCCACATCCAGATCACCCTGTGCACGCGGGATTAAAGTGCGTCTGGGAAAGAGCGGAGGGAAAAGGCGGCGTGACTCTGTTATGTAATGAAAGAGGAGAGGAAAAAGTGTTCAGGACACAAGCACAAACTTTACCCTGCAGACTCTGATTCACAGGATCAGCCAGCACTGAGGAATAGAGACTTCAAGTTTAAGTGAGGGAGATACTTTAATCAAATATAGCTGTGTAACTACAGATTTACGATGCATTAGTTAAGATAGCGCGCTCACTCGAACCAATGTGACCATAAATGTGGCTTTGAAAATCAAGTGCCGTATTTTCCGGAGTATAAGTCGCACCAGCCAAAAAATGCATAATAGAGAAAAAATAAAAAAAAAACATATATAAGTTGCACTGGAGTATGAAATCCGGTTGCAAGTGTGAAAATAACAAATAATATCACATATAAGTCGCTCCGGAGTATAAGTATATAAGTAAATAAGTATAAATGTAACTATAAATCCCATCCCGGCCAAAACTGTGAAAAAAGGTGCAACTTATAGTCCGGAAAATACGGTATTTCTAAACTATATATCTTGTATTATCTCCAAATGGTCCGTATGAACTGGGACTTCAGGCTTTATCAAGCTTTTCACCATGTTTTCATTGTTTTCCCTTCTCATTTACTCACTCTTGAATTTAGACTGAGTCATGCAGGTTTGAGTAATCTTTATTTTCCTGCAGTCCATGTTTTCAGCCACCCCTGATACACACCCACTGCTCTTTCCTCACTTGATGATCCAAATGAGGATTTTTTTCCCTTCTTAATCTGTGAAACGCGTAGGATTTAGCATCGCTGCGTAGCCATTTTGGCATAGCTAAATAAATAAATCCTCCGCTTGTTACCACGAACTGCAGCTGTGTAGTCGGGGCTGTCAGCCTGGTCCGGCAGCGTGGTCTTTCGTTTGACACCATATTTGTGGCGACCTATCATTAAAAGAGAAGTGGAATGCAGACTTCTTTCTGCTATTGAGTCATTTTAGATCCATATTGCGATCCATAATGGAAAAAAAATACTGATCAACGGATGTCACAGATGATAAAAGCATGTCTTCTTTGGCCTTTTCTTTCTTTATCCGGAGCGTTTAGTACTTTGTGTTTTAACCCTGAGTGATAAGGGCTCACTTCAGCAGATACGGGAGTGGCCAGTGCCCCCAAGGCTGTGGATATCATCAGACCAGAGAGAGCTGATGTCTTCATAAGACTTGTAGCCAGCGTTGCAAATTTGGACAATGAATATTAATAGCGCGTTGCTTATATAAGGTGATGCTCTCAGCAGCTGAACCACAGAAGCTGTTTCTCATCACAACATTGGCAGAATGTTTCGCTCGTTAAAAGCATTTGTCATTGGTTCCTGACGACATCGGCCGTTGTTTAGATCCAGTATATTGTATGAAACGTCAATTACATCAAGTATTTTGGTTCTCAAAATCTCAGTATTATCGTTGACTGTAAAAACGAAAGCAATATTGTCGTTACTTCTCTCCTATAGAGTTTTGGTATGTAAATAGACAGATGGCTGGTGTAAAAAAAAGGTCCTGTGTTTTGCCAGGTTTGAAAGTGCGTCAGAATGTGTGATCGTACTGAAAAGTGCACTTCTATTTTTAATAGTGGTTTGAATAAAAGACTAGTATGAAAATATCTGGATGACCTTTACACATTTAGAACATTTTGCAATCTCCCAAAACCACATATTCTCATGGATGATAAAATAGTAAAACTGTATTACTATATGAGTCGTACTATAAGTTGTGCGTCCGTGTTTCTCTGCGTGTCGTGTCTGCGGGTGAAGGGTTGCGTAAGGATGTAAAACACTTAAGATTTTGAGGATTTCAGAAAAGTGAGATAGAATGAAGTCTACACCGGCACATTTCTGTATTTATTCTTACTCAGCAGCTCAGTCTTTATGTCCTGGGTCACATATTTGGCCCTCTTAACAACCACTTACCACGGTACTGTGACTGGAGTGGGCAACGTACGAGAAGTAAATGAATACACGTTATTTGCCTTTGCCTCGTATTTGCACTGTAAATATTTCATTAGTGCAGTGATTTCACCTGTTGTTATTGATGATGTCTTTGTGTAATTTGCTTTAGTGCGATGATTGTTAAAGGATGAGTTTCATATTTGGCATTTCTAGGATGTATGACAAAAGTTAAAACATTATTGTCTCTTTTGAAATGGTAGCGTAAAGTGTAACCGTTCCACGGATTATCAAAGTCATCCTTGTTCCAATCAACGTCCAATAATATAGTTTTACTGACGTGAACGTGAATATTGACTATAATTATCGTGTCATTTGCTTGGCAGTCAAAAGTGTCAAAAATTAGAGGAATTATTTTGTTGATTGTTATTACTTCGCACACGTATTATGTTCATATAGAAGAGGGATGTCAAGATTATTTGTCTAATCGTGATTATTCAGGTCACAATATAATTAGAAGAACAACAAAATAACAACCGTGAGAATCGAATGCAGGAACAGTGAGTAATTTGAAAAAGTCCAACTACATTTATCTGTCTGTTTATGTGACAATATTGTTATATTTTTACTTTAGAAAGTTTAATTTCTTATATATTGTGAATTGTGAATAATATCATGACGTTTTTTCTTGCAATGACATCCGTAGAATACAGACGCATTGTTAAACACAGTGGATGGGATGATTGAAGGTTGTAATTTTAAGGTTTGAGTGTATAAAAGTCCGATGACACTGTTACAAAAGCTGTAGGAAGAACTCGTATGTTTTGTTCTTGTTTAGATTTATTTGGCAGTATGTTTGTTAGCAGCACTGAGAAGGTTTAGGCCAGAGGTGTCCAAACTTTTGTCATCGACATATCGAAATGAAGAAAAGGGCCATAGACTGATGCTTAATACAGTCAATCATTCAAATATTGGCATTTAGAATAAGTCTGAGCGAACCACTAAACCTTTATTCAGACTTAGATGGACTGTATCAGTTGGTTGATATTTTTTGTGCAGATATTTGCACTCTTTAGCGTATCGACTATTGGCCTTAAATCATAACGTTTGAACCAACCTGCCCTAAAGAACACACGTAGCTTTATCACTTCAGTGCGAAAAGGGAAGTGCACAAAACACATCACAATATCAGCCATGTGTTTCTCTGGATTCTGAACAATCGATATCGGCACTGGCCATGAATGACAAACATATTCATCAATCTCTACTTAAAACCAAAGTAAAAAGTCTGTCTCGCGCTAAAACATGAAAATACTGAGATTATGATGGTGAATGGTTTCTAAACATGCTGTAAAAAATATGATAATTTGGGCTAATTCACCTGAGGACCAACGGAAACTGTTCTGAGGGCTGCCACAGTTTGGACATGCCTGGTTTAGGCTAATGGCTTTACAGGAAGTTGGGTAAATTAAATGCTGTTATTTTTTTTGTCACATACCAATTTTGATGTCAATTTTGAATTATATACTGCATTTGATTAAAAAAGGAATTTGTATCATATTGAACAACTGAACATAATTAATAAATGAAAAGTAGTTTTTTTTTTTTTTTTATTTCACTCTAAAAGTTTGTGAAATGTAAGTTCGGAGCCAAAGTGAAGCCACCAGTGGTTTAACTGGGTCTGGCTCTGTATCACCCGTGTCTCCGGAGGTGATTCTGAGCTCAGATCTGTGGCCCATCTACAGAAGTGTGCACAAAAATGTGAATATTAATACCACACTAATACTCCAGATGCACCATTGGAGGCAGTTAAAGGCGTCTAAATTTAATGTGGTACAGAGTGACCGCAGCGCATGACAGAAGGGGCCCTCGGAGGCGGCCCTCAGACTGAGCAAAGAGGAAAGTGTCTGGAGGTGTGACACAACTGCGGCCAGGCCCACCACGTTTCAAAAGGAAGCCCCAAATATCTTTCGCACTTTGATTGGAGTTTTCTGTAACTTCTGTTTGCATCAATGCTAAAGGCTCTAATAGTCAATACAGTGATATCGGCTACAAAACAATCTAGAGCTGCGCAATATATCGCCGTCAAATCAAAATTGCATCGTGAACTGACGAGAATATTTTTATGTTTTGTTTTTGAATAATGTTCACGCTCTTAGATGTCTTTAAATACTAATAATCAGTCACAATAAACACGTTTTATATACACAACGATTGGTTTAGTCATGATTTTCCCCGTGTATTGCTAACTTTGCTCTGTCTTTATTAAGTTTTTGTTAAGTTTTTCCTTTGAATTGCATTAGACAATCAGTTATATAATCAGTTATAATTATTGCAGATACAAGATTATTAGAATAGTATGGTATTTTCTAATATAAAACTGTGTGTCATTCCGTGCTGCCTGGTCTAAAAGTGCCTTTACAAAGAGGAAATCGGGTTTGTTTCAAAGAAGTGGAGTCATTTTGATGCTGTGGCTTGTGTGGCTGGGACTGAACTTCACCCTGTCGGGCTTTTAGTGAAATTTACAAACTGACCCGTCTCTACACCAGCAATTAGAAAATGCATTCACACCTGGAGCGGAAATATGAGACCAGGCTTTGATGTTAATAATAGTTTATCAAATGAATTGAATATTTGTAAGGGAATAAAAAGCTCAAGCTAACACCACAAATAAAGAGGCAGAGATACGCATCGGGGCCCTGCAGGTACAGTCCTTTTAATCGCATTAGCTCCACTCTCAGTGCTCTTCCACACAAGCCGCTGACTTCAACAGAGCAGACTGTTTCAGGGCCTGGACCATACACACTGGTCACAAATGCTCTCCTGAAATATCGAATAAATAAATCATGTTAGACATTTTATTTGAATTCATTAAATAAAATAGTTTGTGGCTAAACTGGCAACAATTAGGCTTTGTGCAAGCTGGATTCACAAAGTTTCAAACTCGCATCAATCCATCTTGTACGGCTCCCGTGGATCCATTTGAGTCCACACTACTTTTGGCGCCGGTCAGTAAGCGTGTCTTTTTCAAACAAACATATTTGACTTACAATTGCTAGTAAAGTAACAAGGACAAAAGACGGTGTGATGCTACATATTCATTTAGCCACAAACCTATTGACTTGTTTTATTAAAGCATGTCTAAAACTCATCTGAAAGTCGCTCCTCTGCCTGAATGATTCCACATGGATATTACAGACTGTACAGACGCTTTAGCTCTAAAGGTTGACTGTGCTCTAATACAGGCTTTTGCCAGGCTGATGCAGTTACATGTTTGCTGATGTTTGGTGGACGGTAACTCTGTGTGTAACGGCTGTTCTGACGTGTTCAAGTCTAACTCTTTATTCTGTCGCAGATATTAATTTAGTTTTATTTGAACTCCTTTGCTCCAGTGAACAACAATGCTATTTTGTATGCAAATCTATAGTATTTAACAAATCCTGAATAATGCACAATGAACCTTTTGATATGCATAAGGAATGTTCAATACCACAAGTTTACATTTTGCCTGTTATCTCCTTCTTTGAGAACTCACGGCGCTGTCTTCTTTAATAATATTGAAGCGTCAATATTCAAACGTCCATTATGTGCATCTCTCTAATGTTCCCGTCAAAACCAGTTGTATCGTTAGCTTGAATCTTTTGGAACAAGACTCTGAAAGGAGCTGCTGAAGTGTACTCACATTTTAGCATTACAAATATTTCTGATTTTCATTCCCTGGATAACAAAAGAAAAATATAGACTTTTTATTTTCAATTCTTCCGATAAGAAGTCTTGACTGAGGCGTTTGTGTAGTTGAATCTAAGGGCTGGTATAGCTACAATATTGCATTGTGATATGACAGGGATGACACGGAATAAGATATCATATTTGGTGATTCAGTGCTTGTCTTAAGGCGATAACCATATATTTATTACCATTATTTTCCTCTTTAAAAAAAAAAAAAAATCAATCAATTTTCTGTTCTTTTTTACCATTTTCTTATCAAAAGCAATTAAGATGGAAATCAATGTTAATTAGCGCTAAGATTGAGTTGTCAGTGCTAATTAACTCAAAAATAGCCAAAATCATTTCCCCCAAAGTCTGAACTCTACTCCAAATCACATGCTTTTATTGACAGAGCTGTGACTATTCCTCCTGATTTAAAAATAACAAACATATTGTTGACAATTGGAAATGATTTAATCTCAATTTGGTTAAAATGTGGTGTTTATTCTCACTATGCTCAATAAAAGTAAAAAAAATAACCAAAACACATAATTAATAATGCAAAATTATGACTCATATTCATGGTTTTGTTAAATATAAGCCATGAACTTGGTGCCATATCATCGACACTAGTCTGCTCTTCGCTCCGTAATGGATCTGAGGATGAATTGTATCTTTATTAGTCCGAGTCGGGGTGCGGAGTCAAACAGGGCTCTGAATCTGTCTCCTATTCTTCTGCGTCTGGATCTGGCCCGGTGCCACACTGTTTTCAGATCCACTTCATCTCTGTCAGGAGGCAGCTGGAAATTCTACATCCTTCTAATTGGACAAAGTGCCTTTCAAACTCGCAGCCATCATTTAATGCAGCCACAGACCGGGTGTCAACAGGTGTCGGCGGAAACACTTGTCCTCCTTTTCTTGAATTATCTTGCTTTACTTCTCTACACAAGCTCCTTCTGCAGTCGAATTCCCTGTTGTGGAGATGCCCACGGCTTAAGAAAACCTTGTCCAATAGATTAATTACAAGAATATGCTCTTGTTATTTTGACTTTGGGGCTTTGAGGACATTCACACTCTTCCAGTTCAGATTTATTTGTGCTTAATTAAATTATACCTGTCAGGCCTCTCTTGTGGTCCGGCAGCGGGAGCATGGGAGGGCCGCTGTAGCTGTGGCTGTTGCTGGAGGCGGCTGCAAAGTGTGGTACAAGTGAAAACAGCTTCGCAGCGAAAGGGCTGCTGTTTTGTCTCTTCGAATCGGATAAAAGTTAGTCATGAATTTTGAATGAGCCGATGGAGTTGGAGAGGCTCGTGATTGAAGACCGACCAAAAAAAGCTTTGAAATGGTGAATGTTTCATCATAGAATACACAGGCGTTTGCTACAAGTGATACTTCCAGATCATAATGGTTATTCGATTATTTTTTAATTTGGCTTGGGATCTTAATGTTCACAAAGTACATTTAACTGCATTGAAATGATGGTGCAGAAAACAAAATCATGATTTAGTTGAAGGTATATACCATGTAACTCGCTTGTCTTAATGAAGATGTTGTTGATTTGTCTGGAACGTAACATTATTAACATTCTATTTCAATTGAGACAAGCGGGCTATGCCACCAGGTTACAGGTCAGATCTGTGGAGAGGCTAAAACGTAATCATAATTGATACAAGATGGATAAACTTAATGTCACATCGCGGAACATTCCAGGTAAAGCAATAACTTCTTCATAGAGACAGAGAAGGCAGACAGAAAAGTTACATATCGCACCTTTAACTTTGTACAATGACGATGCAAAAATAGCTGCTGAATAAAAGTCATAATTCAATTAACGTAATTAGCAATGGCAAAATATTTGTTGTGTTGTCTTATGGAAACAAAATATTGTATAAAACTTGCCAACAATAGTTTAGTGAATCTTTATTTAACCCTTGTGCTTCCCTCAAAGATGGTGCGCGGGTTAAAAAGACTTCTCCTACTTCAGACGCTGTGGGTCATGCAGACCTGAAGATAGCACGAGGGCTAGAAGTGTGCCGCCAATCAAATGAAATCTAAACTTGTCAGAAAAACACTGTTCTTTTTTTAATAGCAGTTTTGTTAGATGTTTAATAGAAGTCTCTGTAAATTTGGTATATCCAAGTCTATTTTTTTTATTTGTAAATTCAAAATTTAATGCATGGCCTTTTTATGTATTTTGATATTATTAGGCAAGGCAAGGCAAGTTTATTTGTAGAGCACATTTCATACACAAGGCAATTCAAAGTGCTTCACACAGCAGGAAAAATGCATTCAAATCACAAAGAAATTACAGAAACAGAAATACAATAAAATTAACTAAATTAAAAATGATCAATCAATTATTATTATTAGTTGTTTTGTGTTGCACCTTTTAATGCCGAAGCGAGTTCCCAGTTCGTGACAATGGCAATAAACCTTTCTGATTCTGATACTGGGCTTGTCTTCCATTAGGTAACTAAAACCTCATGTTTTTCCTTTCTGCTTGTTGTCAGCGCAGATGTATTTCCTCTCGCTGGTCTGACTGTGAGCAGAGCAGAGAGGACAGGCGAGATTGATGGTGCTGTGCTTCATCAGACAGATAACACCTGATTCTCCCTTCAGGGGGTTAGTCTACCCCACCGCCAAACACACATGCCCTCCCCCTCTGCCGCTGTGCCACTGTGCCACTGTACGAGGAGGTGAACCGTTCCATACTCGGTGCACACGCAGGGCCACATTGGGAGGGCCACAGGGAGGATTGGAGTGCAGTGGCCCAGAGCGCTGCGCAGCACTGATCCATGTAACGGCCCCACCTGGGACAATCCCACAGGCAGACACGCACAGAGAGACCGAGACACACATGCCTCTGTAAACAGTGAGGACAAAGACCGTAAACTAGTCCCGCCGGCATCAAAAGAATCATTAAAGTGATATGATTTGATGATGCTGAGGCACACACAGAGCTAAGTGTCTCCTGTGAGTGTGAGGCAGTGGTAAACTCGGAGTAGAGCTGCTGCTCCTTTTGCTCCTTTTGATGTGATTGCAGTAGGGCTTGTATGGTGACCAAACGTTTCTGCACAGAGAATATTTATGAACTGTGTTACTGATGATTATTTTTGACACTGTGATTTAATTATGCCACTCTCTTAGTAAACTTTTTTTTTTTTTTATATGATAACAATCAAAATACTGTTACAATTATTTTATAGTTGACTAGTTTTTTAGTAGTAGTAGTTGATTATTCAGACTCAATGTTGCAGCTCTAGACGATCTTGTGGAAAAAGCTTGAGATATGCTCTTTTTCATGATTTTAAGTCTGCCTTTTTGCTTAAATAAATGTTCACAAAATTCTATAGGTTTATAGTCGTGGCGACAGAATTGTTGGTCGGCAAAACTGTGGGTGCTGCTTGCCCCGCTGAAGTCTATGAGCACCCTGTGGATATCTTCCCGATCACTTGTATGGCTGTATTTCATTCCCTCCACTGACACAGCTCAGCGCTGACCTGTCAATCATCTCAGCCACTACTGCGAACTTAATCTGAAACAACTGCGTTTCCCCCGGTGTAAGGGAAATGGACTGGCTTAGCCAAGCCCTGGGCAAAGCAGGATATCTGAAACAAAATGTTAAAAAAAAGTAAACCACAAGACTGCTCGGCTTTGTTTTGAGGCGGCTGACCCCAGAGACGGGAGATCAGGATGTGAGCCGGTCAAGTACGGCTCTCCTGTTTATTTCTGCTGTAAAACAGTCTGAGAATAAATCATGCTTTTGCTCAGAACCAGCCTCAGTGTGTGGTGAGTGCCCGGCTGTGCGCAGGCTTTAGGAGCCAGAGATGGAACAGGTGAGAGCATGTCTGTGAGATATGCGCTGGATTGGATGAATTGGAGAAAAGTTTTATTTTAGTATTATTATAAATATGCTTTAGCTTATCTATTATTACGTTTAAAAAAAAATCACAATATGTATTAACCTTATCCAAGCACTCACGGGTTAAACTGATCAGAACCAATCCAGTGCACGGGAGTCTTTCAACCCTCATTTAGTAAACATCTCTGTATTTAATTATCGCCCTCGCTTCAAAGCAAGAAGGTCCTTGGATCGATTCCCGATGGAGCCTTCCTGTGTGGCGTTTGGATATTCTCCCTGTGTCTGTATAGGTTTCCTCCGGGTTCTCTGGTTTCCCCTACCACTACAATCACGTACAACCCCCTCAGTGGGCATTAATAACATCAGCTTGCCCAGGGACTACAGGTGGAAATTAGCACTTGAGCTACAACCTGGTTCATTGCATCGCTCCTGATAAGTTTAATTTATATTGTGTCCCTGTCCCCAAAACAATCAAAACAAATTTAACTATTTATTTACCTACATACTAATCATAGAAGCATGGCTAGGTTTACATAACAAAATATTCATTGGCATAAGGTCCACTATTATCTGTCGGAGCTTAAAATAAAAACAGCTACAGCGTTTGGAAATTGGCATTGTCTTCCGTCATCTGCTGTGCACCATATGGACAGTAGAGCCGGATTATTGCTTGCCTTTTATACACTTACATCATTTTGTATAATTTAACAGCTTTCATCTGACAGTGTGAATCAGAGGTGCGTGGCGTCGCACTCTCACACATATTATAATAATCAACAGATATAGGATTTATATTGGACAAGGTGTGGGGCATGGCCTAACCGTGTGGGAGGCAGATGGTGAAAGGAAAGTGCATAATAGATCTCCATATTAAGAGTAGCACATGCTGGGAGTGTCGCTGGACGGGGCCCAGCGGAGGGAGAGGGAAGCAGTGACCTTCTGTCCTGTCATTTACCCCCTTGTGCCCCCCCATACCGCTCTCAAATTACTTTGTTATAGCCAATTAAAGCGGCCGGCTGTGTATGAAGTGGGTTGCCATTTCTCGCTCACCTGGCCCGGTGTGACACAATCGCTCCGTCACCGCGAGAGAAGAGGGCATGGCACGGTGCCACCTCCTGCTCCGCTGCGCTCCACACAGCAGTCATCCTTCACACTGTTTACAGGCGGCTCTGGCTCCCTCCTCAGCCCTCTCACATGGACGGACAATTGTAAAACTATACAATTCCAATGCCAGCTCCAGCAACGGGTAAACTTGGAGATACGTTAACTATTTTGTGAGTTTTGCAAGGTGATATCTGTCTTGTAATTGTTGTTTCCACTCAAATAACAAACTGGAGTTGAGTTTCTTTCTTTCTTTCGCATTTGTTTATCCCGACAAACGCCCTTGTGTTGACCGCATGCGCTTTGGTTCAATACGTCTTCCATCAGCTGTTGATTGTCTAGAATTAATGCTATTAATGTGTATTGTACGTGTTGTCCCCCCTGTCTGTAAATACCCCCCCCCTTTTTTTATTATGTTCAGCGTCTTTGGGTCACTGAAAAGCGCTATATAAATAAAAGTTATTATTATTATTATTATTATTAGAACATAATAAGACTTATTATACACGTATTTTTCAATTAACTGTGTCACTATACAAGCTGAGTTCACCCCACTGTGCTGTTGATTATAAACTGAGATTTGTTTACCTTATCCAAAGACTTACATGGCTCAACAGTTCAGCTTGGCCCGGGATGAGAGTGTTTTGGAGAGGCTCGTTCGGCAGCCGCACGAGTTCCCAGCCTCAGCTCCAGACTGCTACGAGGCGTGCCAAAGGGACAGTTGGACTTGGACTAGACCTGCGACGCCACACTTTCTCCTCTACCTTCGCATCCCCCCCGGTGGTTACCCCTGTCTCCTCCCTACCTCGGCCCACCCCCCCTGCCTCATCAGCACCCGCTAATGGAAGCCTCTCTGAAGGCTTTGGGTCCGTTTGAGGAGGGTTTACTTGCCTCCTGCTCAGCTTGGCACACCAGCAGCCTTTGCTTCACTGCCCACACGATTGAGGCCAAGGGGCTGAAACGTCTGTCTGTATCTGTATTTGTTGTACCCTCAAATAAAGACTGCACATAAAACACATAGTCATTGCTGATGTCTGGAAGCGTCTGGGGAACATTGGTCATCATTTAGAAATGCAATAGCAAAAATACTGAGCTCGCTGGAAGTATTGACATACGCAAATGTGATAAGCTGCAGTTTCCGTGCTGTTCTGCTTCAGTGTGACTTGTAGTCCATCATGTTGTCATCAAAGCTCTGTACACTTTTGTTTTATTGAGCAGACAGTGTTGTTCCAGAGCCTGGCTGCTATAAGTATGTATGCATATAACTTCTGTGGAGAGAATGGATGCAGATGGTATCTGATGGAACGGCCGACAAGGGAAGGTTTGGAACGCCTTCGAAATCAAACCATTCATTTTAATGAAGCTGCTCTATCGCCTACTCTTCAACAACTTTAGGCGCAAATGTGGACTTTAGAGTATATATTGTACCCAAAACAGTGCAAAGTGGCCAATGGTCTAAATACAAAGATTCAAGTATACTAACAGTTGCTGCGCTCTAGGATTCAAGCGCCGCCAAGGTTCTTTAAGGCTCAATTATGATTCCACTTACCTTGTTGTACACAAACCACACCTGACAAGGAATTTACCGGACAAGACAAAGACAATGAACCAACAAAACACAAGGTGAAACTGAAACTGAAAAACAAACACACAACAGAACTGTCAAAATAAAACACCAAAGACATGAACAGGATAATAAACAAAACACAAAAAGGACCAGTATCGCTCTAACTCTAGAGACTGTGCCGCTCATCCCTTCTTCACACATTTGCGATGTCATTGAATTAATGAAATTGAATAAAATAAAATGCATTTAAAAAAAACTCTTGCGGTTAAATAATATGCTTGTGCTTTGTAAATTGAGCTCTTCAGACTATATTTAGTACAAAGTGTAAAATGCTTCTCTTAAGTTACCATAAAGTTGCCCACACCCTCTGATTCACAGCCCTAAATATAACAACTGAGAGAGAGTTTTCTCCCAGACTTTCGTGACCCGACTTCTTCTCCCGAGTTGCACAAACTGTTGCAGTTGTGAAAAGAAAGAGCGGGCCATATTTTCAGTCTTTCTCTCTCGCTGTCATATTACGAGTGCCGCACACTTGCCCGTGACCCCTCCCTCTGAGGGTTGAGCCCTCCCTTCTGCACTCTTGATTTGAAAGTTACACTTGTCCTTGGAAGTCTCCTCTGTAACTTCTTGCTCGTCTCTTTCCTGCTCCACTCGCTGTCTTGCACCCACTTATTTCCACGTGCAGTCTCCCACTCGAAACTGGGCCGAAGGTCAGAATGGTGAGCTTGATGTAAGAGGCCAACGTGCCTCCGCCGAGCACCCTGTCAACTCCAAACAATAGCTGCTGTGGCGCTGTATAAAGAATGTGTGCATATTCCCAGAGAAATGCCCCCTTCTAGACGCTCCCAAAAGAGATGGAAGCACTTGTCTGCATACATTTTAACTGGCCTCGCACATTGTAACGTGTGCAAATAAATGATTTCACCTGGGACCCTGAGAGAGGCGTTCAATTTGCTCGGGCCTTTCTTCTGCTGGTTTTTGAATTGGTCATTAGGTGTGACAGCAGTCTGTGCGGAGCCCTTTTATTTAGCCTTGTTCCTTATGTAAATGTGAACGCAGGCTGTTGGGCTGCAGAGGGAACAGATGTTGCACGTTGCATAAGAGGCTCTGTGGTGTTTTATAGAGATGACCAAACCTATGTGTTTCTGGCATTACTTCACTTTTTGTTAGGTAAGACTTAAGTTTTGAGCTAGCAAGAATGAACTGCCAGGTCCATTTAGTTCAGTTCATGGCCATTAAAGTTTCATCTGTATTTGAAACAATTATGGAGTGAATTCTTCTTCGTCACATGTGCTCGATCTTAATTCAAAGCATTTGTAATTGAACTGTTTGTGTTTAAGCTCCACACAATCCACAGTGTGTGGAGCTGAGAGGGCATTAGGTTCATTACCCCAATGGTCTGGCTGCTCTTAACTCTCATGTTCATACATGTTTGTTTTTTTAAGCTGGGAACTTGATTTTCAAATCGTTATAGGCTCTTCCAAACCTGGGTTTAGGAAAACAGTAATATATTTTTCTATTGAGCTCTGTAAACTCCAGTAAAACTGCACATAAAAGCTAAAACAAACACATTGATTAAATTAACTATAAACACAGTTATTTCAGAATTTTTGTTATTACTTATTAGTTATCAAGAATTAATTACATTGAATTCAAACTCAAATTAAAAGTCTTTCCCAGTACTGCCCGGTGGTTGAGTAGTTAAGGAGGCAGCACATATGCCAGGCTCCATGTGCAGTGTCGAAAGTTCGAATCCTGGTTCTGACAATGTACTGCATGTCCTCCCTTCTCTCTCATCCCCATTTCACGCTCAGCTGTTTTGTCATAAAAACCTACGGGCCAAAACAATCCTTGAACATACCTTTATATACATAATCTACACTCACACCAAAAGGTTCCTGGTCTGAAAAAAATAGGATAATTTGGCTTTAATATGCAAACACTGCACAAACATATTTCTCATATGTTGTTGTGCTATTTGGCTTTGGCTGTGTTATTGTGATGGCTGTTAAGGAAGTATTTCTGGCAGTATCAGCTGAACGGCTGTCACATTTTTGTCAGTGTGTCCCAGGGCAGCTGTGGCGCCTCAGTGATATAACTGTGCTGTACAGTACTGAATCATGAATGCATTTATTTACTTCTAATAGAAATGTAGTCATGTGGCCCACTGCAGATAAAGTAGAGTCTGCTTTGAATGAGATAAATAATGTGTCTGGGGCCGTCTGTTGTGATCATGCAAAGTGGCTGTGGGGCCTAATTAAAGCGCTCTGTGGTGGAATGTAAAAGAGGAGCAGAATACAGGGCTTAAGAGGAAGTAAAGGGGGTCCTGATAAGAGGCACCCCCCACCCCCAATACCCCTGCAAACCCCCCTGGCCCCCCTTCCCCCCCTCATGCCTGTCGGACTTTGAGCAAGTTCACGATTGATGGAGCCCACAGGCAGCACGGCTAATTTTAGTAGAAATCACCTGCTAATTTGACCCCCTCCTCCAATGACCACGGAGCGTGAAGGAACCAGGAGGTGACGGTGGGACAGAAGGGGCTTATTGATGGCCAGCAAAAGATCCTTCTGCTCTTTATTTGTAAAAACACAAACATTTCCCTGGTTTATTTATGTATTTATTCGGTTCCAGTTGTCCTCATTTTGATTTGTACAAGAATTCCATCATGTTAAGTTCCACCTTTGACAGGAAAAAAATAAATCTATATAAAAACACATTTACAGAACATTTGTGGCTCAAAAAAATGAATGATCTTAAGCATTTTTTATCTGTAAATGTGTATTATTACCAGCTTCAACTATAGGCTTACCGTATGGTTCCTTGTTTGGTGATGGGGTGGGGACTCTCCCAGATGTGCACGTTGGCTCACTCTGTGCTGAGTCCACAGTGAGCGCGGTGGCACAGTGTCACAGCCTCTCCTCAGAAGGCTCACATTTGGCAGACGCGACGGCACTCGGAGCTCTCTCCGGCTCTACCTGCGCTGGAGCCCAGCCAGGGTTAATTATAGGGGAGCTCGCTGCAAATGCTCGGCAGTACAATATTGTCATAATGCCATGTCCGATAGAGAAAAGACGAGAGGAAAGGCACACCTGTCCAACACACTTTAGCAGACAGACTGTTCGGGAACTGCTGCCAGAACTCGGCTAAATGTGCGCTTAGTGCCAGGCCTGCAACTATACTGGCTAACAGACAATTTGTATTGTATCGTTTTAGAAAGGGGATAACCTATTGTATTGAATAAATGCTACTAAAGATAGAACAAATATTGGGGGAAAAATAAGATAATTTGCAATGGCTGTTCTAGAGATATAGCAGATATTTATACACTAACTTTTGCAGTTCATTCACATTTCGTATATTTAAACATCAAGCAGGGTTTAACGCATATTTCACCCTATTAATTAAGGATTAATATCATATGGTTTGAATGGTCATGTGATAGAAAAAGGAAACAATGAATCCCTAGATGCTTATTCTATAAATAAATAAATGACTCGGGCAAGCCTTTGGTGCATTTATTATTAATTTCTCATATCATATTCCAAATGCTTATTCATCTAGATTACAATAATTGCAGTCATTATTATAATCATAATTGATGCTGGGTACCCAACTTTTTTCCTCATAATGTGTATTGTAAAAACAGAACTTTGTGGAGGAAAAAAAACTTTTATCTTTTCAAACTTGTAAGAAAGAGCCATTGGAGCCACTTTAAGACACTTTGGACACTTTGGGATGAGAGCTGATGGGGTGTTCAGGGATATCACCCTGCTTCACTTTTGTGTCTGAAAAAGCTGATCTGAATCTGTCGTAGCAAAAAAAAAAGCGATGCATGTGAATACTGATGTGCCAAAGGGTTTGTGAAGGTGAGGAATGAGCTTTAAGCACTTGAAACTATAGAAAACAATCATGTTTAGGTCCAGCAGCATCTCCTGGTAGACATAATTTTACTCTGCTGCTAAAAAAGGATTTCAACATTCTTCACTCCCCTCTGATTCCAGTAGAGGGCAATATACTCATAATTCATTCACTATTCCCAGAAAAGTGCAAGGCCCAAAATTAAGACATTTACCATTTTTTCCCGTTTTGTCGTAACATGTGAATTAAGGCTTCCAAAAGCCTGCAAAAGCCATAATATATTACTATTAATGAAGTGTATGAAGTGTTGTGACGAACTCATCTATCAACGCTCCAGCTTTCCTTAAAGAAGTTTGTTTCTTCTCCCTACAAGTGTCTCGTCATGGCAAGCCGCTGTGAAGTGGCCTAGAAAAACAGAACATCTCGTGTTGCTGAAGTTTTCTCCTGTCTATTTTAAAATGCCCCATTTCCGCCATTGTTGTGGCATTGTTTTGACCTTACGCTGAGCAATTTTCCCCAAGTCAAATTAGCTTTCACCATTCAGAGAAAGGCTGTAATAAAATGGTTTGACGGTTGTGCCTTTGAAATCTGAAGAAATGGAAGGCTATGCCACTGGGGTTAATAATATTCCTCCTTTTCAACAAGTACCTTGGGATCGAAAGTGTCCTTGAAGCAAATGGCATCTTGCAGCGCTCGTAGGAACGGCAGTCTACTTTTGTGCTTCATGATTTTGTCTCTGTACATTCTAAAACATATAAAATCGAATAAATGTATGTGATTGGATACTTGACGGACCTGAAATGGGAGCTAGAAACAAAGTATACTGTAATCTAAATATGTTTTAATTTTATTTGCAATGGCAACACATCCCATTAGGTAAAAGGGCTCTATCGATGCTCTGATTGGTTCAGGAAATGGAACATTATAACGCCAAGTGAATCTTTGGAATTGCACATAGAACAGATTGCACATATTGCTCATAATATCATCAAAAATGCACCAAACTCTAAACAATTTAGACAAAGTGCACAGAAGTAACCCAGAAACAAGTGTATGCATAACTCAATTTTGAGAAAAAAAAATAGAAAACCCATAATTTTAAGGAAATAAAGTTGTTATTACTCAATTAATTTATTTAAGAGACTACTAAAAAGAATGAAACAACTTTATGCGATTTGTGCTACACATTTTAAACTATGAAATACGCAATCATAAAGCTTATCAATCAACTCATCTACACTATTTCAACAGTTTTACTAGAGAATTTACCATTGCAATACATCTGAATATCATTCCAACTTTCCTAAAAACCACTCATGCACCCACTGTGGACCCTGCACCGCTGATTGGGAAGCCTCTGCAGTGATAGGACTGCCACTCCCTCTGATGTGGCTCCTTCTCCTCCTCTCAGCGGCGCTCCCTACTGGTGGCTCTGAGGCGCTCCGAAGGGTATGGACTTAGAAGTAACAAAACAGGAGACTGAGGAGTGCTGAGGTGGGCATAATGATTTATTAATGTCCACTCCTTTAAATTCAGGTCTGGTCGTGTGTGGGGCTGTGATGCTCTCTCCGGGGAGTCATGTTACAAGAGAGAACAATTCCGATTCACCAAAGTTCTGTGAGCGCGCACAGAAGAGCGCCGCAGGGAGCCGTGGGACACCAGCCGTACAAATGTGCAGTCAGGGAGTTTGTAAAGAGGAGGTCAGCCACCACAAGTCCAATTTCACCTGTTCAAAAGTCTGTCTTCTTTAGCCTCGGCAAAGAGAGAGGGGGGAATGTGAGACTTTTTCACTGATACGCTTCGCAGTGAGGAATTATTCAAACCAAACTGAAAGCCACAAGTTAATTAAATGACTATTGTTCGCAAATGAAACTGTTTCGTATTAGCATGATATAATTGTACGATGAATAGTGCGTTATTCTTCAGTTAGGATGTGTTTGAAATTTAAAATGCTCTGATCAGGGCTGCAAGTAAACTTTATTTTACTATTCAATTATTCTACAGATTATTTATTTTGATCAGTCGATTTTGTTGTTTAGACTTCGCAAGACCAATGAAGAGAAATTGTTTACCTAATTTGACTCAGAAAATGATAAAGTAATCGCTGTTTGAGTAAATGTTGACTGAGTATATTTGCAGACTAAATAGGTTGTTCATCAAAAACATGAAATTAACATGTTCCCTGTGTAATTTTGATGTTATTCTTGCTTTGTCTGAGCCATAAAACCCTTTTTTTTTGATATATCTACTGTGATTATTCGATTACTAAATCAGTTGCCAATTATATCAATAATCGATTAGTTGCAGTTTATCAATTAACTTGTTGCAGCCCCTTGAGCAGATCCTCCTCAGTGTTAAACTTTGTAAAAATAGACTTAGTTTTTCCCCCGACACTGTCTTGGCGCTACTAAAAATAAAAAAAATAGATTAAATACATCAAAATAGTCAAATCACACATAATTCTTTTGTTATAATTTGAGTAATGATTTTTTTTTGCTGTAAAGTGTGTTATGATTTCATCTTTCTCCCGGTGATATGTTAATACTGGTGCACTTGTTGTGAAGTGATCCTTGTCTCCTGCCTATTGCATTGTGGGATTTGCAGTGCTGCGTGGCCGTGTGAGGTCAGCGCTGCGCCTCTGTCTGTTAGAGCAGAACCCTATCCTTCACCTCAGTTTAGGAAGGACGTGGACGTTTCAGTCTACTTCATAAAGTTCAGTGCGCTGGCCGTCGTGGGAGCTGTGTTTGACGGGTGGATGGGAGTTCTAAATGGGACGGGAGCTGCTGGATACGTGCGTGTGTGTGTGTGTGTGTGTGTGCGTGTGTGTGTGTGTGTGTGTGTGTATGTGTGCGTGTGTGTGTGTGGTCTCTAAAATAAGATGTCGCCCCCTGGTCCGAGCCGTGGCAGATGGACGCAGAATGAGGGGTTGCCAGTCTTGTTGTGGGCTGCGGTGCCAGCGGAGGCTCTGTGGACCTGCAGTGAGAAGGCAGAACTCCGGAAGGTCAGTCTGGACATGTCCCATCATCAGAGGATCAAACAAAAGCATTCGTTTTAGCCGTTTCGATCAGAGCCTCTTCTTTAAGTCTGCGCTCTGATAACACTGCTGCTCTTATCTATTCATATATTCTCCACAGACTGTGCCGTCCAAAAGTTGCGGTCCATGTGGCATGAGAGTAGGTGGTAAGGGATGACGATGGTGTACTTCAATACTTCAAAGTAGGGCTGTGAGAAGATAAATCATGATTTATATTAAAACTCTTATCAAAAGTCATTCAAACAAGTGTCATTGCTGGAAAAAAGTCTCATAAACGGGACAAAGCTGGACATTTCCTGAATAGTTAGAGAAAAGTCTTGAGCTAGTATTATCAGTGCAAGGACTGATCCCAAACTCCATTTAAATACCAAGGAACAGGTGCAATACTCAAAACCAATTTTAAAACCACATTGATCATTAAAATATTCTTTTTTTAGGTAAAAGACTGTAATTTATGTTCTTGTGTTTCTATGTTTTCTACCGGTTTTAATAAAGCTCAAAATCCTTGTAAAACTTTCCAGAATAAGGTCAAATTCGGTCCTGTTTTTTGCCCAAACTAAACATAAAAAAGTGATTAATCATGAAAAAAGTTCCACCATGTAACTTTTAGCCAGTATACAAACCCTTTAAAGCATGCAGTATGTACACAAACTGTACATCATAAGTAAAAAGATGTAAAAGAGATGATTTTTAAGTTGAGAGAGAATATATAATCATCTTAGTAGAAACTTAAAAGTTGATGTGGTTTTTTTTCCACAAACCATTATCAAGACTGGCACTGATCATCATCTCTCCTTTAAAGTTCCAGCGAGGAGTTTTAGCTGTATCGGTTGGATAAAAAGTTTTTCGACATTAGCAAGCTGTTTCTGCGCCCCGTTTCAAATGAGCTCGTATCAAAGCGCAAATGAGCATGGAGGAAGTTTGGAGGTGCTAATGACTTTGAGTGTCCCTGTGGAAAGGCTTACTGTTCCCCACAAGTTCTCCAAGATTTGCTGCTTAATAAATCATGCCAGATGAGTTTATCGTGCAGATACAGAATACTCCTCTGGGTGAGTTGCTAAAAGGCACGATGGAGGAGCCTAACGTCTTACCTTCTGCTGTCAAGACGGGAAGCCTGGTGACTGCGCCGCTCCGAGGGGGGAAGTGTCTGGCTGCGGCCGCTCCTCCCCACTATACCTTTTAAAAAAATCATCTCCATCAGGGCTAATCCGCTTTGATGATCTGCCGGCAACAAATTAGCCATTCTTGTTTACTGTAATTGGGTTTTTGGATGACGAGCAGATAATCGGGGTGAACTTTCTCATCTCTCACAGAGGCAGTGATGGTATCTGGCGGTGCTGTGTGGAAAAGAGTCTTATCTCAATGGCCCCGCGCAGCTTGTCATCCATCGGGAGTGATGAAGAGATTAGAATCAACATTTTGATGGGGTTTGACTCTGACATCAAGGAAACTTCTTGGAGTAGATTTTTTTTAACATTTAAACAACTCTGCAGTTTTCTGTGGAAGTAGAGTATAAGAGTCTCTTTGTATTTTACAGGGAAACATCGCTGTGAAAAAAATAGTATTGTCCAGTGTGTTTAAGATGAGAATAACTGCAATTTTGATTTGATTCTTTAAAATTATGTTTTTACTATGCTATCCTATTAAATCCTGTGTTCTGCCATTTAAAGGTGCAGTATGTAAGATTTCTGGTTGGGATGTCACCGAATTGTCTCCATGGAGATATTGCTATGACAGCAAACGTATCCGTCTCAAGTGTTTTTATTGAGATTTACTTTGAAAAACATGTGTTGAGCAGAATCACTGCTCCACAGATCTGACCTGTAACATGCTTCAGGCACATGGAAACAGACAAGACTCCACCAGAAAAGTGACATAGCGCCCTTCTTAAAGCTTGCAAAAGGATGAGTTAAATCTATGTTTATTTCTGAGTTTGGAGCATAAGACCCATTACGAATATACCAATTAAACTGAACCATTTAGAAAAGGCTGCTTTTCTTGGTCCTTTTCAAAAATATCCATCGTCTCATGCAATTATAAAACTTACATGTACAAGGCTGGACTTCAACAACAACTAACGGATGAAGCGAAAGAATAATTGCTTGGCTAATCGATTAGCAGAATAGTCGTTAGTTCTACGTACCATGTAAACACTGTACAAACACAGCAACAAGTAAGAATGGAAATGATCAATTGGGCCAGATTTCTTTCATATGGATGTATATAATGAACCCAATAACTGCCAAATCATTACAATACTATATAAACTGATCAGATGCAAAACCGCACAAGGGCTTAGAACTGCCACAGAATCTATTAGAAATGTCTTGGGATAATGCAAGTTTTTATAAACCAAAAATGTTTTAACAGCTGTTTTTTTTTGCTGCATTGATACTTGTGCCTCTAGTTTTATTCATTTTTGGTTTCTTCAGTAAATTGACTGGAATATTAGGCTGCGTTTCAGCTCTTTGATACTCTGTTGTACAGCTGTTGATATACTCCTCAGATTTGTCCGTTTCTGATCAGGCAGAGACGGCTCAAGCAGCGAGGTGGTTTTCCTTTGCCTTTTCCCTATTATTCTATCAAGGTGACCAAAGTCTTTGCGATGACTTTGAAGGCAGTTGCGGGCAGAGCACTATTCCTCCAGCGTCCTCGAGGGGAGAGAAGTCAGTATCGCGCCGATCTGAGCTAATGACTTGGGAGAACAAACCCCGGTCTCTTAACATCCAAGACTTATTATTTTTAGCTGCGGCCAATGCTAAGCTTATCCCTCTTACAAGGAGCACGTTTTGTCATATCAGAAGTGGAAATGGAAGCGGAATGACTTGAGGGGAGCGCGGCCACACCGAAGCGGGCTCTGACCTTCAGCGCCGCACACTGTCCACCCATCGCATTTAGACGGGGCCGTTCTAATTGAAAATGTAACAACGTTTTTCTTTTTTCACGTTGGCGGTAGAACAAATATTAATGTATTCTATGAAACTCTTGAGGAAGGATTCACTAGCTGTTCATTTGTATTATTATGGCAACATGTTGAAATATAGATGATGTCGTGAATGTTGTTTTGAAAATGTGCAAAAGCTTAATTTTGAGTGTATAATTTCTAGTAAATTGTTTATTAAAAAAGCATTTCAAGGCATGTTTCTGTTGGATTGACAATATCGTCTGATTATTGTTATCAGGACACACAAAAAAGTATAGAGATTTTGGTCAATATCACCTACTCGTAATTATTATATTTTCTTCTTTTGCTGGTTTTATAGCAGCTTGTATCACATAAAAAGGGGGGACTTTATTCTTGTAAATTAGTTAAATCATGTTTTCCCCATTGAGTCTATTGTAACAGCTCTGTACTGTCTATATGTACTTAATATTAATAATAATGACAACAGTAATGACATTTTATATATAGCACTTTTCAGGACACTCAAAGACAAAAATAATAATAAAACAGTCAATTTAAAGAATGTCATGCTACAAATCATGCGGTAAGGTAAAATCAGCAAATGAATAACATTAATTTAAATATTTAACACAGTTCTAAACAGGTGAGGAGGTTGGAAGAAAATAGGTCCACTTAAAAAAAAAAAAAAAAGTAGTTTTAAAACTGTGCAAATGCCTGAAAATGCACAGCAACTTAAATAGATTTAAATACACATTCTCCCTCTTTGCCGGTCTGATTGATGTAACAATAGTAATCCTTTTGCATGTCTCCGTCTTGTCCAAATACACTGTCAAGAGCATGGCCCTAAAATCTTCAGACTTGTTTCATAAAGTCTTCAAATCTGGATGAACTACAACATCATTTCATACTCTGGTCGCCAATATTAGTAAAGTGAATTTGTATTTTGTAGTTCTGTTTTCACATAAGCTTGTTTTCCAGAATCTTCCTCAAGTTTCTCCGCTTAAACTCTTTCCAGCGGTCCAATAAAGTGCGCCGCAGGAGAGGAGCTCTTCTCTGGGGGCCGTGGTACTCAAGCTTGGGCCAAACGCGTGCACCGTGCAGTGACCAGGCGCCTTCTCATTAGTTTGCTTTACCCGGGACATGTGCTCCTACAGCGGGCCTTTGGGTTCCTCTTCAAACACTACTGTATTTAGAACCGTCAAATGGCAGCACGCGGCGCCCTTGTGTACATTCGGGGACGTGGAGGAGTTTTCACGGCACTAAATAAAAGCGGAAAGTAGCAAAAGTTGTGCAGATCAAATGAATGTACAGATCCTGGCCAGAGCACGCTGCATTATTAATGTCCTCCAACATGGGGCTTCTAATGAGAGTCTGGTGGCTCTTTTTAGAATTTAGCTGTGGAATCCAGTAGCCTCATTTCCACAGTTGGGATGTTTCTAATGCCCAGTTAAAGATGAAAGTGATTGAAGTCGATTTAGTGCTAAGAACAAGAGTTGGCAACCTGTTTTTCCTGAACATCACAAAATTGTTCTAAAGTCAAAGAGAGAAGAAAAGCGATCATATGTATTCTAATTCTGGTCTATTTACTGAACAAAAGAAACTGGGTGCGCTCTGGTCTGGATCTGGACACAAGTCCAGTCGTGTCATATTCAAACTTCTGACATGGAACTGTGGAACCTAAAACAAATCCGTCCAGTTTCTGCTCCACATGACAACTTTATCCCTCTAATCTCCATAGCAATAAGCAGTAAAATATTAAAATACATTAAAAAACAATCCACATTCGACATGGAATAACATGTGACTTTTTAGTTTATTGTGGAAAATAATAATTATAATACTTACTTTTTTATAATGTATAATTGGCATAAAAGAGATGATGTTTTGGACATTTTCTTGAGAAAATGTTGTCAAAATGGACCAATAAGTCAGGATGCAGCACATGTTAAGCACAACCAGCCTTTTCCCACTGCTGTGGAATCAATTCTTGTTAAGATATGAATCGCTCTCTCCTCTTTCTTTTATTGCTTACATTCATGTCCCATAACTAGAGTGGGCCAGCGCTTTATGGTACTTCCCTTTATCTCCTATGGATTCTGGGGAACTTCACATTCGTCTAAACCAATCAGTGGCCTAAAGGCTCTGTAGGGACCCGTTTGAACTGCCCGTTTAGTCTTTTCTCTCGCTCTAATGCCATGACTTAGACACAACTCTGTGCCTAAACTGACACAAGCGACTGTCACGTCCGGTTGTCAGTTCAGGGCTCTCATCTGCTACTACTTAATTTTCCTAAGCTTGTATTTTTGCTCTTGAAAACTAAAATAAACACACAAATGCAGGAGGGCAACAAACAAGGTTAAGGAGTACAATTTGAGCATTTGTGTAATTACGGAACAGAGATTACTGACGCGTACGTGAGCGAGCGAGACGGCAGAGGGTGAACGAGCGGGCGCTGCAGCTGCCTACGCCGCTGCTCTTATCTGATCCGTGTGCTTCACATGTGCAGCGGCGTTAACACGGCCTCCTCCGCTCAGAGAGTCCAAAACGAGCAGAACGCCAGCTCATGAGTTCTGCTGTTTAACCTGATAACGCCCTCTGCCCACTGCCTCGTCCAACAGCTCACACACACACACACACACTCACACACACTTTGTAAAGGCCCCGAGGACACTTTTCACGCCAATCACTGAGTCGGGGAAAGTGTTACTATTGAAACAAAAGCTGTTCACTAATACGCCAAAAGCACAACGCTCAGGGCTGGAAGCTGCTAACTGTCGGCAAAACGGATAACTCGTGTAGCATATATTTTTTAAACAAGTTGATAATGTAGGCCAAAATGTAACTGAGTGAAAAGTGCATATATTTGAGATTTGGGAGTTTAAAGCTGCTATATTTTTGTGGACAGTTTACTCATTGTGCTTGTATAATTCACACATTCAATTGAAGTTAAACACCGTGAATAGGGAGTTTTAATGTACAAGTGGTGTTTTTCAATATTTTCTGAGTCACGGCACGCTTTTTGGGTTGAAAACTAAAACATTACCACTTAAGACATTTTTTAAATGGTACACCTGGCAACGCCTCAAGCTGCACTAATGTTCCCGGCACACTGGAAAATAAAGGCTGTACAGTAGTATTTTTGTGTGTCCCATCTGTGTTTCACAGTCGAGTGACGGGCTCAAACATTATCCTTTTCCCAGGCTTCAGCTGCGGCCCTCCAGTAAACACACTGCAGCATTCTCACAAACCAAAAGGACATACAGCTCTTTTAAGCTCCACTCATCCTCAGTTCATTCAGGTGGATCTTTAGATTAGCCAACTCTGAGTGGGGATCCTCAGCCGTGTGATTTACTGTAATTCAAATCAAACTCTTGAGCCATAGAGTTGTCGCAATCACAGGGGGAATTACACAATCTGTGGGTTGTCTGCAGGGTAAAACCGTGCATAGATCACCTTCATCAGGGCATAAGGACCTTAACAAGGGTCTCGTGTTGTGCGTATGATGTGTGTTTTGTACGTCATTTGGTTGATCACTCTTCGTTCTAGTCCTTTATATTTTCATTTGTCAATATCCCAACAACAGCCCAGCAACCATCCAGCCAATCACATTTTACCACTCCTCAACCAATCATCATTCATCCTCCAGTGGACATTTCTGGAAGTTTGGTAAAAGTGTGCTGGGACAGTCGCTCCCTTCGTTCGCTCCTGTTTTGCACCATCTTTACGTGTTCTTGGTCCTTAAGAATGTGAAGCCAAACTGTGTTAAATTATAGTCATGTAATTGTCCATCATGTTCTAGTCACATTTCACCCATATTTTCTCTTAATTAGTCCCGTTATTCATCTTGTCTATCTCGGTAGCGTAACCTGCGCTGATGATGCATTCTCGGACCGAGAAAGCACGTGATGATATATCACTATATGATATGGCTCAGCCTATAAGCCTATAAATTTTGTTTTGCGCCTCTGCAGAGCCTACACAGTTTGTTTCGCTTTAAGATTTAGCCGAATCAATGTCCGCCTCCTCTCGCAACTGAGAGGAACGTTAATTGCAGTTCTCACACAATTAGATCACAATATTCAGAATGTTATATTATTCCCATTTATATTATGATATACTGAAAACACATTGTTGAACAAAATGATATAGTGTAGATGCTACATGACCAAAGTGTATCATGTCATTTTCATTCATCTTCTGCCTGTTCCCGTCGGGGCTCGTGGGTGACTGGAGCCTAATCCCAGTGACTTTGAGCCTCAGGACTTAGCTGCTTAACTCTATTTGACACTTATTTGTTTATGTAGGGACCATGCTACTGAATTAAACTTGTGCTGCCCGGTGGTTGAGTGGTTAAGGCGGCAGCACATATGCAGGCTCCATGTGCAGTCCGACAATTTAAAATATGCATCTGACAACAAGTTTGCATAAAGATACAAAGGAATTATGCACACTCCTGCCTGCGACTGCCTGCATCAGTTGCCGTCAGGCCTACTGCTGTTTGCTGATGTGTCCCTGCAGGGCCTTTGTATCGGCGCAGTTATACGGGGCTGTAAGAAGGTAGCATTTCCCTTTTTGTTGCCGTTTTAAGCCTGCACACTGTCTGAATCCGAGCTGGATTAGCAGAAGAACAATGCACCTTCTCCATCCTCCCTGCTTCCCTGTAAGCACGTACACAAAGGAGGCTGTGTTTCCGCATTATAGGAGAGGGATTGTAAATGACTTAAATGACATGTTGGGTATCTCTCTTCACTGCGCATCCAGCCGCTGTTTCCAATTCAGCGCGGGGATGCAAATGACTTGAACATGGGTTAAATTTAACATCAGCCAGCTTGTTACGCGCCGGGCCGTAAGCGAATGCCGTTGGACCAAATGGAATCAAATGCGTTTTGGAGAGGGATCTTGTATGACCAGCGCTGCATCTCAGAGGAACATGTGTCGCGATGATTAATACTGCCGCGGAGGCCTGGGAGAATTAGCAGCTGAGGGGGATGTTCTCAGCGGCATCTCGGCGCCCAAATGAGTGGCCAGAGGAACAGAGGGAACTATGCAAAAACAACAACAAAACTCTTACTTTGAAAACTGTTTTCTCCTCAAGACAAGACACAAGACATTTTCCATCGCAATTAATTGCTACAGAAAATATCACGATAAAAGATCATATTGAGACTGCCTGAGACACAAATCTATAATGCAGGATGATCCCAGTAAACCTTTTAAATGCACAATATTGTTAAAAAAAACATGAGCTGCAATAAAACTATAATGGAATGAAACCCTTCTAGTGTTCGCTAGTTACTTATTCATTCCTCTACAGCTTCTACCACAAAAAAAAATCCCCACTAGTGCAAAGAATAAGTATACACGATAAATAATGAGCCCCTCATTCAATGAACGATAAGTTGATATTATAATTATCATGACAAGCCTAATAACTACATTGAATGTGTTGCAGTTATTGCGAGTACCATTTTTTACAATGTAATGATCATTTTTACCAAAATTGAAAATTAAATTATGAAATTATTTATTCCATAAATAACAGCTACAGTATGTGTTTTTGTTTTGTGACCATTTATGTGACTGTTATTTAAAATGTGTACAATTAACGTATTATAAATATTATTAGATGCAATTTTCTACTACAGAGAAATATAAATGAAATCATTGAATTTTGATTATTGCATGAGCCAGGATTGTAATTCAATTCAATACTTTTGCGATATATTGTGTCACCCTATATATCTTTTCAACTTAATATTATGTGGCCAGATTTATGTTCCTCCCTCTAAAGGCTTAGGATCTTCAGCTGAATAGACAGAAAAGACTGCTCTGTTGGTTCGGGGCTCATGAACCAGACATATCAAACATTTTCAGTCATTATTCTTCCCCCACATCCCTCGTCCACCGTTTCCTCTCCTGTGCGTCGATGTTTACTTGTATTGACTTATCATTTAGTCCTAAATGACAATAACTTCAAATAATGCAGGCGCACACCTCACTGCCGGCTCCTCCATCTGTTTTATTACCTCCTAATCGCACAGACAGAGAAGCTGAAGTGACTGGTGCGTTTAAACCCTTTGGAACCAATTGTAGGAGAAGGCTGTCTTGGGATGGCCTCAGCGGAGAGCAGATAGGCTCATTAGTTAAATCCCCACCGTGGGCATGGGCCCTAGAGGAGGGGAAGGGGGAGGGAAGAAGGAGAAAGGAGGAGATGAGTGAGGAGAGGGGGAGAGAAAACGAGGGAGGACAGAAGGGAAGAAACTGGGAGAAGGCGGTGGAGAGGGGAAGACTAAACACGAGGAGTAAAGGAATGCTGACTGGAGAAACAGAAGGAGGACGTGCTTTTCTGTTTTTTCTTCCGACTTCTCTGTGGTTGCATTCCTATCTCTTTATTTTCCTGGATCCGTCATGAGGAGGTGCAGTGGTGGAAGAAGTACTCAGTGTTGTTACTTAAGTAAAAGTACAGATGCGTGTGCAAAAAAGGACTCAAGTAAAAGAATAAGAAAGACTTTAAAAAATCCACTTAATGAAATGTGGTAGTATATATAATGTACTTTAAGAGTAAAAAGTGTTTCCCACTGATTTGGTTTGAACTGTTGAAGCATTTAGTTTGGTGCTTTTGATGGATAGTGTACTGATCATTGGTCAGCAAACGTCACAGTGAATAATTGTCTTGATTTTTGTGAATTTTATGTGTTGTTTTTTTGCACCAAGCTCAGGAAAAAAACAATACTTAGTATGTCATCATGAGCATACTAATAAATAACTCCTCAAACCATATGAAAAGTGCTTAAGTCCAGTTAAAAAATGTAGTTGAATACAAATTTCAGATACTAAAGATGACTAAAGTAAATTTACAGATATCTGAAAATTAAAAAAGTACAGCACTTTTACTTTTGTACTGCGTTACTTTTTACGAGTGTTTTCCAATAGTTTCAAATCTTGGGCTGGTCATTGACGGTTGATCGAGAAGTATATGGGTCATTCTTTGTCAGCAAAAACATGTTTGGGACAGAGATGAGACTACGGAGTAGGGCCGGCTGTGCACTTAATCAAATTTAAATCACGATTAAGATTCACCATCGTTAATCGTCAATGATCAGCTTGGGTCTTTTTAATGGAGAGATTTACTACCAATGCTGTAAAAGCACGAGGTTTAGAGCTCTTTAGGGCTATTCAGAAAGACATTTATCTTTTTAAATGGCAATAATTAAAAGTCTGTTCTGTTTATATTCACAAAATTAACTCTGAAAGCCATTTTCCTTTAGTTTTAATGATACAAAAATAAAATTGACTTGAAAAATTATGTATTTATTATGTTGTTGAATAATTTAGACTCGTTTGTGTGTGTTGAATGATGTAATTAAATGTGTTTATGACAATAATATTATCAGAACAATTACAATCAAATAGAAAATCCTGAAACAACAATAAACGATGGAAGAGAGCGAGATGCTCCGCAGAGGACGCATTCATCGGAACCCGACCTTCCTCTCTCGTTATTCTACGCCACAACCTCAGATCAAGCTATTATTTAAATGTAGCTGTCAATATTGATAAAACGACACAGGGCTTTGCGTAAAAGGTCTATTCCCATTGTTCTGAAGGCGGCCTCCACGCTGACCTTTTCCATTACACAGTGAGTTAAAAGTCTTGTTTTGCTCCTAATGATTTGGGAGCTGGGGGCCACAGAGCAGGCAGGTCCCCACTTAACCAGCCCATCTCTGTGGCAGTGAGAGAGGCCCCGAGCGCTGTTATCTATGGCCTCCCCCTTCAACAAGTAAACAGCCCATTTATTATGAACTCAGGTTTAAGGTAGCGCATTAATCCTGGCTGACAGTTTGCCTACTTGTTAAAGCAGCCAGTTGTTCCACCAGCAGATGGCTTTCAGCTGCGTCTCCTCGCCAGACACACAATGTGCACTTCTGCCCCGAACTGACTCAGACTGGAGGTAATGGGCGGAGAATTAGGCTCACGCTACATATTTCTAGAAAGCTTCAATGTTTTCAAAATGGATTTCCTGGCGACCGTCGTGCCAAGAGTCTGAGGAGAACGGTCCGGCTGAAAAAGGAAACGGGAAGGAGGAGAATCAGCCAAAGTGTGAAGACAACAGGTTGAATACTGAAGCGGGAGAATGTTATTTTGTTGTTCTCACCTGGAGCTGGACTTGTCTTATTCTCCAAATGGTTGTGTGGCGGTTAAAAGAATATCAAACCATGTTGTAATGCAGCGGCGTCGTGCAAAACATACACGTCGTTATGTTTTATTTCATGAGTAATTGTGAATTCGGCCTTTAATCATACAATATGTAGAAAATAATCCAAATCTGGTTTCTCTGCATTTAAACAATCTGTATTGGCAGCTGCTGTGAAAAAAATAAAATACATCTGTCCATTTTTATGATTTAAGCTCGAGTTGACACTTTCTCAAGACTTTAAAATGACATAATTAAAGGGGTTATACCTGTTTTTTCATGTAATTAAGTCAAATCTGCTTTTTGCACGCTCTTTCCATCTAATTATAGAGCGTTTTATTCTCCTCCAAGCTGAAAGTGTGCTGTTGGCGTGTCATTTGTTCGCTTTACCGTGACGACAGAACTCGCTGCGGTCTCTAAGAGTGTCAAAAAGTGCTTATAAACTCATTGCGATGAATATTTTGGATGCTCAGAAGGCGTTAGGTAAGTGAGCGATACATGTTGGCGCCGCAAAAGTTGAAAATTAACTTGTTTTTTGGTACAAAATCAGGTATACGTGCCTTTTAAGCGGCAATTGAGGAAATGTGTATTTAGGGTGTTTGTCTAACCCTAAGCTGTGTAATTATTGTATTATCAAGTGGTATAAAAGTCTCAAATACATATTTTCTTGATACAAGATGTTGGACCTTGTAGAGCGCCCTCAAATCGGATGAAAGTTTCACTGCAGCGTCTGCCTGTGTAATCTCCCGCTCAGTGCCTTTTGTGGAAGCTGCTCAGATAGTTCGCAAACCATATAAAGAAACAGGACAATAGGATATTAACATTTGAATATCCTATTGTGCTCTTTCAGTTTCGGGAGAAGGGTCTCAAATACTGCACAATGTTCTTCAATTAGACAACTTTTGTGGCCCCCAAATGCATTTCGTCTAAGTCACTGAAACTCCTCTCTGCGGCTAATGCAGGGATTGCCCACTGCAAACATTTGAGCAGAACGGTCTGAAAGTGTCTTTTTCCAAGAGCTGCTGTAGTCATTGAAAACCGCCTCACTGATGTAAATTTGTCGGATAAAAAAAGATCGGTTGAAGTCACTGGTTACACAAATGAAATGGAATATCTTATTTTGCAGCCGTGCTTAATTTGGATTAACCATATGAAAGCAATTAAATAGAGGCTTTCATTTACTTGGGGGGGAGGGGAGGAGGAAGAGACTGTTCCCACTGGAAACTCTGATGTTCTCCGAGACACTGCTTCAGAGGTCGGGCACACTCTGCACTCACGGCACCTGCAAGGTCAAACTCAGGGTTAACCCCGCCCCCACAGTGTAGCGAACGTAAGGTCTTTTATTCGGCCTCATAGTCTGGCTTTTAAAACCACTCTTTCTGACTTGCATTGCTTGAATTATCCGTGTTTGCAAATCCAAGCACCTCCCTTTTTAAGTGCTTTAGAATATCAGCAGAGGGCGCAAGGGCTTCCACCTGCAGGAGGAGTGAAGCAATGTCAGCTAGAATAACAGGGTTCGTTGTGACTCGATAATACGGGGTCATAAAATTCTCTTTTTTATTGGCGTAAGGAGGTATAATCACATATGCAATCATGTAATGTGACTAGATAAAAATAAAGTGCCAGGATTTCCCAGGATAGTTGTCTTTGGGCTGGTTTTCCATCCAGAGACAGCAGGCTGTGACAACGGGCACTTAAAACACCCCCAAAACCCATATTTTACCATCACAGGACTTCCAAAGATGTTTAAAATGTATGTAAAGATGTAAAAAAAATTAAATGTAACTCAGTTCTGCTTTAAACCACTGCTTGCACAAATGTTATATGAAATACATCCATTTTAAACATCAAAACACTGAATACATCACAGCAGCCCACGATATTGATACTGTATCACCAAATTCAGTATCACGATATATCGATGTCGCTATATTTTTGCGCACCCCTCGCAGCTACAGTGATAATGTTGATTAGCTTCATTGAGAAGACAATCTGAGCAATAAAATGATCAAGAGGACTTAAAAACATGGAGGAGGTAGATTACCAGATGTAGATTACCAGAGTTTTTTGAGAGCTAAAGAAGAAGATAGACTTTGCAGAATTACTGACGAACGCACACAAATAAAATAAAAAAACAACTCCAGAATATGTATTGACCAGGGGAACATTATAATAACACAGAAAACACTAATTACACTAAGAGTAATCAATAACCTTTAAATTGGTTTCCCATGTTTATCTGTGTATTTTCTAATTTAAACTTAAAACAAGAATGGAAAACAAGCTGCATAAATAGTTGAATAACTGCGTAAGTAGTTTTGTGCGTTTCTTTTGCACGTCCTTGAGTTGTTCTGTCCGTTCGTCTGAGTCGTGGCAGTTTGTGAGTGTGTGTGTGTGTGTGTCTGTGTGTGTGTGTGTGTGTGTGTGTGTCTGTGTGTGTGTGTGTCTGTGTGTGTGTGTGTGTGTGTGTCTGTGTGTGTGTGTGTGTGTGTGTGTGTGTGTCTGTGTGTGTCTGTGTGTGTGTGTGTGTGTCTGTGTGTGTGTGTGTCTGTGTGTGTGTGTGTGTGTCTGTGTGTGTGTGTGTGTGTGTGTCTGTGTGTGTGTGTGTGTGTGTCTGTGTGTGTGTGTGTGTGTCTGTGTGTGTGTGTGTCTGTGTGTGTGTGTGTGTGTGTGTCTGTGTGTGTGTGTGTGTGTGTGTGTCTGTGTGTGTGTGTGTGTGTCTGTGTGTGTGTGTGTGTGTCAGCGGCTGCAGCGTATGATCCTCGGGCTAAAGATGTGTGTGCGTGTGCAGTATTGGTTTGGTCACACTCTGGTGTCATTTAAAGTCATTAATATATATTTTTTCAAAGGTAAACGGAACAGAAATATCACACATTGTAACCCAAAAATTGTGAGAATTCAAGAGATTCAAGAGACATTCAACTTTGACTTTAATCAATTTTTCTCAATCACAATCAGAAAAGGTTTTTAATTCCATGCACCTTCAGTGAACAATGTTTACAAGCTAGGAACGTTAAAGTACAACAAAAACAATGAACTAGAGTTAAAAAAAAAACAGAGCGATGCAAAAATATGTAAAAATAAAATAGGCTTAAATACAATATATACAAAGCAAAATCAGAACAACAGTTATAGAAACCCTTTTAAAGCTTTCTTTATCCATTAACACTTTCTTTTCTGAAATATTAAGTCATTTATGCCTTTGTTGAACCAACTTATCAAGCCATTCTAATACTGATGTGAGATTTCTTGGATTCTTGTGGATATGCTTTTAATGTGTTGACAGTAGATAAGGTCCCATTTGATATTTTAGTTGAAATTCACTCACAATAATTTATAATTGACAATCATATGTTTGGGTCTTTTTAATGAAGAGGTCTACAGTCTTTTCTCTCTCAGTAAAAGCATGTGGTTTGGAGCAGAGTTCAGAAGGTCGTTTTGGTGTTAAATAGCATTGATTACAAGGCTGTAATGTTTATACTCAGGAAATGTATACTGAATACATTTTTATGTAGCTTTTAATAAGGTAAACTAACGTTGCATGGAAAGGACAGGTCCGCCCGGTGCACAATGTGGGAAAAGAAAGCTTAATTGCTCTGTCGTTTTGTCTTCTTGTGTATATTGACAATGTGAATATATTTAGCCTCACTGCAAAATCATCACATTTACCACCGTTATTCTGCGTACCTTCCGTCTGAATGAAGCCGTACAGGTCTGTAAGGCTGTGATGTCAGCTGAATCGCGGCGTAACAGGGCTGTTGTGTATGTATGTGCTGGTAATGGTGGGGGGCGCTCAGTGCTGCTCAGGGCCAAAACACTGGAGATGCCTTTGATGTGGATGCTACGTGTCTCGTCCAATCACGTCACGGCTCCGCTCCCCTCCTGCCTCTGCTCCCGCTGCACCCGACCGTACGCAGCTCGCTATGGCGCAGGTTTAGCCCCCCTCGCGTGGAGACGGGGGCAGCGCGACCGACCGGGGCACGACACTGGCACTACAAGCTCATGACGTGGCTTTCCGGTGACATCACAATATTCTATAGGATCCGTGCGTTTATGAACAAGTTATTTTTTGGTTTCCTCCAGTCTTCAGTTTGTAATCCAGATGAGCTCCTCCGTGTTTTGTTAAATCCACCTTTCATCGGATCATTACAACGCGGTGCAGTTTCACGTGATAACACAGAAAAGTACTAACTACCTAAAAAAACGCTCCAGATCGCTGCTGTGTCCAAAGAAAATAAACTCCTGGCTGTTTCTGTACAATTTAATTTCGTGCTGGTCTCGAAACGCATCCGACTTTTGTAAAAACCTGACGCTAACAGCCTATACATTACTTAAAGTTGCACAACATGAAAGACAAATACTCAAAAGACACATACAAATGCATTATAATTACCGTGTTTTCCGGACTATAAGTTGCACCTATTTTCATAGTTTTGGACCGGGTGCGACTTATACTTATACTTATACTTAAACTCCGGAGCGACTTATATGTGATATTATTTGTTATTTTCACACTTGCAATACACTCCAGTGCAACTCATATATGTTTTTTTCTTCTCTATTATGCATTTTTTGGCTGGTGCGACTTATACTCCGGTGCGACTTATTGTCCGGAAAATACGGTATTTTATATTACAGTGTGTTTAATTTTACAGTTGAATTGGGATGTACTAGCAATTTTATTACAGTCAAACATATATATATATATTTGCTTGAGGGCCGTATCTTGCTTTACCTAGTTCTGTTTTCAAATGTGACGTCTTAACACGCTCTTACCCGGTCTGATTTCTCATTCTCACATGTACAAAAATGTGCTCATAAGGGGTTAAAGACCTCTGCAAGCCTTCGCGCTAACAAAGGGCCTCCTCCGTGCATTTGTTTCGAGCAGCGAGCGAGGCAGAAAGAGCGTTACGCGGTGCGGGAGGGTGGGATGTCTAACAAGAACTAATGCTGTTTATGAGAGCTGAGTTTTTGCATCTAATCACAATGTCTATTCCCACGAGCCTCCTCTCTCTTCCTCTCGCTTTCCCTTCAGACTGGTAGAGCACCTCTCTTCCAGGAGCGCAGTATTTTTAGGCTGTTGTGAAGCGTCTCTGCTGCATACGCAATGAGCCGCTCGCCTTTAGGGGGTGTCGAGTTTGAAGATGATGTCCTTTGGATTTGATTAATTCAGCAGCGGGAAGAGAAGCTGTCCCGAACTCAAAATAGACTGCCTTTAAACCACTATATCAGTGTTGTTTTCTTAGTTTTGTGCCGTTTGGTCTCCCTGACACTTCACAACCCTCACCGCGCCGTGTAAATATATAAATAAGGTGTGCGGCTATCGTTTAAAGGGCTTCTGTTCAGCGTGAAAGGGAGCTAACCACTCCGCTACTGAGGAGGGAACTATTCGTTTTACTTGTACTGCATTTTTCATATGGATACAGCACATGATGAGCTTTTAACTAATAACTTTATTTGCACTTCAAAGACACAGCATTTTTTGTGTTTCAATGTTAGTTTAGCTAATATCCTTGAGTATTCCTGTGTGTTTTTAAAGTCCATACACTTCACTGGATTTGCTTGTTGTTTCATCAGCTTTTATCTAACTTTCAGAGTGAAGCATGTATCATTCTTTCGATAATAGGGCTCCATATAACAAATACTAGTGCTCAAAAGTAAGTAAGTAGACATTTTTAAAGCTAAATGTCCAAAAATCAACAAATAGAAAAATCTGTAAATCAGTTGCTTGCTTGATTGATTTTGGCCCAGCCCTCGTTCTGCTGGCCCGGCGCAGACCACGCAGTGTCTGGAGTACTCGTGACAACCCGTGGAGATGTCCAGCTGGAGCTGCAGGCACCGTGTCTGTCCGTGTGGGAGCCGCGGCGAGCTCGATCCTGGTTAAACCCCGGGCAATGGAGCACATAGTGAATCCCCGCGATGAACTCGTCTCCTCTCATTCCGAACTAAACCGAGAATACCAGGAGGTGATGAGTGGCTCGTGCACTGGTCCAAAAACGGTGGTTGTGTGCGAATGGTCCATGAACCACATGAGAAGATCATTGGCAAAGTTCAGACCTCAGCACCTTTCCCTGGTCCGTGGCTCGCAGCACTGCCCCCTTTGAGCCCCGAGCAGCGCTGAGCTGTAGCCAATCATTCCTCATACTCCTGAGTCCTGCTGATGTTGTCTCACTCAGCACAGGCCCAACTTCCAGGTCATGTCAAAGAAAATTAAATATCAAACCCATGCTCCAAGCTTGATTTTCAATATGTATTTAGATTTTTTCTGAGTGAGAATTAAAAGTAAAAGAAAGAATACATTAAAATCAATTGAGTGAACGATGCACAGATTCAGAACAAACTTAGGCAAGGCAAGTCAAGTTTATTTGTAGAGCACATTTCATACACAAGGCAATTCGAAGTGCTTCACACAGCAGGACAAATGCATTAAAATCACAAAGAAATTACAGAAACAGAAATACAATAAAGTTAGCTAAATCAAAACTAAAAATACCTATAATGTACCTATATATACGTAACCTATAATGCACTTTCAAATGTGTTCTTCAATTGGCAGGGTTCAGGGTGAATCGTTGTCTGGTTTGAGCTTTTTCCCCCTCAAACATAATACATTTAACCATTAACAGTTTATATTGTGGTCTTAACATTTAGTATAAAACCATTAAATACATAAAAAAAGCATTAGTGGGATTTACCAAACTATGGTCAGATGCTCAGGTTGAGAGGGAGCACATTCTTCACCCCCCCTCCACACTGCGGCGTTCAGATCTCACCATGCTCTCGTTATCAATGCCTTTTGTTTCATTAATCAGCTTTTCTTGTAAAATCGCGTCCCCACCCAACACTTCTAACTCTCCAAGATCACAAAAGATCTTCAAAACCGCATCCAGCCTAGATAGCGCGTCAATCAGGCCCTTAATATGTGCTCATTTAGCGCCATGAAGGGAGATTAATGGCGCGAACAATCCGTACAACAATCCCCCAAAGATGAAAGAACTCCTCAGCACAGCGCCCAAGCTTCAACTCTGATTTGCAGCAATAATATAATGCAAATGAGCACATATGCAGTGGTTTATCATCAATCGGTTTCCTTTGACTAATTGTCACGGCCACAGAGTATAGAGAGCGCATGGCGGAACATGTGTTTGAAACCAGGAGAGCACTTCACAGACTTGTTTAAGGTCCACAGATAGAAAATTGGCGCTTTATCCTTGTCTTCTGGTGAGATAAAAGTAAATGGGCCAAAAATAATGTGACTTTTTTTTTTTTTTTAACAGACAAACTGTTTATGTTTGGAATTCTGGGCCCAGGTAATTTTCGTGAAGAGAAGCAAGTCCAGAGAAAGGCTGGATACGGTAATCGATAGCTCTGTGGCATTGATAAAACATTGTGGTATTGAAAACGGAATCGTTAAACATGCTTTGGGACCGCCTAACTTGTGCCTCAGAACTCCTGCAATGGACACAATACATGGATACCTTTTGGAATGTACGTTTGGCAGCAGGAAAAAAGGCCATAACAAAGGACTGGACTGACATAATACCAGATATTAGACAAATGGAGAAAATCACATTCAAACTTAATTTGGAAATGGACAAATGATGGACCAAATGGGCCTTTTTTTGCATTTTGATTTAAATGTGCAGTAGATGTCTATCTGTATTTTTATTTTATAATTTGTTCTCTGGTTGTGTTCTGTTTGTTTTTGGTGTTTCATCTTTAATCTGTTGAAAAATAGAAGTAATGGAACAAAAAGAAAACTGAATCGTGTCATAAAAACAAGTAATTCTGCTCTCGAAATAATTTAATTTATACTTGATATTGACAGGTACCAAAATAAATTACAATAGTTCATATAATATTATTGTAAACCAGGACTGGAATCAATTGCACAATACCCAACTCAGAGTATGTTTTTTTTGTACATTTTTGAAACAATATTACCCAAAGCCCTGGAGCAGATCAGACAACTCACGTTTGCATTATGCAGGATGAGGCTGGAATGACATTTGAGTCAGATCTTAACAGAAACAACATGCCGTCGTTGAGTATTTGTTTGACCTGTGAAGCGCTGGGGCTGTGCACGTGAATGAACTTACTGTTAGTCGTGATGAACAATGTTGTAACAGATTGCACCAGACAGATAAGCATTGCTCATGAGTAAAACAACATAACAAGGTATTGTTTGGAAATTGATCACGGAAAACAGTCTGTTATGTGCTGTATTTGCAAATTATTAACCATTATTTATGTTTTTCCGACACTGCAATTTGCTTTTTGTGGTGTTTTCAAAGGGAATGTCTTGTCACTATCAGTGTTAGGAAAGATACATTCGTTATAGTTGCTTGTTACTTTTTCCCAACATTAATTGCAGTAAAATACACCCACTGCTGCTTGTAAAAAATGAGCTCTTTATTCAGCCTTATTTGGCCAAACGCACACAGAACCAGAGTTAGTCATGCACATTGAAATCAGAGCATAACAAACACAAGCACGCTAAACAACCACACTTAGTAGGAGTAGTAGATGACTATATCTACTATTGTTATTTTTTTGCAAGCTTTGAACTCCAAACAGATGTGGTGCTCCTGCTCTTGTCCTCTGTTTTTATTCCCATCACAAAGAGTCGTCAAACAACAATATCCTTATTAAAAGCCTGCTCCTGATTGGTCACACTCCTGTTTCCTTTCGCAATCGAAGAAACTCTCAAGAAAATAAGAAAAGCCACGTCTTATATAAATCACTGCTGCGATGCGTATTTAAAGAACGGGCCCCCTTACGCCGACACTAATGCCGTTATATCAGTGGAAACAATTAGAATACTTTCCACTGATAAAGAAAATAACGTTGACACTTTAAACGCCGATCAAAGTGTTTTCTGGCCTCGCTGCTGCCGAGCGTGTTTTGGCGAGCGGCGGAAGCCAAATAACACGGCGCCCTTTTAGCTCTCCTGACGGGGCACGCTATAGGGGCAACTCCGGGTCTAATTGTGAGGCTGTACGACCGGCGAGGAGCTCAGGGACGGCTAATGAAGACTTCTCAGCTTTTGAACACGCCGCTCACCTCCTTCACTGCTAATGAATTGCTCATTGAAGAAGCACCGCGTTTCACCCCGGCCTCTTCCACCTATTACCGCTGCTTTAGCACAGGCCGCCGCACACTGAGAGAGCATTAAAGCCGACTGTAAAGCCTCCACTCCACAAGAGGCTTTCCGGCAGAGTGTTTTTAATGAATTAAAGATGGCTTCCTTGCTTGCGCTCCGCCTGGTAAACACTGTGTTTGGTGCATAATCAGCATACAGATTTATCCAAATGAGTGCCGTGGTGACTTTTCGGATAATGCCGGAAAAGAGCAGGGGTTGGACCGGTGGAAAGGGAGGGACCGCTCGAAAAGCTCCAGAGCATCGCACTCCTGTCTGCTCCATGCGTCAGGACTTTGATGAAGAGCGTTGCCTCCACTGTCTGTAGTTTATCTGACAGACACGGATCCCCCAAGTGAGAAACCGTGCATACAGCAACTTAAACAACATATTGTAGTCTAATATATAATGCATTAATCCCGCGTATTCTAACATAAATACGTTACGACGAGATACGAGATGATATGCTTTCAGCTCATAATGTATTTAGCTTTCTAACCACTTTCCAACTAGACGGAGGCTAGTCAAAAATTGTCACGGAATGTAAAAAAACAAAAAAGACGAGACGAGCCCTGACACAACGAATTAACCTAATTGAATTTAAAGGCGTCACAAATTGCAGATCGCTTGCGTAACTCAACCGAACAACATAGCACTTTGATACAAACCAACTTAAAACTGTTTAGTTTGTCTGCGAATCTGCCTATTCTCGTCTTCCGTGAAATCCGTGCAGACCCAAACAGAGCAGTATAAAAGCGGCGTTCAGTGCGTGCATTTAACACAGATCTGACAAGACCCAGAACACACAGTTTAGATCTGTATCACAATGCAATGTTTGTCAATGAATCCGAACGATAAAAGCTTTATTGCCCTTCTCAGTCAGCAACAGACTAGAAATCTGCTTTGGCGATTTGACGCTACATAATACAGTATTTAAATAGTTTGACTGAATGTAAACACAAAATACACATGGACAAAACACTAGCAGTGCAAATAAAAGACGACATGTTTTTGAAGTGAGATATTTGAACAACAGAGAGGAAGAATCTTGAGAGGTTCTGCTCGGAAAAGTCCACGTCCGGGGTTAGAAGGGTCAGCTCTGCTCTGACCTGTTGCCCCCTGAGTCCTGGAGATGCACAGGTCCTGGAGAGATTGGAGGTTATGGATGGTCTGCGGCCGCATTTGACCCCTTAGGCCATAGTTTGCACCCCCGGTTATATACTGTTTTTAAAAAAAAGTGCCCCGACTGGACACAAACAAACACAGCTGCTGATGTGAAAATGGCTCAATTATGTGTGCTGTAAAGTGGTTTGGGGTCGTGTCTCCTCGCTGCATGGGGACTTTTGATTTGCCGAGTCCAATATTGCTGTTTTGATGGGCCTGTGGAGCCCGGCCTGTGTCGGACAATGCTCTCCTGGTGGACGCTTAAACAAACCACAATTACAGGGCGCTTATTCCCGGGGAGCACCAGCCTCTTCGAACAGGGGCTCCACTCCCTTTGTCACACCGCTGCCTCATGATGTCAGCGCGAATTACGGGCCGTAACAGGGAGCAAGGCAATCTTAAATGTAAATTGCTTTCCTTCAGCTTGGTGTGAAGACAATGCACTTTTTTTTAATGTTGGACGTTGCTGAACCATGGAGTTTTTAAACCTACTGCTTAAAGTGTCTATGACAGGTTGGACGACCCATTGAACAGAATTGCAGTAAGTTTTAGATCTAAAAATTTAAAAAGTGTTATCTCAGAATAGCAAATTTTTTAGGTTTATAATTTCACTTCCTGTTTGTAGATGACGTAACTCTAGGGAATTACCCAGCAAACACTGGAACAAAACTCTTTTTTGTTTGACACATGAAAATATATGAGAGTAACTTTATTTTGTTGAATGACGTTTAACATGTTTCTTTTGTGTAAATTATGTTTTCTGGTTGAGTGTACCTGGTGTGATGTCACTTCCTGTCATTTTCTACAGATTTCTCAACTTTTCTCCACAAATACCCACTCGATTGGTGCAAAACTATCATTTATATGTACAACAAGTATAAATACACCAAATAAAGTCAAAATTAGAAAATCGTGAAAACCTGTCATACGCCCTTTAAGGAGAGAAGGTCCAGTTACCTCCTGTAATACTGCAATTACTATACTGCAACTGTAATTACTCCTGTAATACTGCAAATAACTCACTGTGAATAAATGTTGCACAAACATGGAATTTCTTTCAGAATTAATACTTATGGCATGTGACTACTTTCTCAAACCAGAGCCTCCCAAAACCCGGAAAGTCCCGTCTTTCCAGTCACTGTTGAATGATTTGTCACTCAATAATACAATATTGACTAATGTGGTGCAGTTGTAAGGCCAGACAAATTTGGAAAAAAAATCTAATTGCAATTATGGTTAAATTGGCAGTTTATATTTTACAATAGAATTCTGCTTTTAAACATATCCAGGGGCATTCAAATGTGTAAAAAGACTGAAATATGAACTGCTAAACTAATATTAGATTCTCATGCATTTCAAAACATGTTTGTTGGTGTAGAGGTATAATACAAACTACAAATTATGATTTGTACTTAAGAAGAGGAAAAGATTAAAACATCATGAATCATTGAAAGTCTTTGCAATTTGCTAATTACGACCATTTAAAGCGCAATTTTTATTCAATTGCAATATAAGTGCTCTCTCAAAGGCATTCACAATTTAACATCCATCCATCCATTTTCTACTGCTTGTTCCCGTTCCGGGGCGCGGGTGACTGGAGCCTATCCCGGTGACTTCGGGCCTTAGGCGGGGTACACCCTGGACAGTGGCCAACTCGCCGCAGGGCCACAATTTAACAGATGAATCAAAATCACACAGACTAAATGTAAAATAGTAGTAGTTTTGGGAATAGAAATATTGAAAATCAAATGCTCCGGCTGTCACAAAGCAGTGGCCCTTCAGAGGCGTAAGGCGGGCTCAGTCCCACCCACAGCTCCTGGGCTCAGTGCATAATACTCCAGTGCAGCCGACTGAAAGCATTCATCACTGTCCAGCTTTCAAATGCGGCAGCGTCAACATTAGACACCAGAGTTTAGACAGCAGGGCAACACCTCCAGCACAAATGAGCACAGATATTCCCCCGTTTTTCAGCACTTGTGGTTTCACACTCTGGATTTATTATGTACCATCGTAAACTTCATCCCATTGTAAGCCACACTTCCCAAAACTCTTTTGTTTTGATGAACGATTTCCTGTTTTGCAGCCATCTATGAACACATTTGATTTTTATGTTCCTAATCTAATTACAATTGTTTGGTTTCCTCTTTTTTACATGATCCTGTCCTGTTGATGGTGATGCCTCTGCTGCTGGCACTTTAGGTAAGAAAATCATCTTTTATATATACAACTTTTACTGTTTATGATGATGGTGGGCCATGCGATATGTTGTGACAGTAATGTCACAATATACGAATGAAACTATGCCACTCGAAACTCTAAAGCTGGAGAATCTCAATAAACCTCATTCCAAATAAAAAAAACATGAAAAACATCAGTTGTAATTAGTAAATAGCTATTAATTAAGTCATTGATGAGTCATATATATGTTAATTATTCAACCCTTTACAGCTTAAATGTTAATATATTATCAAAAAAATAACTATTAGTGCAACGAAAATGTGCACGCAATAAATATTGAGTTCCCAAAATCATTGTTCCTGCTTTAATTTATGGAACAATAAGTCTAAATTGTAATTATTGTGGCAAGCCTGGAGCACAGTGATGATTATGATGATGATAATTATCGGACTACTGTAATATGTCGGTACACCTGAGAAACGTGGTTGAATCTTCCCATTTAAAAATCCAATCTGGACGGATACAAGCACAATATCATGAATAAATAATAAATAAATACATTGAAATATTGCACGTATTACCCTGCGCAGAGAGCGAGCACATCACGTATTCAGAATAACATTAGCACATTTTCAAAGCGTTGTGGAGATATGTCGTAATCCTAATTCACTTGGCGCTGACCTCCATTACCTCATAGTCATATTCCGCCGCAAATTGCTTTATGATCTAAGGGTGTTCGCGCTGTGACTCCGGCGTCAGTTCTGAGAAGTCCATGATTCATTCTGCCCATGTCAGACCAGCTCCGCTCTGGTTCCGTCCCAGTCTTTCCCATCGCAGCCCGGGCCGAAACCGTGTGTTTAGTCTGGGTCCGTCTCCTGTGCAGAAAACGTATCGGACCCAGGAGCAGATGTGGCATTCAAAGGTTCTTGTTGGGACATTTTCTGACATTGCGTTTAGATTTGCGACTGATGTGTTCAAACGAGGATTCAGTTTGCCGTGCACGTTTTGCATTTGTCCAAGAGCATTGAGATTTTGGAGAAGAGTGAAAAATGAAGGGAGTAAAGCGAAACGAGAATCCCATGCATTTCAGAACATGTTGGAAGAGATGTTATCTTCAGCGTTTTAGCAAGATTTGATTTGATTTTTGCCATTATCGGATTCAGGACATTCTTTATACATAAATACTTTGCTGACTTTTCTGTTCGACAACTGCACCGATCCAAATTACAGTTCTGTTCCCATTTTGTACTTATAGTTCACTTCTCCTTTGTGATTTTCTTTTTCACACAAATGACAAAACTTTCTTTATTATGGCTCTAAAGGTGAACTTATGTAGAGCGCCCCCTTACTTTTACTAGAGGACTCTTTGTGTCTCTTAAACAGCTTTCTGTATATATAGGAATTTTGATTTTGTCCATGTTGTTGAGCTAAATTTGTTAGCCCTATGTAGCTTCCTGGTCGGGATTAGCTATAACTATAACAATACTTTGTTTATTTGACTGACAATATACTGTAATATTCAACATAAAATAATAGTACTGGTACTGTCTTTACCAAGTGGTTACCAAGTGGTCTTGTACTAGTTCTGATAAATCTTTTTTTTTTTTTTTGATGAGTCTAGTTCTGAAACTACTATTATTGTTGATTTGTACCTGATTGTTGATACTTTTGATGTCACCCAAAGACAATCGCTGAAATCGCTCACCACCATGGCCAATTAAGTAGTGAACAGAGAACTATATATTCATGTAAATATTCTGTTTCTACGGGGCCCTGGAGAGGTCGTGACCCCGCGTGCTCCTGATGTCTGCTGCTCCCACACCAGGAGCTCTGAGTGGGCGTTTTTCTGGCCATGTTGGATCACAGCTCTCTCCTCCTCCTCCTCCTCCTCCTCCTCCTCATCCTCCCCCTCCTCCTTCTCCTCCTTAATGAGCTGTCCAGCCTCGTGTTTTGGGGCTGGCACAGGGGAGGCGTCGGGGGCTGGAGCTCGGAGATGGATGTGAGGAGCGGGAGACGAGCGGGTGTCTGCATTTTCATGTTCCCTCAGATGACAGAACAGGTCCCAAAGCATCCGGTCCCATGGGTGCCGCCCGCCCCCAACGTGAGCTCTTCTCTGGGGCTCATGAATGTGTTATTGGGGGTGAATACATTTACAGGGCGGCTTTGAAATCAGCAGATTCCCATACCTGACTAATTAACTACAGTAGGGTTGTTTACAGTATTCTTCTAGTATGGTTTCCTTTTACAAATATGAAAGTGGGAAAATACACAAATATTGAACCTTAGCCGTTGTATTGATGATGAGGGATGAAGGTCCATTAAGTATTGTAACTAGCAAAGTTTTCTTTTTGTTTTACGATTATTGTTAGAAAAAAACACAATTTAACAAATTTTTCTTGCATATTTTGTGTCTAAATTGTTACTGTATTGTGACCACCTTTATGAAATCAAACTTTCAAATTTAACGTGACAACAAACTGATAAACCAGATTTAAAAAAAAAACTTTTTTCTGGACTATAGATTGAATTCAAAATCATGCTTCTAAAATGGTCACAGTTATATATAATTTTTGTTCTTAATATGACATAAATAATCATTATCAATAACATAAAACATAACATAAAATTATATGTGAATAGTTATTTTGCATGTCCCAATCGAGCGCTGCTTGAGCATGGAAGAAAGAAAATAAAACAATATTTATATGAATTGCAACTGAAGGATGATTATTTTTAGAAAGAGAGAAAGCGTGCTTATAATAAAGAGAGTGCTTACAATAAAGAGAGTGCTTATAAAAAAGGAGACATAGGACAAAAAAGCCTGTTAAACAAGTATTCACAAGCTCCTAATGACAGGAAATGTCCCCTTTTTTCCTCACATGGATCATGACAATAGTTGTTTATACTCGATTATGTAAATTAACAGTTGCAATACTCACGATTGACTGATTATTAGGCCCGAGCGCCACAAGCTGGCGAGAGGCCTATTAATCTCGTAAGGCCGTGCGAAGCACGGCTGCGAAAGTGCGCACGTAGTGCGCACGAAATCGAGCGCGAAGCGCTCGCCCACTTCCAAACACTCACTAACGCACTCCTTCACTCATGCACGCCCCGTGCATACTAATTAGTAGTAGGAAAATGGAACATTACCGTTGTAAACGGGCGAAGCCCGTGCAAAAGTGCGCACTAAACGAGCACTTTACATTGAGATGACGACCGCAAAGCGGTCGTCATCCCCATATAAACCACTCATTTGCGCTAAGTAGCTCACGAATACGTTCCCCATCTCTTGCATGTTCCGTGCATATAAGCATGTAATGCAAAAATTGAACATTATTACTGTATAGAGGGCCAAAAACACAAAGTGGGCGGAGCCCACTCAAAATTAACGAAAGTACCCGTCAGTGACCAGGGACCCACACCATGAGGTAGGAAAGCGCGAGCGCTTTCCGAAAATGTATAGTTTATGATATTTGAAAAATGGGAAACATTGTTTTCGCATCGGAATATTATTCTTTCTTCTTTCTTCTTCTCGGGACCAACCCCCCTATTTTTCACCCAGTGAACATTGACGAAAAGTCACAAAATTGTTCACACCTCTAAAAATCGTGCCTCTCTACATTCTGGCTATTTCCCTTTTCTAAAATAAAAAAAAATTGGCGCGTCAGCGCCCCCAAATGTACCAAAAATGCATTGAGAGATGGGAAATGACCCAAAAAAAATCTGATCGTAGAATCATGAAATTTGGCGCCGAGGTAGATGGTGACAAGAGAAGTAAAAAATATTATTACGGCAACGCCGTCCGCCCAACCAAATGTCGGCCATATTGCTTCAAAAATGGCTAAACATGACTTCGGAGTTTTTCCAAACGTCGTACTTTTACAAACTCCTCCCAGGGCGTTGGCCCTAAAAAGCTGAAATTTGGTGAAAATGCTACTGAGGAGTGGGACATCAAAAGTTATCCAAATTACTTTGATACCTCTCACGGTCTCTGTGCGGCGAAGCCGCAAACTGTAGCTAGAATTTCAGAAATCTCCCATATTTAAAATTTCTGCCGTTTGCGCAGATAAAGTCCGAATTGCGTCAAATTAGAATCAGTTGTTAAACTCTTTGCCCTAAACCTACTTGAAGTGAAATAAATTCATTTGGCGCCACAGCGCCCCCTACAGATTTTATATGGAGGTTGAATGTTTAGTTTTGCGAAATTATATGAAATTTGACACACAACTCAATTTTAGCATCCCCATCAAAAAAGTCAATGAGACCCATGTCATAATTGTTATGGCGTTGCCGTAACGATGACCGAAACCTTTCATGTTATTCCAATGGGGAAATCGCCAGAACATGTTTACACTTTAGACTTTCACAAACTCCTCCCAGGGCGTCAGCCCTATTAACCTGAAATTTGGTGAGACTCATCATCATGGGTGGACCATCAAAAGTTATCCACATTTTCATTCAAAGAGTCACGGCGTCTGTGCGGCAAAGCCGCACATTTTGCCAAGAATTCAAAATAAAATAGCTTTTTGATGGTAAAACAAAGGGGAGAAGATGTGACAGCGTCACAGATTCAGCAGTAGGCGTAATAAAAGGACAATTGGGGCGCGTTAGCGCCCCCTCCTCTTGCGGCGTGGCGGCGGTGTGGCGGCGGCGTGGCGAGGGCCGATCATTGCCGCTTGCGGCTATATTTTATAGAATGTTCTTCTTTTGTCCTTTGTCACGCCTTTACCGTCACCGATCTAATAGTTTGATTTTTTGTGTTCACATTCCCACATCACTTACGGCAACACAGACACCGCCTCAAGGCAAACATTCAATTTGTCTCATCTCAATAATTTGCGTCAGACAGTGAGGGAGTGTCGGGCTGCCAGCGCTCACACTTTCTCAAGAGCCCGTGTTGGATGAGCCTGGAGAAAAGCTCGCTCGCTGCTGTGGCCATGTTAATCAATAGTCATGATTTATTCAATGACAAAGCTGTCAGGAAGCGCTCGGCTGTTAGCACACACATTATCTATGGTGGCCGCGGAGATCACCAGGTTTAAGGCCTCGGCAACCGAACAAGGCCGGCTCGATTTAGGAGATGTTTTTTTCTTTGCAATTTTGATTAGATTTAGATAAGATGAGATAAGATAAGCCTTTATTTGTGCCACAATGGGGGAATTCCAGTGTTGCAACACAAGTAGGTACAGAAATAGATAGTAAAAAACAGATAACTTATAAAAAAAAACACTAAAAAAGCTCTTATATTTGCGATTTATGTTTAAAAAGTGGGATCCTGAGTGCACACACGTCGAGGAGCATTTGAGAGAAGACAGAAATATGAACTGCTGAACTTCTACAAGCATCTAATATTTTTCAGAATATGTATTTTTTTCATAGTTTTGGCCGGGATGCGACTTATACTTATATTTATACTTGTATACTTTTACTTGTACTCCGGAGCGACTTATATGTGATATTATTTGTTATTTTCACAATTGCAACCGCATCTCATACTCCAGTGCGACTTATATATGTTTTTATCTTCTCTATTATGCATTTTTTGGCTGGTGCGACTCATACTCCTGACGATACGGTACTAGGTTCTACAATCTAATTAATTGCAGTCGTTGCGATTTGATTATTGCACATGCTCAAACTGCGATTTTGCTTGAATTGGGATAGTATATTGTGCACAGTAGAGTTCATCTGGACCAAACTCTAAAACACTTACAGAAATATCTTTTATTACACATTATTAAATCAGAATGTTAACAAATAATCAACTATTTTTGTATAATGCTATAATTATAATACTGTGACCTCAACTTAAATGTATCTGAAGCTCTGGTTTCATTCACTAGATTGAAGTATCCTGCTTATTCAGTCAATATTCCACCTGCTGATGTCACGAGGTGCTCTATATTCCTTCACTAGTTATAACAACTATAGTTTTTAGCCTTGTTTAAACTGTCACTTCGGTCTGTGCGTGGTCTGGTAATACCTGTTATCAGTAGCAATGCTCATGAAAAAGGAGTCCGCTTGTCATTGTGATCATCTCCTCAAATTGCTGCTTTCTTTTAATTTATAATATGTTTTTGCTCAAATATGAGGAATGGGGGCCCCAACGTTTGCTCTGGGTCCATATAACTTACATGTCCTGGTTGTCTCTGGGGTTAGGGAGACCGTACAGCGAAGACAAAAAAGAAAAACTCCACACCTGCAGGTTTGTTTTGAGCCTAGAGACAGCAGAGGGAGACACTGGGATCTTTATTCACCACACAGCAGCTAATTTAACTATCTTATGTACTGCAGAAAAGCTCATTTAAGTGAACAGATTTCATTTAGTTTCACTTCAAGAGCGGTCTTTGAAATTGAGCACAGGAACACTGGGAAATGGATGTGTTTGTTGGTGCGGCTCCTACTCTGCTGCAGCGTGTAGCGCGTAGCGTGAAGTGAGACGTTAGCGGCGTGGCGTTGGCACAGACTTGGTCCCCGGGACATAAGAGAGTTGTCTGGCTCTTTATAAACACAAACACAGACAGGATCAACAACAGGGCAGACCGAAGAGCGCTGACCCCCTCCGCTCACTGCGGTTCAGCCAGCGTTTTACTTTAGGTATTTACACACCCTAATGTGGCAAATATAAGTTGTTTTGACAAAATACGGAAAAATAAATAATGACATGTTTTGCAGTAACACAGAACATAAACAGATGTGCAAAATTAACTCTTCTTCTCAGTTTTGAGTAACTGAAATCGACACATTTACCTCTGTTCTTCTCAAAGCGGAGGCAGAACAAGTGTCCGTGCAGCGCTGTGTTAATGATGTAAAGAGCAGAGTGCTGTCTCTTTAAGTGTGGATTAGAGCTCGCCCTTCAGAGGCCGGAGGAAGGAGCCGGAGCTGGTGAAGGTGACCTGTGCCGTGGCTGCCGCGGTGCTGGCCTCTCAGGACTGCTCCAGGAAGAGCTGCTGCCATAGAGCAGCCACCTGCTCATTTATCTGGAATGCCGCGCTCCGACTGCTAACGACCAACTCAAATTGGACTATTTTTTCCCATTTGTCAGTGGGCCAGCTGCAGCGCCTCAGCTGTGCATGTGCGCGCGGGGAAGGCCAGGACAGTCAAAGTTCCTCTCTCATTTTTCTCACTTTTGCTTCTGGTTGTTGGAGTTTGGTCTTGTTGCTCAGTGAGTGGTTCGGTGTGTGGGGGCGAGGCCTGGGACTCACTGTTGCTCATCAGCCTGTGCTGCTGGAGGAGGATACTTCAGCACTTATGCCGCTTTTACAGGATTAGCTCTTATGTGAATAGAAATGTGGAAGCCTTTGGTAATGTGGAAGTCCTTGGTAAGTGGTATACGCTTTTAGCAACTTCTTGTTATTTTCATAATCCTCAGCTTCTCAGTATTTGTTGTTCCTCAAATCAAGGGAATCACAATCATACTAATGTATTGATTCCCAAAGTACATAGGAGGCTTGTGAAAGAGGATTTTACAATGAAATCATTCTGTTGTTTTCTGGTACTACCTGCTGATGTTATTTTTTTTTTATCTTAAATTATAATCATTTCTCCTGTATGCACTGTTATTTTGATTTCAGAAACATGACACACATCATCAGGCAATTAGATGGATTGCCTTTTTTGATCAATTTAAGTGATTTTATAAATTCTTCTGACATATTGATAAAAGCACTTTTTATTTTTGCCATATTATGAGAGGGTTTGATGAAGCAGTTTTTCTTGCCCGTGCCTAGTACTAACTTGCCTCAGTGCAGTCAAAACACAACCCTCCTCCTCCCTTTTCTCTCCATCGTTCTCCCCTTTGCTCTCTCGGCGGTTTCTACTCTGTTCTCTCCTTTTCTTCCCCCCTTTCTCTGATTCTCTTCTTCTTTTAACGTCATCTCTGGTCTTTCTATTATCAATGGGCTAAGGTTGACGAAGGCAACGTAAACGTGCTGTTCACTGTAGTCGAGGTTAAGTTTGCAGCTGACCTCTGACCCCCCCTTGACCCTTCTCTCTCTTCCTCTTCCTCTCGTCCCTTTACAACTTCCCACAACTCCAAAACCAACACATGTCAACTTCACTCTCACCTTGCAACTTGGGTATCACCTGGGGATCACCCGAGGATCCTTCCAGAGTAATTAAGAGCATGTAAAAAAATAAAATAATAATACATTTTCACTCAAAGATGAATAAAGCTCTTCTCAAGTTCATGGGGAAGGCCAAGATTCTTCCCGCGTTCTGGAGGTGTTTACCAAATAATCCACAACAAGTCAGGCAGAAACTTAATTGTAACTAATGAGCTCCCATGAGGTTGGGCTGGATGTGCGTTTCTTTATTCCCCTGTTCACCTGCTGTATGTAAATCTGGTCTTCATGTAGGAGAACGGAGGAGGAGGGATAACTCAGAGGCTAAAAACATAATCAGAGTAGTTCAATGTGGCTTTTCTGCGCTTGGCTGTAAACAGGAGGTCAATGGTTTGTCCCTGGTGTTGTCGGTAAGTTTGAAGATTTAACATCCGTGTTCCCCAGATCTGAGCAAGATAAAAACGCCATTACATTGTGGCTAAATCGACGTTATAATCATTGTATATGGTGTTTAGAAACATACACGGTCAGTAGAAACATACTTGGAGTTCAGTTATCTTGCATTGTCGGTCTGCGTCTTCTGCTCTCAAATTTTAGTCAGTACTCTTTGGTATAAAGCGCCTCCATGTTAAAGCAGCCTATACATTATTTTTAACTTGGATTCTAAACCCTTTGCTCCAGCAGTGTCCTTGTGGGCTCTGCTGGCATTATGTACATCAACATGGGTTACTTATTGCAATTTACATGAATTATAAGCGTTAATAATTCATATTTCAGGACCTTTCATCCATAGTACTGGCGCAAGTAATAATTTAGCTCAATTTAGCAGCCGTTTTTTTTGTTCCTTCAGAGTTCCTGATTATAATTAATTTGTGTAAACATTATTCTTAGCTTTGATAATTTGGACCTTGACGATTCCGAGTTGTTTATTCATGAATTAAATCCAAATTGCTTTTTTTTTGTCCTTGCAAGATTTTTTTCTTTGTCGTAGGGCACAATAGGGTGCGCAATGAATCGACTTTTTGTTGGGATCAAGATTTAGTCATTTGGATCTTCAAATGTCAGAAATGTGGCTATTTATGTGTTAAATGAGCAAAAGCTTGTATTTCTCTGTGCAGGAAATTCATAGTTTTTATAATGTTTTTGATCCATGTAAAGGGCAAAAAAATAAAGTAAAATCATATTGCCCAGCACAATAGAAACCAAATATAACAGACAAAAGAAAAGAGTCTCAAAAGTGTATTACAGCCACTCTTAATGAGCTTTTAATGAACGATTAACTGGAGTCTCACATACTGAACCCCCAGTCGCTCCATCTCTCTCGCACACAATAAACATACACCTGGTCATTTCAGAACCTGCACAATGGAGCTTTACTGCCTACAAAACAGGTCACTTCTTCACCTTTCTTTGTTATTATTGTATCTCAATTTTCCTGAAAGTGACTTTGCTTCAATGTTTTTTTTTCCCTTTTTATCTAATCCCCTTTAACCCTGTATAAAATTGCCAACCTGTCTGTGTTTGTAAGTGCAGTCCTTTGAGGAAAGCCATTCTTTTTGCTTGATTTCATTTCCAAAGTTGAGACTGGAGCGGCACCATCTGTCCACCTCCACTTTGGACATTTTTCCTCCATTCTTTCGTTTTTTCTCTCTCTCTCGCTCTTTTTTTTTGTTTTGGTAAGGTCCTCTTGTATTTCAGGTTGATGTGCAGTGCTCCGAACAAGCTAAAGCTGCTGGGATATTGTTCATGTTCCCCTTGACGAATTATGTGGCGGGCTAAAGGTTAAACAAGCTCCTCCAGCGACAAAACAAGATGTGATCATTTTTTATGGCTCAGTCAAACTGCAGTCGCCCGGTCGCTCCAAAGCACAAAGACAGAGACCTCCAACCAAAGCCCTCTCAATCCTGCCCTTCCTGTTTGGTTACCATGGAAAACATAAATCTAAAAACATGGAAGACTCTAGACGTTTTTTGGACGGTAATAAATGAGTGGAATGAGGTTTGGAATGAGGAGGATTAAAATGAGTAATTAGCCTTTCACAATATTAACATTTAGTTGTTTTTTGTACGTGTGGAAAACGTTGCGCACGAATTGTACCATCCTACTTTAATCTGTTAATCATTTTCAGTCTTTTTAGGCACGTTTATGTCTGACTTATCGTGATTTGAAATATGATTTAAATCGCATAATTATTTTTGTTTCCATAATTGAGGTGCCCTTGGTCCAATTTTTGCATGTTTTTTTTTATAGTATTGATCCTTCAGCAAATGAGTGTCTAGTTTTCATACTAGTTTTAGCTTCAATAAGTATCTAGGGACCAATTATTATTATTTTCTTCAACCATAACACGCCCAGTCAAAGCGCAAACATACAAATTACATATACTACAAAGGCCCACCTCACCTGGGAATGATAATGATGACTGTAAGCTTATTTCTGAAATTAAGTGTAAATTTAAACCGTTCTCGTGACTTTATCAGACAGGACAGTGTAGCGTGAAATGGGGACGAGAGGGGGAAGGACACGCAGCAAACTGTCGGATCCGCAATCGGGCTCGAAATGCTATATATTGAGCCTGGCATGAGTCTTATCCACTTGTTGTTTAAAGTGTAGGATTATAAAAAATGGCGAGCTTCTCTCAGCAGACTCTAGAATATTGGCGGGTGTTCTCGAAAACGGATTGCTTCTGTCGTGTCTTTTTCCAAAATCCTCTTTCTGCTGGACTCATAAACTGCCCGACTTCGATAACTGCCAAACGACTGGAGTATTTGCGCTTGTCGCTGGGGTCTGGTGCGGTCCCGGTGGAGCGGCTCCATCCCTCCGCGGTGAGGCTGTCAGAGGGGTGTCATGGCGGCCCACCGGCTTCATCAGGAGCTCTGCTAAAGCGTGTCGGCGCGCAGGTGACTGGTCCGTCCTGCTGCCGTGCGATAAGGGCCCCGGCACATGCATATCGCCGCTCGGCTCCACAGTCAGTCTTAATAAAGAAGTTCTGAAATACGCCGTGAATCGTTGACCTGGTACAGGGTTTTTCTCTGTGCACTTTGGGTCCGCTGGTCCTTTGGTCCCATATAACAATAGAAGTGTGTTGTTATACCTGGTAAAGTATGGTGTACGTTTTTTACATTTCTTGCCAAGTCGTGCAAAAATAATTAATATTTTTTCATAAACAGGGTTGAATATTATAATTAAATAGATGCACTATGTAGCTTTTTTGTGTAAGTTGTTTATTTGTGTATTTTATTTTACTTTTATGATTTTATGGTTGATTTGATTTGATTTGACTGGTTTTGTTATTTTGGGATCAAATTAAGCACTAATTATTACACCTTCTGATGTTTTTTGTTGTTTTGTGTTTGCACATCCCTTTGGAAACCGTTTCTGTTCATAAAATGTGCTATATAATCAAAGTGGATTTGGAATCGGGCCCGCCACCTGCTAAGCTCTAATAGAAATGTAATTACATGCAGTGTAATTACAGTGGTTGAGTGGCTAAAGAAACAACACTTATGCCAGACTGTGCTCTTAAAATTTGCTGAATGCCCTCCTTGTTCTCCCCACCATTTCACTCTAGTGTCCTGTTTACTAGAGTCAACAAGCAAAAAACAAAAGAAAAACGAAGAAAAGAATGCGATTACTTGTTCCAGAAGTTTGATGCTGCAATATTTTTAGGCAAAGTAATAACGTTTAATTAACCCCACACCTGAAAGTGTACATATAGTGCACGTTTAACCAAAACTACATAACTTAAGATGAAAAATATACTACTCTGGCTAAGCAACTGGCCACACTTGCTTTATGTGATGTTACCAGAAAAAAGAAAAAAAAAAATATCAGCATTAAACAGGATGACTAGTGTCCAGTTCTGCCCCGGTCAAAGTGTTTGAGACCAGTTTGCTCAGGTTTTATGGCTGAATTAGACATCGAGACGTTGTGATATCTTCATTTCATCGTGTTACGTCAGCGTATCGCAGTGTAAACATGCAGTGAGTGTATTTCCCCCCCTCCTAGTGAGTGTTGTCCTGTGTCGGGGATCTTGCATTCTCCCCACTCTCGTAGCAAACCTCTCCTGCTCCTCCGCTGTGAAATAATGATGGACCTTCAACTTCATGCATAATGCAACACCTGGAAAAGAGTCTTCCCTCCCAGCTCTGCATCACCTTTGGACTTAAGTGAAATATAACCTGAATTTGACATTTTCTAATATCCTACACCAAACTTTTTGTTTCAGAGAGATAGGGCAGTAATTGCTATAGCAGAAGAAAGAGTGCCGGTCCTTGTGGGGTTTGTGGGTGACGGTGGGGACGCGCAGAGATGGAACATGGTAATTGCAAAGACAAGGGATGAGAATAAATGTGAAAAAGAGGCTTCTTTACTGTCAGGAGCAGGAAGGTCAGACACACTCTGTCAGACATATGTGCGAGTTAGCCAGCATTATTCACAACACACACAGGGGACCTGGGCTTTTCTTAGATAGTCCGCTCATACAAGCTTTCTGACGAGAGAGGAAGAGAGGAGGGTCCTGCAGGGTCCCTCTAGGAACAAGATGTAACAAGAGGAGGCTCGGGCGGCACGTGGTCTGTGCAAGAAACACACAAAATAAAAAAGAACTTTGGACATATTGCTTTGAGGTGAGCACTTGTTTCTCAAAATAAGAAATTAGTCTTGGGTTCAAGTGGGGCCTTTCTGTGCAGTGCAGTTGGCGTATTTTCTCCATGTCTCCGAGTTTTTTAGTTGCTTCCCTACTGAGCCCTTTAAGTGATGCAAGTAAACAAAAAAAGGGATATTTCTTGTGCTCAGGAGTAAATAACTTTGAGCGTACTTGTATACTTAAAGTCCTGTGACATCCTCTCCTTACACCTCCCTCTAACAGCAGTCGTCAGCGATGTTCCTCCTCAAATCATTATTTCATTACATGATGAATGTCCTTGGCTGTTGTCAGATGCCTATACATTTCCTCAAAGATGAAAGACAAACACAGGCCATTTACTTCTGCAGATTAGATATTGATCAGGCCGTGTGCGGGGCGTCACTTATCATCCCTAAAAGAAAAGAATGACTACGTTATCGTTTCGCCTTCCTCGGCCTCACTGTGCCTTTATATTCCACATTTGGTCCCTGCGCAGACCACTAAGGCCTTTCTGCTCCATTGGGTGGCCAACAGGCACTCTGAAAAAAAAGAAAATTAGTATCAGGCGGCAACATATTCAATTAACTTGTTTATTATAGTCTGGCTTTTCTAATCTACTTATGGTCGCTGTTGGTATCCATGTTGCCTATCATCAAATAATGCTATTGTGGCTTGTGGTTGGGCAGTTTTCTGTGCTAAAACGGTCAGAAACAAGTCAAGTGGAGGTTTTTATAAGACAAAGTAGCATTAACCCTTCGGGGTCCGGAGCTCTTTTGGCCGTTTTTGGGTACCTTCAATTTTGCCCTGATATACTACATTAAGAAATGTTTACCAGACCAATGTTGGGTATCTTTTTTTCAGCACAACCTCACCTATATGATCAGTTAGTTAGTTTTTCACTTTGACATACTATTTCAACATACTGGACCTAAACACACACAGAAAACACAAAGTCCGTCTAGAAAAATTATGTTTTTTTCATTGTAAAACCCTCAAACATGCTCAATCAAGCATTTAAAAAGGTTCAAACTTAACCACAAGGTGCAAATATGAACATATAAAAGTATTCTTGTGATATATACAATCAATAAACAACTATTTACAATAAAAAATAGGTAAATCCTCAGGCGTTTTTCTATTTGTGCTACTTCTCAAAACAGTTTCTGTCCAAAACGACATAGAGAGCCACATCAGAAGGAGCTCTAAACCAGGTCTAAACCAGGTCTAAACCAGGTCTAAAACGAGGTCTAAAACAAGGTCTAAACCAGGTCTAAACCAGGTCTAAACCAGGTCTAAACCAGGTCTAAACCAGGACTAAACCAGGTCTAAACCAGGTCTAAACCAGGACTAAACCAGGTCTAAACCAGGACAAAACCAGGTCTAAACCAGGTCTAAACCAGGACTAAACCAGGACTAAACCAGGTCTAAACCAGGTCTAAACCAGGTCTAAACCAGAACTAAACCAGGTCTAAACCAGGTCTAAACCAGAACTAAACCAGGTCTAAACCAGGTCTAAACCAGGTCTAAAACGAGGTCTAAAACAAGGTCTAAACCAGGTCTAAACCAGGTCTAAACCAGGTCTAAACCAGGTCTAAACCAGGACTAAACCAGGTCTAAACCAGGTCTAAACCAGGAGTAAACCAGGTCTAAACCAGGACAAAACCAGGTCTAAACCAGGTCTAAACCAGGACTAAACCAGGACTAAACCAGGTCTAAACCAGGTCTAAACCAGGTCTAAACCAGAACTAAACCAGGTCTAAACCAGGTCTAAACCAGAACTAAACCAGGACTAAACCAGGTCTAAACCAGGACTAACCCAGGACTAAACCAGGACTAAAGCAGGTCTAAACCAGGTCTAAACTTGATCAACATGAAGTGTGCCCCTCATTTTGCTTCACAACAACTATATTACTGACAATGAAATACTTGAAATACTAAAACTCTCCAAAACTACTCAAAAACAGCATGATTCCTCTCGTTCGTTCTTCTTCTTTGACTATTTGTCATGTGACTAATGTTTACATTCCTCGTGTGCGTCCTGAACATCCGGGTTAGCACAAGGCTAACGTTTTTTTCCGTTTAGTTTTTATCACAAAAGACGACAAAGTTATTATAAGAAATGTAACGCGCGCAGAAAAGAGCGCATATTTTTCTGCACATTTTTGATGGAATTGAAACGTTCATAACTTTGGTTTTATCGGGTGGATTCAAATAAAACAAAAACTCAGACGTTGCTACGGATCTCGCAGCCGTCTACGTTGCTTGGTTTTCATGCTACAGAGTCCTAAAGCCGACCATGTTTTCACACGCGCGGGCTTCGACCCCGAAGGGTTAAAATACCACCTGATGACATCATGCGGTGGAACCAAGTGCTTTATCTCTGCTATAGCCTCGATTTATATAAATACGTAAACTTGCGTGAATGAAATAAAGCTCAACTCAACACGTTTTTAATAGGGAAATAGTACAACAATATTACAATAAAAAAAAAATGGTGCTTTAAAGACAAACAGATCTGAAAGCGGCAGCGTTCTGGTGGAAACGCTCTCCTCTTCACGTCAGAGAGATCAGCTCCGTTCACGGTTCTGTGCCGCAACACGCGCTGGTGAAGACGGGCTTTTCATTCCCTCCGCCGTCTCCCACCGACAGGCACCGAATCCGCGCCTCGTCCCCGGAGTGCGTTACCTCAGCAGCATCAGCCAATCCCAATGTTTGACTGCTGTCGGAGCACGGCGAGGAGATGGCCAGGAGGATATCTGTGGAAGTTTGTGCGGTGCCGTACCGGAGGAGGTGACAGCGGAGTGGGGCCGGCTGACAGCTGTGTGAAGCTAAAGCAGCTGCTCCAACAAACTTGGTCCAGTTTTTGGCAGTGAGCGAAGAGCCATCTGCCAAAGGAACAGAAATGTATTGAGACTTCATGGTTTGTACATGTGTGAAGTCAAAACTATTAGACACCTGCAATAGCAATACAATACAAACGAAATGTAAGCAATGACTTTGAGAGCTGCGAGTGGACATGCATCTGGTCAAGAACAAATCGTGCACACCCAGCATCATTCACTTGATACTGAAGAAAATGCTCAGTACACAATTCCAATACCACAATAATAACACAATAATAACACTTATATACAATCCACATTTCCCCACAGTGTGTTCCTATTGGTCTGTCTCCATTATGCTCTGTGTGACAATCCAAACATTGTAATCAAATATAAATAAATGTAAAAGCGCTAAGGAAATTGTCGTATCTATTTATATTTCCCAAGCCTGATCCGCACGCTTCCACTTCTGCAGAAATGCCTTTTGGATTGTGAGGTGATTTTTACAAAGCATTGTCTGGTCATAAGCATTCGTAGCCTTGGAGGTGTCTCTCGCAGTATTCTGCAGAGGGCTTTATCCTTCATCTTTTAGGGAGATGTTTCCGATTCTGTCCGATTCTGTGATGATAAGCTGCAGACTCTGATCCTGTGAAAAGACTCCTCTCCAGGCCAGAAAAACACTCCATCATGAGGCGGTGCTTTTTGCCTCCAGGAAGTGGTCCAATCTGTTTAAAAATGGCCTTCAATTCAGTTTCTTTAGGTAGTTATTATATTGTTTACCACGTAGACCCTGTCTTTGCATTAACAAGAAACCTTTTCTAATTTTCTGTAGTACATTTACAGTTGAGCTTTAATAATAATAATACAATACTGTTTCAGTCTATTTTTTCCCCTTAATTTTACAATATAGTTCATTAAAACATTATTGGGGTAAACCCTCTTAAGGTTTATTGTGTTAGTGCCAAACAGTAGTTTCAATATTTTTTTAATGTAAAATATTGTGGAGCAATATATCGTACTCTACAGGGAAAATGTAATATATAATAAAAGAAACCAACTAGGACATACATTATAAAAATGCTACCATATCATGTCTCACGGAATATTTGATCACACAGAACAAATGATCCATACCGTCTTCTATCAGTGAAGCGAGCCGCATCCAATTTCTTCCACACGGCTGTCTCTGTCTCAAGTTTGGCTTGTGGCCTCAGTCAGAAAGCCCAGTTCCCGGCTTCTCTTTTATCAGCTCAGAAACTCATTCAACTTGTCCATTTACAGACACTATTTCTTTATTTATGTATTCCACTTTTTCCCCATAGTGTCACATGTTAAAGCGCACCATTATCAACTTTAAATATTGCATTTTCTGCTCTGTTACTGAGGGAAAAGCAGCGGTGCAAAACCCAATGCCATTCTTCAATTCAATGTTTTTGAATATATTTCATTTATACTCTGTTGTGGGTGAATTTTATATATAGCTGTTAGATTGTATGTATATGGATTGGATGGTTGTGCTCACTTAATGTGAAAGGCTGTCTACACTAGAGCAATAATCCAGAAAATCCATCTTGAAAATAATAATCAAGATCAATATGTGAATATTGTTCCAAAATAGTGTCTCAGTTTTTTGTGTACCGCAAATATAACATTTATAAAATACCTGATTTGATGGTGTTTTGGCAGTGACCTCAGAGGCTTGTGTGTGATGGAGCTGTAGCTCAGAGCACAGTGTGATAAGGAGCAGGTCTGTCTGTGCCTGTCTGACTGACGCTCGACTGTCACCATCACCTGCCTGCCTCCTCGATAACGGCCAATGTGTGCACGAGTTTGGGAAATATCATTTGTCGCCACTTTGTGGTCATGTGTGTAGCCGGAGCTGATTGCTGCTGGACACTTCTATCACTGAGGGCCACGGAGCAGCAGAGGCTGTGTTTCAGCTCGATAAGGACACTCCATAACCCTGTGCTGAGGTGAACCAGCTCTCGGCTGTAGGAGATGCTGTGTGTTCTCACAACTATGGGACAGTGACTGTGGAAATATCCCATGTTTTGCGATGGAGACTTTTAGTCTAAACTGCAGCACTGCATTTACAGGGGTCTGCTCTCAGTGGGGAGGGGGGTCTCATGTCTCTCATGCAGTACATGGGTCAAGTTCATTTACATTTTTAAGTCTTTAAATCTAAACCCTGTTTGGAAGCCTCTCAGTGTTTTCAAAAAGGTACACTCTGACCTTTCTGGTGGGGGTCCACCCTGCTTGTCTTCTTTGATATGTCATTGTTTTACCTGGAATGTTCCACGCTATGGCATTTACACATATCTAGCTTGCATTTATTTAATTACAGGTGTTCTAAGAAAAAATCTTGAAAAAGCATACATACTTACAATGACTGGGCTCACCTCTCCACAGATCTGACATGTAACCTTTAAAACTCTATGTGAAGACTGGTACGTTTAATGCCATACTGAGGAACATTCCAGGCAAAGCAATAACGACTGCATGGAGACGAGCTGGGGGTGGACCCTCGGCCAGAAAAATGACTTAGTGCATCTTAAAATAATATATTCTGGACCATGAAAACCCTGTGAAGTTGGCCAGCCCACTGTTCCCAGTGTGTTTGTCAGTGCTGCACCTGGAGAGACCCAAGATGAATGTGTGGCTGGATTGTCCGTCCCAAAATAAATGTGGACTTGTGTTTTTGCCTTGTCTCTGTTTGGGTGGAGCTTCAGGCAGCGGAGGAGCGCGGCCGCTGCACGGAGCAGAGCACAGGCTGATAAATGCTGCTCTTTGTGGACACCTTCATTGGGTTATTTATGGCTCATTAATTGAAGAGAGAAGAGACTTGTTGGTGTATGAGCCGTCTGCTTTGTGTTCGCTGCAGCAAACAACTGTATATAGATATGGATATATAGATATGGATATATAGATATGGATATATAGATATCGTGAGGCATATTTTTACTGAACTAGAGAAAGTGACAAAGTGAGTGACAAAGTAACTTGACAATGGTACTTGGTAATGACATGTATTATGTGCACACATGTGGTTTGTAATAATCCCGGGTTAGGGGTTTTAAGCCTGAGTTGAGAGAGACAGTTTAGAGTTGTTCAAAGCCACGGTCTGCTTCTCCAAAGTGAAAGTTTGTCCAAGTGTTTTCTGTGGAGAATCAGTTATAATTGCATTATATCCCCCGTTTGTTTCCTGGAGCCAGCACTTGTTGCAAAGGCACATGCAAAAATAGGACTGAAGTAAATGTTGCTTGCTCAGGGAGTTTTCTTCACGCTCACACAATCCTGGAGCTGTGGATGTTGTGAGGACAGCCGCTCCAGTGGTGAGCCCGAGTCTACTCAGCCTAAACACAGGCCCAGCTCTCCTGCTGGTATCACAGAGCCTTGTGAGCCAACATCAACAACACAATCTAAAACAATATAGACACATTAATGAGTTAGAAAATGACTTCTTCGTCCAGTTGATATGTTTGATATAAATGTATTCTATGATTTTGAAAGTGTATTTGTATTATTCAGTAAAGTATAGTTTATATTTTATATCTCTGAAGTAAAAGACTCAACAATGGAATCAATGTAAATACGCAATTTATTTCAGAAAGGCATAATTAGGTACAAACCGTCTGCGTGTGTTTCAGTTTAGCCTTTCCCCGGGTGCAAACAAGGAAACAAGGGTATCATGTTTTATAAGGAGGAACCTGAAAGACCCTAACAGACATAAACTGTCAAAGAGCAGCAGTCTTTAATCTAAAATGTGCTGTATCAAAAAGAAAGATGTTAAATAATGTGTATTACCGTGAACAATAATGCTGCAGCTCCCATCCCAGACCTCCGTGCTCCTACCGCGATTGTCCTTGAAGCGTCCCTGTACATCTAGTCTGTCCCAGCTGTCAATCATGTGGTCCATCAGAGCTGTGTCCTCAGCGTCTGCGTCCTCTGTCTGTGACGAGACATGTCCAGAGCTGTCACACTCGGCGCACGCAGCTCCCACAACGAGCAACACGTAGAGCAGGGCACTCCATCTCTACCTGCTCCTCAGACTGCTGTGTTCGCCGTCCTAAAGAAAAGCTTTTAAACAACCTCTGCTTTTGTTCGGAGTAGAAATATGTGTATGTTTGAGTGTGACTTTATTTTTAAACTATTATATTGTTTTTTCTCTAGTCTGTATGTTTGTGTTATATTATTTTTTCAGTTACAGAAATGGTTAAATAGGACTTTAATGTGTCAAAATGAGTTGAATGAGCTTTCAACCGCATCATGTTGCCTCATCAGAACATACCGAGTATATTTGTTACTGCTATGAATGGAAACAAGATTACTGAAAAGAGCTCATCTCTCTGAAGTAAGTGAGGTAACACTGTTGAATGAATGAATGAATCAATAAAAATACTGTATTGTACTTAAACTGCCATTGTCTGTGACCCTAATACTTGGCCTAATGTCCTTTCCCCCTCTTCTTTCTTGTATGTGCTGCTTTTCTTCTCTCTCCGTCTTCGTCTGATTGAACATTCTCAGGTAAGACCACAGCTGCCGTCACACATCAAACTGCTGCTGTTGTTGTGATGTTGGTTTTACATGTATCTGACGGTCTGTGTCCAGCCTCTAAAGTGTGGGAGCTGGGACTCTTGATGTTTTCTAAGGGCACGGCTTCACAAACGGCCCCATGTTTGCACTGCGTGGTATTAACTAAAGCCTTAGTTTTATCTCACACATGAGAGGTGACAGGGTCCATCCTGAGGTGTCCCAAGGCCAGCTGAGGGATGAGGCTTCCTCTGGGGTCCTCTCGGGACATGTAGTATATATAAACAATGCATACTATACCACATTTTGGTCAAGAACTTTATGGGCCGTAGTTTGTGTATACATTAGTTCTTATTACTCCTACAGTATCTCATATTTTGGCTAATACTTGTCACTGTCCCTTAAAGACAAAAACGTATTGTAATTGAATTGTTTGTCTTAATTTGCTATGTTTAAAAAAAAACAACAACTTTGAATTAGAGGTGGGAGATATAGCGAAATATTTATAATATCTCAATTGTTGTACTGGATATACTGTATGCAAACTTATGATATCAAGTAAATCGTCTATAATTAGAACTATTAAAACTGACCTTAAAAAGAGACAGAAACAAACTTCCACACAAGAGTTAAAAGTGATATTTCTGCCCATTTGTGACTAATTTCATGGAGCAAACAGATAATGAGATATTCATGTTTATTCATGTTGCCATATATCGCCCACCCGCAATAAAATAATGACATATGTCCTAAAACTTAAGTCTGTTCTAGACTTCCCAGCACAATAGTTCTTCGTTTTCTTTGTTTTGCAGACAAAAGATAATAGATTTAAAAAAAACAAAAGTGTAACTCTATTCCTTTGTTGTTTGTTTGTTTGTTTGTTTGTTTGAGTTTGATTGCACACTGCTCTGGTTTGTCGCAGTGATTGAGGTGGCACTAAACATTAGCTCGGCGTCTTTGTACAACAGCCTCTGATAAAAGCCTTCATGTTTAGACGTAACCGCACGACAACATATAAATATTTTGGAGCAGACGTCTGGAGTTTGCCGCATGCCGCTCATCTCCAAAAGCTCGGCGCTGTCTGAACCGGTGCACATCGACAGCCCTCTGCGTCACGAGAATCGCATGTTTTCGGAATCTCTGCTTCTCCAGCAAACGTGATCCTCTGCGAAGGCTTTTCATTTGAACTTATTTTGATGTCCCTGAGCATTAAGGGAAGTGACAGCTTACAAATAAATCCATAATTATCGCATCTGAACGCCGCCGCGCCGAACTTTATTTGCATATGGCGGTGCTTGGAGGGCTGCGTGTAACAAGCCCGCCGGGTCCTGCACAGTCTGGTGAAGTCGTGGCTGTCATCTGCGCCGTTTGCTCTGTCAGACACGCTCGCCGAGACAATGGCGGCGGCGCAGAAAGAGCCGAGATGAAATGAGTTGGGTTGAGTGGAGCACAAAGGAAGGTGCAGGACAGGATGGTTCCTTTTGTGTCCCTCCCTGTATTTCCCCACAGAGCGCGGTCAGTCCGGGCCCCGGCGGGTTTTCTGCCCAACTCTTCAGCAGCCGCCATATTTCCGAGAGTCCTGAAGAAGATAGGAGCACAATGACTGCCCGCCGAATTTCATCTTAATTCTACCTGGGAACACAAAAGGCTAATCAGAGCCATCACAAAGGCGCGGCTGGTTGGCGTGGCGGAGCGCGATAGGAGCCGGGCCGGCCCTGGGAGAGCCGCAGAATGGATTAAGTCTGCACACAGTGGACCAGACATCTATCAGCTCAGGTCAAAGCCGCAGACAGGCCAATGGAAGTGTTGGAATATCGTCCCCGCGCCCGAAACAAGGGGAGCTAAGCGATAAAAGTGTGTGGTCATATAAGTCAGGCGGCAGCATTGTAACGGGACATGTACGACAAGTTTGGATTCAGAAAGGGTTATCTGAATATGCCGGCTCCCTGGTGGCCAGCCGGCAGCGGAGGAGGGAAATGCAGGCGAGGGATGACTTTCAATACGCCAAGTTATGTCCAGATTCAATGCTGAGTTGAAAACAAAAGGGTTTTTCAGGGTTTTTTGTGTTGTGTTTGTTTGATGCGTGTGAAACAAAGGAGTTCATTGATCATCTAGAACAAAATCAAAAACAAAATCCCACCTTCGCTTGCTGATTCCACAGAAATCCGCAATGTTTTTCAGTACATATTATATTTCTTAGTAAGCAGTCATATCTGTCTTGATATGGATGAACTGATTGGCTAATACAGCTGTCAATCACACCTTTCTGAACTCGCAGAGATGAAAGCGGTGACTAGGTGCTGCCCGGTGGTCGAGCAGTTGGGACAAAGCGCACGTATGCCGGCCGCAGTGTCGCGAGTTCGATTCCCGACTCCGCCAGTTTGCTGCATGTCCTCCCTTCTCTCTCATCCCCCTTTTCATTCGGTACTCTCCTGTCAATAAAGCCTACAGCCAGACTGATATCGATCCATACTGAGGGATATCTTTCTGGACATTCCAGGCAAGCGATTGAACCCTCGAACTTCCCATGTTTCCTCTCCTGTTTTCCTCCCATTGGCTGTATTATGCTTCTGTTGTTGACGCTCTGATTGGCCGACGGTTGTTTGTCTGTCTTTGAGTCTGGGCGAGTCTGGGAGTGATGCTCCTCTTACTCCCCTCTCGCTCATCTCATCTTCAGCTCCCCAGATTCTGCTTTGAAACTTTTATTTACCATGTCATTTATTTAACAGAGGATTATTTATTTACCACATCAAATCATCCTAATATGAATATTAAATATTTGTGGGCCTTTTAAATATACATGGCCTGTGCATTTTCTCTGGTGGAGCGGCTGTAATGAGAGGGGCTGTTGGATGTCGGCCGCGTTCAAAGCGGATGGGCCTTTGAAAACATTTGACTCTTAATTGGTTTGCATCTATAATCAGGCCGCTCGCGCTCATTAAGCTGTAATTGGAGGTGTATGATTATGGGCGAACGGCAGTCATCTGATGTTAATCATATTTATTTGAATTTTAAATTTGCGAGCCGTGTTGTGTCGGATGGAAATACACTCTGAGAAAATAATCATTTGTTTACCCCATAATATAATAGTGCAAACTTTGCTGACAGAGCATTCTATGTTAAAATCTATACGTAATTACTGTATTTATTCATTGCAAAACTTCAAAACAGTTTTCTCCTTAATTGATTGGTTGTGTGATCCAAGTATGTCGTATGCTCTGCCAGCCTATATAAAATATTGTGTTTTGTTTCATATAGGCTCTTGGTTATTTGCTGGAATGTATTATATGTGCATAAGCAGCATGTGAAACAACAGTGTCTGGGGGTCCTTTCCCTGATGTTTTTTTATGTATTTATAGTGCAAAATGAAAGAACGATAAAAACAAACAGAATAAGACAGAGAGTGCAGAAACACAAAAACAAACACAGTGGTCCAAAGTCAGTCTGGCCTATGTCTGCTTTGTCCCAGTGTCTAGCAAATCTGTCCATGTTCAGATTTCTTGCAAAAGTCAGTCTTTCCATTTCATAAATGTCCAATGTATTTCAGTCCGGACCTTGACAGTCGGCTCCGTCCCTGTCATCCATCCCATCTCTCAAAATCATATGTGATTTTGTGTATTTTCTGTGACTTCAGCACCCTCCAGTTCCAATATGAATAGTTCTCAGCATGATTGAATATGAAGACGCATTTATTATCTCACATACTTGCTCTATAGTAGAAAAAGCTTCAGTTGTAGTCATCTGGACTCAGTTTGAAAAAATAGTATTTTTTCAAACTGAGTCCAGATGACTACAACTGAAGCTTTTTCTACTATGGAACACGCCTGGACGAATGAGGGACTACACCGACATACTTGCTCTATGTATCCACACAGGGGTACCCAGTAGTAATATTAATACAACAAAAATGTATATTGAATTTGTTAGGAGATCTATTATACAAAATCAACTTTTAGAAGTGTTTAACCTTATTATAATTGTTCCCCCTTCTTTTATTTAGAGTGATTCATGCATATATAAGTCATCTTTATTCTCCTGCAGACAAGATGCCAAAAAAAAATAATCCTCTGATCACTTTTGTGAACTGCAGCTCTCCAAGGGCGACGTAACGTAAAGAGGCCAGCGCGAATCAGCTCGGTGCCCCAGAACGTGTATCATTGTTTTATGATATTCATAAATCATAAAACATAAAGAGCAGTGATGTGCGTGTTCCGGGGGCAGGGGAAAGCTTCAGTATTTAGACCATTGACGTCTTTATTGCAGCAGAATAACGATGACTCAAACATACATGAATCACTCTATATACAACTTAAATGACCATAAGGGAAAGCAATTATAACATAGTTTGAAGCACTTAAAAGGTGATGTAGCATTTTACGTTTCTTTCTTTAGATTTGGATTGTGACATTTCCGTGTTCTGATGTATTTACATTCTGGACTGAGTGTCACGTGAACTGTCTTCATACTTTTTAGTCAGTGTCATTATCTTTAATTGAAGAACGATTTTAAAGTCCATATACTTTTACTTGAGTACAGCAGACCCATGTTCTTCTCCCTCTTTTCCCCGAGTCTTAATGACTATCCAGAATGAGTGGTGCAGAGGAAGCAGCGGCGCCTGATTTGTTCTGCATGCTAAATATGGCCTGTAATCTTTATTCCTCTGAGTGCCTTATTAAAAGTGAAAGGAAGATGAAATCCCTGCTGCCGGCCCATCCTTTCTGCTGTTTATTAGAGGGGTTTTTCCTCTGTTAATATTGAGGTTATGGTAACCTTAGCTGTGATAGATGCATGTGTGACTAGTGGTAATAATAGTTATGATTGATTCGCAGCGGAGCCCTGGAGGTGGAATGCAGCCCGTCGCGCTGGAGATAAAGTGGCCCCTCCACGGCTGTGGCGCGTCTCGACTGATGGTGTTTGGCCCCATGCGCTAATTCATCATTCATTAGGCACTCTCCTCCGCGCACATCCGTCTCCATTTGGTGCTTTTTATCCATAAGGTTAGCAAGAGAGATCCCCGCGTGTTAGTTTTTGATAGCGTCGGGAAGACAAATGTGATCGGTGACAACCAGTGTGTCACATGGTGCGGATGTGTGCTGATAATCAGAGATTTCCCCACAGTCCAGGGCTCTGCTGAAGTTTGTCTCCGCGCTCTGAAGTGGGAAAGGAGAGCACGGAGATTTATGGCATAAGACTGATTTGTCAATGTTTATATATTCTCAGTAAATACATGCAATTTGGATTATCATATTGCATCTGTAGTTATGCTGTTGTCTAACAAACAATGCCTCCTGTTTTTAGTATTGCTTTTACTTCTCTTTGTCAAATTCACCAATAACCTTGGTCTTATAGATCAGTCAGAGCCAACATAACACAAAAAAAACAGATTATGATTATCAGATTTGATTGGTTGAGTTTCTCCACTGAAATGTGACTAAAACAATGGGGAAATTTGCTACAAAAAAAGTAAAAAGGACATTGACATGCACCGTTTCTGAAGCTGACACATACAACTGTTTTTGAAATCGTTTTCTTAATTTTAACACTGTCATCCTTAGCGGCATATACTGGTACGGGTGGATATTGCCAAAAATGAATATCTCTCTCTCTCTCTCTCTCTTGCTCTCTCTCTCTCTCTCTCTCTCTCTCTCACACACATTTATACACACACTTAAAAAAGAGATATATATTATTCTTATGACAATAGTAACACAATTTTGTAACTATAATTATGGTGAATATCTCTCTCTTCCTCTCGCTCTCTCTCTCTCTTGCTCTCTCTCTCGCTCTCTCTCTCTTCCTCACTCTCACATTTATACACACACTTAAAAAAAAGATATATATATTATTCTTATGACGATAGTAACACAATATTGTAACTATAATGTGTCAGTAAATGCTTGGGTTTAAGTATTGCACAAAAAATTGGCTGTAAAATTAACAACATAAATAATCTTTTACACCTTTGTTTGAAATATTACAGTTTGTTTTATTTTATTCAACTCTTTTATATATATATTTTGAAATTATAGGAAATCTACTAGATGTTCTTCAGCTACATATGTTCTGACCCGTCTCTGCACCTCTTAATACGGGTAAATCTGGAATATCACATGTTGCACAACTTTACCTTGTGCAGAGGTCAGTGATTCCCTCAGATTTCGTTCTCATATAATTATTACGAGCGGCGCAGGGTGTGATCAGCATATTTTCGTGTACACATTTGCATGGTGCTGTTGGTAGCGCTAATGAAGCTCCGTACAAGACAAGTGTACTCCAAGGTAACGCCGTGTCCTGTTGCAGCTCGGCACTACACGGCCCATCCATTATACTATTAGCAGTTAACAGATGAGCCTCATTTGTGTAAGTGTTATTAAGCCCGCTCAAAGAGATGGAATGAAACACAACCACGAGCCATGGATTAAAAGAGCAATAAGGCCCTGTGAAAAATGATATTTAGCGAGTGGTGATTTTTCAGCTTACCTCGGGGCAGCCCTGACAGAAAAACACGCTAGTCTTCCTTCATGTTGATCTGCTTTTTTTAGCAGCGGCGCCGAGGGACTACTCTAAGTGTGATTTATTCATCCCTTGACCAGTAAAAGGTGTCAGCCAGGTGAAAATGGATGCTGCCGTGTATTGACAGGCGAAGGAGCAGCACGTTTGTCCTGCGTGTTCTGTCAGAGACTGGGGAGAGGAGTGGTAAAAGGGAAGGCGGTGCATGCCTTAGCCTGGGGCACTTTTGATTTTGGTTAATTGAGCTTCTTTTCATTTGATGTAAAATGCAAAAGGGAATTACAGGGAAACACGATTGTTGATCCCTGTGCCCAATTTCATACAATTGTGTAACGTCCTCCAGGGGGCATTTTTGGATCCTCCCCCAACAGTTGTGGACATCTGAAAGAGTCTGTGTATTGTGATGATTGAGTCTATATATTTAAATCAATTACTTAAGAACAAAAAAATAGTTTTGTGCATTCAGATTTTATGTAATCAGACCTACATTTATGACATTTAAAAATGTGGCATATTGCACCAGTTTGTTCCCCTTCAGCAGTTTGATTCAAACCAAGTTTGCTTCCTAATAAAATAAATAAATACATAAATAGCAGTCCATAGTTTACATGAGCCAATGATTCAAACGATATTTACAAACTTGTTACTAGTAATGTTTTATTTCAATATTTTCACCACAGACAAGTCCTTGCCTTTTCCAGGCAGAGCTTTAAACTGTCTAAGAGTCTCATTCCTCGGACTGCGTTCCTTGAGACGCTGAATGTGATAAAACGAGCAGAGGATCTGATTCCCCTCATGAGCACATCAAATTGTCCCTTTGTTCCTTTCATTTCTATGGGCTGCTGCTAAAAGAGATTTCCTCTGGGCTCCTCTCTCCTCCTGAAGCAGCAGGCCAGGACGCTGTGTAGCTCCAGCATCTGGGATTTATATTTAGCATTTGCTATGCTACTTATCAAATATTTCATAAATAATGTGAATATATTAGAGGCAGAGGAGTGTCGCCAGTGCTTCTATATGCAGCGCCATAGCAACAGCATGTTCCGCCTTTATCTGCGGAGGCCCATGATTCTGGAAGTGTTCGGGATCCCCTGCAGCAGCAGCGTTATAACAGGATTAAGTCTGCCTCCACCAGTGAGCGCAGTTTGTGTGAGCCACGTTAGTGAGCCAGGCAGGACCACGCACCTCCCAATACTCTTCAGTAAACACTGCCTTTATTCACGTGAAAGGCACTTTGCATTTCTATTACCACTTATAAGTGAAGAGATCTGCCATGTGTTTGACGGTCAGTCATCATGGATCAGCCCATAGTGAAACCTCAACCTTTGACCTTTTCCTTACAGAGGATTCCATGTTTCTGTAATATGATGCATGGTGGGAATTAAATGTAATTTTTACTTTCACATTTCAACTCAACGTTCAAACATGTGTTCTATTTTCAGGGACTTTCAATACTGCAATATTTAAAATCTGATCTGTGTCCATATTGTGCAGTGGTGGAGGAAGTTGATGGTGCAGGGACAGCTTTAGGGGAGGGAGGGGAGGGAGCCATTTGGGAAACACACACACAGAGTGAGAAGTGGCTCCTTTGTGGCTGTTGTTAGCATTAGCTGAAGATTTGCATATATTTCTCTTGGAAGCATTAAGGCAACACAAAACAGACTAATTCACCATTCAAAGTCTCCTTTGTGAGATGAAGAGGGCTCCTGTAGTAGGGCTGCACGGCCCGGCCCCTTCTTTGTTCAGCAGTGATACTGGCCACTGCAGGGACGAAAAAGCAATCAAATGAAGACAAATAATTACGATAATGAAAGTACAAAATTACTTTAAATATTAAATTTAGTTTTTTAATTAACTATAGGCTAATGCCATAATTTTTCCTTACCTTTCATAGAAAGTCACTCCAAAAGCCACAGACTCAGATCTCTGTGGATTTCTAATCCTGGAAGCTTGTACTTCTTCCTCAAACAAAAGTCAAATATTCTGTCTACAATAACTTATTTTAAAATTCTCAAGTAGTGGACCACATGGATCACGTTATTTCTTTTCATAACACCGTTGTTACTAATACACCTTTTAAGCATGATGAGGCTTAAGAAGAAAGTTTTAAATGTGTAAACTCAGCAAGTCAACAATGTAAATAACAATGTAAAAATATCTATATCTAATATTCCATATATGGAGGAAGTCTCTTTCTATTTTCCTCTCCTGTCTTAACTGATATTGGCACAAAAGAAGACATGGCCACAAACTGTAAAAAAAAAAAAAAAAAGTAAAGTGTTGTGAACTCTCCATTGACACAAAACACTGATTATACTGTAAGTGCTAGTACTAGTTATGTCAATGGAGGTATCAGTGTCATAGAAAAACTGCTGATGTAATACTATAATTGTCCTTATGTGAGTTATGTGAGCGACACACACACACACACACACATACACACACACACACACACACACACACACGTGGAGAACACTCCCCCCGCTCTGACCTGGATTCAGTCGCACACACTATTTGACAAACAGCTGGGGATCAATCAGAGCACGCTCAAAGACGCCACCTGCGCTGTCACATTAGAGCCCTGCTGATCAGAATGCAGCCATTTCTCTGTGGTTTGTGATTACAGTAAACCTCATGCACATACTTTAGCCATGCTCAAGCCTGACCAGAGGGGGGCTGTAAGACCCATCAGCACGGGACACGAGCTACTTCACAAACCCTCCGCTTTTTTCCTATTTTCCTTTTTGCATCATGAAGCCCTTTTTGTGGCTGAAAGGATGAAAACAAACAAAAAAACAAGCTTTTCTCTACAGAGCGGCGACTTTTCAAAGATATTGTTATACATGTCCTTTTTTGTCTAAGAATGAATTTATATTAAAGGCGTAGTCTTAAAAAACATGAAAAACAGAACTATTTTTAAGTGTCCAAATTCGCTCAATTCTCCAGTGCATACGGAGGATCTAAGTTATTCAGTGCAATGAGTTTCAAAGCGAGTTTTGCCGTCACTATAAAAGAACTTCCTGTGAATAAAGTGCTCTGTAATTGGATGCAGATGGGGCACGACTGTCTTATTTTGAACAATTTAGCTACTTGTACAATATATCTGAGCAAAACTGATTTTAATTTGCATGAAAAAAAATCATGTAAAACCCCTTTTAAGATTTACTATTCTTGTTTACGAGGAAAAAGAAGAAAGCAAGTAAAAAGACATCGAGAACTTTATTTTGGCCAGTGGTCGAAGAAGTACAAATACAGGAGCAATAAAACCAATCAAAGTTTAATTAGTTAAGGTTTTGGATTACCTGTTTAAAATGTACTTAAAGAGTAAAGAAGTATTTCACACATACTTCGAGAACTGTTAATGTGTTAAATGTGGTTAGTTTGATAAAGAAATAAAGCAAATACATACAAATACATTTTGTCCAGTGTATTTAAATGTATATAATTGTATGTATGTATTGACCCGTATATTGACCCGTCAAAAATGAAAAGTACTTTTCACTTTTCAGCCCAGTTTAGAAAAAAATAAATAAAAAAAATATGGAGTGTAAAGTACATATAGAACTATAGATAACTAAAAAATATAGTTAACTATAATACTTTTACTTTTGCACTTCCTTACTTTCCACCACTGATTTAGACTTACTTTATATATACCATTATTATTATTTTTTTAAACAACTTATCCAGTGCTCTAAACTGGGCTCTCACCACACTGTAGTATTAATAACTTGCAGTATTTGTAGATTATATTGTCTGCATAGTTGTGTATGGACCCCTCTCTCCTGTAATATACCAGTATAACTAGTTGGCTGGTCATTTTTACCATTCACATTACTTTGAGTGATCTATTGATGGACTTTATGTATTCCTCCATGTTCTGGATCTACACTTGAGTATTTGTTCTTTGATCCGTTTGTATTTGTGCTCATATTACGTGCAAAACAGCCTCTGACGAGAGCGTGGCTCCTTAAAACATTCATCACACAACTCTTTTTTTCCTGTCTGACTGTTGTTTTAGGCAGATAGTATGTTCGAGCGGTTGTAATAGGAGCCTGCTTTTCCTGGTTGCCATGGGAACAGATCCAGATGAAGATGTTGCGTGGCTGGGTGGATGGTGGCCCGCTCTCTGCCTCTGGGTGCAGCCTCTGTGTTACGGCCGTGTTTTATTAAAAGTGTGGATTTGTTCATGAAATCTTTGCAGGGCGGGTGTAAGTTTAGCGGCTCTCGTGGAACATTACGGGCTCCTGTCAAACTTGTCTTTAAGAGTGATTTACAGCAACCACGGCTCATTTCACGGCAGATTAGGGACTTGTCTAAATAGTGAAGATTCAGTGGCTCCACGCAGCACACGGACTGAAAGATTAGCTGATAAATGCACCTCGGAGTTGTTTTATGTTTCATGCTTTCCAGACCATTTGTGAGACAGATTATATATAAACTGTGTCACACCAGTTACTGTTAGAATACTGACTGATGTTACAGGTCTCAGGTGTTATCGCTCTGTGGCAGGCGGCTGTGGATTTGCCTGGATAGAGAATATGCTGTATTAAAAGTTACATTATTAAAACAACATCAGCACTGCATTTACCATCCTGTTCTGTACAAACACAAAGAAAAGTTGTAATCAGATACAAAAAATATGAAGTGATTAAATAAATTGAGCTTAATATCATGACAACAAAGTGTTTGTTTTTTGCACAAAAAAACACTGCATATAAAGTGCGAGTAAACCGCAGCCTATTGAGATTATAACTATTATAAATATTGTAATATATATTTTAACTAGTTAAAAAATATAGTAATTACATTTGACTGCAGTATGTAAACATTAAAGGCGCAATGGACTGCTCCTCTTCCTCAGCTGTGCAGACAGTGGGCAGGTTAGATACCTGTCTGAGACAGCGCAGAGCTGGTGCTTCATCAGTGGTTTCTGGGAGAAGACACACTTGTGTTACTGTTGCGTCTCCACAGATCACGCCACCACCCCAGGTCCACGTCACACACAGACTGCCCTCTGCACTGTGCTGACTCGTACTGCTGCAGGCATATTTCATGTACCATGAAACGTGCATGGGATCAACATGGGAATGTGGCATACGCAACATAGTCTTACGGCCAAATGAGTCAGTTAATCAGTTAGTCAGAGTAACTTTTACAAGTTAGACTAGGAAAGAGAGGAGACGAGGGCTAAGGGAGACAGTCAGGACACAAGCGAGGGACTGGGCAGAGGTTAAAAAGTCATGGAGAAGGACAGGGAGGGACAGGGACAGCAACATGTCAAGGGTCAAGGGTAACATGTGTGAGATCATTGGACACACATGGTTGATCAAGACATTCATTAACACCTAAAGGACTGAAGCCCTAGACAAGACTTCACTGTGACATGTCTTACATTTTGTTAGATATACAGAGACCACCAGCACAATAGTTCCCATATACTTTTCTATTTCCATGCTATTTTATTTTATATTTAAATGTTATTTCCATTTGAATACTGTGTACTGATATGCCATTAATCTGGACCTGGAAACACTATGACTGAAATAATTGATACTGTATATCAATATTAAAAATATGATTTCCTCTACTTCACGTGGCGCATTGTTCTGTAGTAGTCCTAAAGTCCAGCACTCTGATAATAAGCACACATACACAAATAAGTCCTGGCAGAGATATGCACAGAGCCATTAGGATTGATGGTGCAGCAGTGGCTGCATGGTGCGCTCCGACACCAGGTGAAGAATGTCATTATTAGAAGAGGCACCTGCACACCAGCGCAACACATTTATATTTCCCTGTGACAAAGAGGAAGAAAACCTCCATCTACCACGGAACAGTGCGAAGTGCAGCTTAATGGGCTGGTTTTATTCATCAAGTAAGGTCTGTGCTCCCGTCCGGCGCCGCGCTGCCTTCAGGGACAGTGAGTGATTCCGACCACTCAGCCTCATTACTGAATCATATTAATATTTAAGGCCCTGGAATTGAGGAATAAAGGGGGTAATTGATTGTGTCCAAATGGTGGGTCTGAACATAGGTTTATTAGGAAGACAATTTCAGCAGTGGGAAAAAAATATTTTATTTGTAGTTAAAAATAATGATAAAATCAATAGGTTGCGTTTCACTAATTTGATTATGGCATAAATTCAGATGCAGGGCAGAGGAAGATCTATACATGACAATTAATAATTTACTATTTACCATGCTGCTGGTCGAGTGGTTAAGGCAGCAGCACATATGCCATGCTCCATGTGCAGCCGGCCGCAGTGTTGTGAGTTTGAAACCCTCTGACTATTTACTGCATGTCCTCCCTTCTCTTCATCCCCATGTAGCTCTCAGCTCTCCTGTCTAATAAAGCCCACGGGCCAAAGAATCCTTAATAAATAACCACTGGCCTTATCAGTGAACTCACATTTGAACACTGGATCGAGCTCACAGCAGCAGCTCCCGGTGCCGCCTATGGGAACACCTTTGGGCAGAGATCTTTCTGCCACATCTACACCCGGCTTTGGAATGATGTCCCTGTCGGTTGATGACAAGCTGTTCTGAGGCCTTTTTCTTAAACAATGGTTGTCTGCTCTTGTTGTGGATGCTCTTGGTTCTTTGATACAGAACAGGAACCTATTTTCAACCAACACCAATCAAAGGAGAGATTCAACTTTGTGCCAGTTTTTGTTGAAATAGCCAAGTAGTGATTACAGACAACCTCCAGTTCCATTTCAAACACGAGAGTGCATCTGCACCTGAACCCAACACTGAACTCAAACGTTGTCACTAAGGACCTGCTCAAACAAGTCTTCTGGGTTGAGTTACTGCAGTACTTCTTACCACACTACTACGTCTCTGTGGAAGGGCTTGGGCCAACATTGTGGTGAATAATTTCATCAAAAGATACATTTGTTTTCATTAGCTGTTTACAGAATGCGATAACCTGGTGCACAGAGGTGATGGAGACGGTGCTTCCAGGCTAAGGACAGTAACCTTTAGAAGCGGGCTGCCTGTACGTGCGCGTGTTAATCACCTTATTAGTCTGTATGTATGCAAAGTGACATGTAAGCAGAAATGAGTCCGCGGGCGACTCCTCTGTGAATGATAACGATGCTGGAGTTCTACTTTGCATAGCATAAGGGACGACTGCACGCGCTCCTGGCACTCTGCAGCGCACAGGCAGTGGACTGTTAGAGAAGAGCACTAATTAGGCACAAACACTGTTAGCTAGCGGCCCTACAAAAGCACCATTGTGGCCTTTCAGGTTCTCACGGCTGGATCGTGGTGTTGCATCAGCCGGGGCAGGCATAGGCCCTGCTTACCTGTTACAGAGGCACAGCCCGGGAGGCAGAACACTGGAAACATGTTTTACGTTTCATATCTGTCTTTCTGATCATTAAGAGATAATTGTGTACTTTCAACCGAGTTTTCCAAAAATGCAACAACAACAAAAAAGTGGTGTTTTATTTCCTGCCTGGATGAAGGTACCATTCATATCCTCAGCTAAAAGCATGAATTATGCAATAAATTAGAAGCAGATAGAAAATTGTACGGCAGAAGTACATTAAAGAAGACACAATATGCTTTTTTGGAGGAGTATGTAGTTGTAAACCATAACCATGATCATGATTTTACACTTTGTTCATTGTAACAGCAATATTGATCCAAAACATCTGGACAGAAATTGACATTGACTTCCTGATCAAAACTGCAGAGTTGAGACACTCTTTAAACTGGCATTTCATTAACATGATTTATTGTTGTCAAATGGTTGTGTGACATTTTTTAACATGATTTTTTGAATAATCGCAAGTAAATACAGGGCTGTGGGCAAGTGAACACAGGACACTCAAACGTGCCTGAATAAAAGACACTTTGAGTTACCTAATGATGAGAAAACACCAGTACAAGTGGTAATTGTTTCTTCCCATTGTCCATCCTGGCTGAACTCTCCTGTGCGGTGTGTCACTTGTTTGTTTGTAAAGTGCTGCTGTACCTGGGCCATGTGGAGCGGGCCGGAGCCAGCAGACTGGATCTGAGATGGATAATCTTACAACACAAGCATCCAGCTGCTGTTTGAGTTGTCGGAGGGAAACAACATAAATGTTTTTTAGACAAAATCACAGACAGATTGCCAACAGATGCCAGTGCACTTGTAGAGGCACTTTTACTGTATCTATTCAATAAATCAAAGTATAATGTTTTAGCTAAAATCACAAAAACATGTTCCTTTAACCTCCTAAGACCTGATTTTTTTGCATGGAAATGTATGTTTTTACATGATGTAGTTTAAAAAAAATGATGTGCACATATGAGGTCATTCATTTCATGTTTTAATCATTTTGATAGAATATAATAAAGTCAATTGAAATATCATTTGGAAAAACTATTTATTTAGTGTCTGAACACAGCACCATTTTTCCTGTGTAAAACAACATGAGAAAAAAACAAGAAATGTGCCTTTTAGAATAATGTGGCTAAAATGTGCTGCTAACAGGAGCAGAAACCTTTAATAAAGTAAAACATCAACTGAATTCTGGTCTAGACAACTGCCAGGTCCGATGAGGCAACGTGACCTTTAGCTCATGGTGAAACGATCAGCTGAGCGTTGTAGATTGTGAGGTCAACATTGACACTTCCATTCCTGATATTCACGGTGGTTTTGGCCCGGATCATATTGCTCATGATATATTGTTTGTGTTTGTGTTGGCAGTGATATGAAATTCAATCATTCTGATATAATTTCCATGCAGCCTAAACACTAGGCAGTTGCTAAACACTTGAATGACAGAGAGCACATTTGTGGAGTGGAATCAGAACTTTTAATTTGGGATGATTACTTAAAAGCCTGAAACAAGTCTGCAGTAGGTAAAAGTCGACTGTACCTGAAGCATTTTGTCTTGTGTCGATTATGTGGTTTGCAAACTCTAGCCACAGCTGCCCTGGGTCAGACTGAGAGACACTTGGCTGCTGTTTGTCCTCATATTATTCAGCAGTTATGGTGTGTAACCTTCATTTATGAGGTCTCAGGCTGGGGCAGGAGGATTAACCTCTGTGCACACATTAAAAACACATTCACTCTTCATTTACACTTCAGTACTACACTATAACAAGACCATCATGTTTTCTAATGAAGGCTCTAATGATTACAAGTGTAGCTGAGGGGGAAGAGATTTTGCCTCCGAGCTTTCCTCTGAAGAAAAACTGAAAGTACTGGCCGAATAGCTGTATTTTTCTTTCTTGTCGAGTGCCCGTGTTGATATAAATAGATAGCCAATTTGTAAAATGGTCCGGCATCTTGGGCCACTCTAATTGGTCAATTTCCCGCCTGTATTGAGTGCCTGGATTGATTTATTGCTGTTTTTAAATGGCCGTGGGGACCATGGAACAGCTGTGCCGAGCGCCGAGCCGGAGCCGCGGTGAAAACTGAAATCCGTGAGTCGGACAGTCACCGTGCCGAGCGGCGGAGGATCGGCGCCGAGACAGGAGCAGAGCAGCATGTCCAACAGCTGCACACTCCACATCTGTCCACTTCACTCAACAGTGCGGACGTCCTTGTTTTAAGCAAACAGTAGACCAGAGCTGGGCTTTTCTTCATTTTTGGAATTATTTTTTTTTGTGTGCAAATGAGCTCCTTTAGACCGAAAAGTACCGGATTGCATGTTTTCTTTCATTTCATTGTTCTTTTTAAATGTTTTATTATTGTGAATACCCTGCGATGAGTTGGCCACTGTCCAGGATGTACCCCGCCTAAGGCCCGAAGTCACTGGGATAGGCTTCAGTCACCCGCGACCCCGAAAGGGAACAAGCGGTAGAAAATGGATGGATGGATGGATTATTCTGAATTTTGTTTTCAACCCTAGCAAAATGTGACTATCGAGTATATAAGTTATAATAAAAAAACTTGCACAAAATGAGATGATTTAAAAAAATGAAAAGAGAATAAGGTGACATTTTTGAACTTTTGTATTCATATTTTACATACATTTCACATCGGTCTGATACTTAAACCTTAGCTAATACCGTTAAAGGCTTGTTTTATCACTTTATTGAGACAAATATAAGATCTGCTAATGCAAGAACCTCATGCGTTTCTGAGTAAACCACACCTTTATCTACTTGTATACATAAAAATACCACATGAACACATATTTTCTTTTGCTCATTTCGACTATACACGCTGGCGGTTCCTGTTGGATGCGGTTAATCATGCTCCTGCTGATTGCGTCACTTATGATCCCACAAGAGCCCGTCTGAGTGGAGTCAGTGAATAGAGATCTTTAGTCCCAGCCACTCGACATAAAGAGCAGTGTTAAGTGAGATACAGCTCCTCAGGCACTGCACCGTGGCACTGACACAAACCAAGAGAGAGAGACAGAAAGAGAGATTTTCTTGTTCAGGACGGATAAACGAAGAGCGCCGTTTGACCAATGAATCTGAGAATAGTGTTGTTTCTTGGGTTTGACTTGTAGTGGTGTAAGGCAGTTCATTGTAACTATTGATAAACTTGTGTAATCTCCCAAACAGTGTAGTGTAGAGTCATATTTCTGCCCTTTTGTGGCTTATTTTATGGTCCATTCATGTTTTGTGCAATACTTGAACCTCAAACAAGACATTTAAAGGCATATTTTACACACGTTCCTGCTGCTTTGTGAAAATACCATCTGAATATCATTGTCAAGACACTTAATTAATTAATTTATGTCAATATCGCCCACCAACTAAGCCTACAACGGGCCAGAAGAAATCAAATTAATAGTTTAGTTTTGATTGTTTGCATTCACATGGTGATTACATACCTAGAGTTTGGGATTGCATCGTCGCAACATAAGAAAGAGTAATGCAAACAAGATTTTAAGAAGGTCAACTCGAGGTACAGTTCATTCGTATTATCGGTAATATGACTCGAAATATTCACAATTATTATCTTAATGTCTTCTACGTTACTGTATTGGTCGGCCTGTATAGCTGACCTTTGATTTTTATTAGCTAAGAAGTATGCAAAAAGCTACTGTTTATTTAGGATTATTTCAATTTGGTACACCAGAAAATGGAGTCCTCTTACATGTAAAGAAATAAAAACACCTCTTTTCTGGCCTGTAGATGTCGGCCATATACACATTTAGTAGTAAGTATACTACCAAAGCTATACGGTGTCTAAAAGTAGTTCAAAAGCCTGAATAAAGCATTCCGGATAATCCACATTTTGCCTGAGCCTCTTCACAGTTCCTTGCCCAGCCATTGACACCGTTCTCTTGTGTAAGGCTGTCTCCTTTTTGAACTGTGATTCTTAGAAATGCCTGTATTTAGTGCTGCATGGGGACGGGAGGCATATGAATGCACATTTGCTGCAGTCAGGAGAGCGACCGGCTGTGGCTGAGAGCGAACGAGAGGGAGACCGGAGAGTAATCGCACATCTCACACTAAACTTGAGGAAATATGAGTCTGCTTGAAGATGAAAGGGACTTAATCTCCATTGCTTTGAGAGCCTCCCTCTTTCTCTCGTTCTCTCTCTCTCTCCCGCTGCACTTCTCTGCCGTCTATGTCCACTGGGGCCGGCCCGTTCCTGCACATCGTTATGTAATCCCTGTGCCCAGCTCTGTGCCCACAACAGTCTTTGCTCAGAGAAGGTGCACAGCGTGAAGCCGCCCATCTCCATCTTCAGATAAATACATTAAACATTTTATTAGCTTTCAGACATCACTTTAATTTAATGAACGGGCCTTTTAGTGTCTGTAAATTGTATTTTGTTCATTTTATTTGCTTATAGCCAGACTGGAAAACATGTTTCTCCAATATTTTACAAAGATGTGGAGTCTGGATTCTGGTTTCATCTCTCAGAGTTCAGGTTGTGATTGACAGGCCGATTAGCCAGTCATGGACATGCATGGCCTGTCTGTATCCAAACAAACAGGGCTGCTAATGAGGGGAAAAGAAAGGGGAAAAATAAGATGACTGAAAATAGAAGTGAGTCGATTTAAAAATAGGAATAAATAAAAATGTTATGTTGTTACTTTCACTCAAGGGTGTGCAATGATATTCCTGCACTTCTGTGATTAATGTTACAGACCATTTTACATTTGTCTGATAATTCAAACACAACTAATATGTTTAAAGATGTGTTTTAACCTATTTTGGTCAATATTGACCATCCCTAATTGAAAAACATCGCAACTTTCTGCCAAATCAATGAGTGAAGTGCTAGTGCTGTTATTCTGAGTTTGTGACCAGACTGAGAGACCTTCTGTATAGAATATGAGAAAACCAGTCAGATCCCAGGCTAATACTAAAACTGGAAGAGGAATATATCACTTTTTGGGTCTGTAAATCCTCGGTCATTGTACAAACTCTCCTCTCATGAAGGTTTGTTGCTGTGGTGCAGAGGTTCAAACTAAATTGGCGTCGTTGTTCTGCACGGTGCACGCTATGTGAATACAGCCTTCATTGTCCCGGGCAGATATCAGCTCGTCCTCTCTGGTTTTGTCTTCTGTGTCCACTTGGCCCCCCTTGGTGAGGCTGCAGGAGGGGCAGGAGGGACTGTCAGCACCTGCACAGCCCTCACTGTATGTGGGGACACGGGGACAGCAGGCCGGACCCCACATGCCACTGAGATGGAGCTTTAATCGCACCCATGCATCATGAAACCACGTGACAGGAAAAAGTGAATAAAAATAGAAATGCATGTGTTTAATATTCTGATTTCATTTGGAAAGAATAAACAAAGCCTTTTGCTTTATGTTGTGAAGTTTATTTGGAACGTTTTTTTGTCTAATCTGAATACTTATTTTTTCTTTTAGTCCCCACTGTAATGTAATAGGGCTGTTGTTTAGTCAATTCATTGTTTGATGGTGTATTTTTTAATTTGTATTTATTCATTAACCTTTATTTAACCAGGTAAGAACCCATTGAGATCAAGGATGACCTGGAACAAAGGGAAAAACACGGCAGCACACAAATTATAAAAAACATTTTCACAATTAAGTGTTGACATTGGACGGAGGTTTAGTCAACAAAACTTTGTTATTAGTTGTCTTTAATGATTTATATGAACCACTGGAGAAAAGAGAACGTGTGTAGTGAGTTTTGGAAGTTACAGGACATTTTAATCTGTGTTTTCACTTTCGAAGATGCTGTTTGTTGTAGTTGATTTTGCGCAAATCCTTATCCTTTAGAGAACTTTTGCCATTGCCATGTAACCTTTTAGTCAGTTATTCAATGCAAAGGGCATGTATTTAGTCGACGAGGAAGAATTTCTTCGCTCCTTAGCAACTGTGACTCGAGCAATGGGGGCTAAGTATCTTGACCCCTGCACCTTCAATCAAGATCAACCCCTTCTGCAATGAAGGAAACACCAAGAGCCAATTGATTCACTTATTGGCACATTTTTCCTTCTTTACTTTGATATAATTGAAAAAAACATCTTGAACATCTTGCCCAGGTTATGCTAGACAGCAAAGGAAGGATCTGAACAGACGGAATATACAAAATATAGCCGCAAGCGGCAATGATCGGCCCTCGCCACGCCGCCGCCACGCCGCCGCCACACCGCCGCCACGCCGCAAGAGGAGGGGGCGCTAACGCGCCCCAATTGTCCTTTTATTACGCCTACTGCTGAATCTGTGACGCTGTCACATCTTCTCCCCTTTGTTTTACCATCAAAAAGCAATTTTATTTTGAATTCTTGGCAAAATGTGCGGCTTTGCCGCACAGACACCGTGACTCTTTGAATGAAAATGTGGATAACTTTTGATGGTCTTGAAGATGAGTCTCACCAAATTTCAGGTTAATAGGGCTGACGCCCTGGGAGGAGTTTGTGAAAGTCTAAAGTGTAAACATGTTCTGGCGATTTCCCCATTGGAATAACATGAAAGGTTTCGGTCATCGTTACGGCAACGCCATAACAATTATGACATGAGTCATTGACTTTTTTGATGGGGATGCTAAAATTGAGTTGTGTGTCAAATTTCATATAATTTCGCAAAACTAAACATTTAACCTCCATATAAAATCTGTAGGGGGCGCTGTGGCGCCAAATGAATTTATTTCACTTCAAGTAGGTTTAGGGCAAAGAGTTTAACAACTGATTCTAATTTGACGCAATTCGGACTTTATCTGCGCAAACGGCAGAAATTTTAAATATGGGAGATTTCTGAAATTCTAGCTACAGTTTGCGGCTTCGCCGCACAGAGACCGTGAGAGGTATCAAAGTAATTTGGATAACTTTTGATGTCCCACTCCTCAGTAGCATTTTCACCAAATTTCAGCTTTTTAGGGCCAACGCCCTGGGAGGAGTTCGTAAAAGTACGACGTTTGGAAAAACTCCGAAGTCATGTTTAGCCATTTTTGAAGCAATATGGCCGACATTTGGTTGGGCGGACGGCGTTGCCGTAATAATATTTTTTACTTCTCTTGTCACCATCTACCTCTGCGCCAAATTTCACGATTCTACGATCAGATTTTTTTTGGGTCATTTCCCATCTCTCAATGCATTTTTGGTACATTTGGGGGCGCTGACGCGCCAATTTTTTTAATTTTAGAAAAGGGAAATAGCCAGAATGTAGAGAGGCACGATTTTTAGAGGCGTGCAAATTTTTGTGACTTTTCGTCAATGTTCACTGGGTGAAAAATAGGGGGGTTGGTCCCGAGAAGAAGAAGAAGAAGAAGAAGAAGAAGAAGAAGAAAGAAAGAAAGAATAATATTCCGATGCGAAAACAATGTTTCCCATTTTTCAAATATCATAAACTATACATTTTCGGAAAGCGCTCGCGCTTTCCTACCTCATGGTGTGGGTCCCTGGTCACTGACGGGTACTTTCGATAATTTTGAGTGGGCTCCGCCCACTTTGTGTTTTTGGCCCTCTATACAGTAATAATGTTCAATTTTTGCCTTACATGCTTATATGCACGGAACATGCAAGAGATGGGGAACGTATTCGTGAGCTACTTAGCGCAAATGAGTGCTTTATATGGGGATGACGACCGCTTCGCGGTCGTCATCCCAATGTAAAGTGCTCGTTTAGTGCGAACTTTTGCACGGGCTTCGCCCGTTTACAACGGTAATGTTCCATTTTCCTACAACTAATTAGTATGCACGGGGCGTGCATGAGTGGAGGAGTGCGTTAGTGAGTGTTTGGAAGTGGGCGAGCGCTTCGCGCTCGATTTTGTGCGCACTACGTGCGCACTTTCGCAGCCATGCTTCGCACGGCCTTACGAGATTAATAGGCCTCTCGCCAGCTTGTGGCGCTCGGGCCTAACAAGGGTCAGATTCGGGCTGTAGTGTTCTAAACCTTTTATATCCTTTGGCCAAGACACTTCACATAAACCTCATAGTCACAATGTGTTAAGTTGCAGGAAAAAAAAGTAAAAGATAAAGAAAGTTATTGGGTGATAGATCATACGTGCATATTGAGATGCCACCTAAAGTTGATATCCCCGGACCAGTGTGTATTTTTAGTGCGTCTCTGCTGTGTTGAAGCCGCGCAGACTCCAGCCAGTGAGAGAGGAGCATTCGTCTTCAGCACTTCCCTGACTTCCTCTCTCAGACTGATAAATCACCCTGCCCGAGCCCTTCTCCGAGTGTTTTCGTTTCAAATGTAGAATCGATGGATTTTTCCTTCGTTTCATTGACCTGTGCATAATGGTACTCTCACTCCGCCGCTGTCGGGAGAGCAGCAGCGGCCCGCGCTTTGTGTTTCTTATTGTTCAGCCCCCAGAAATTAATGTGCTGTGAAATTAGCATTTTATCTGACTGCGGATACAGTAATGGAAGCAATTAGAGTGCGGGGAGAGGCGCCGGGTATGGAAAGAATTGAGGGACAATCTTGGAGCAGCAGAGGTCCGGGCCAGAGTGGCTCAGCCGGACTCCCAGATAACGCACTCACCCAAGTCCCACTGTCTTAACGTTAAGTACATACAGGGCCTCACACTGTAGCTGATGTTACGTAAGGACATAGTATAAAGTGACTTGGATAATAACTAACATACAGAATAATAGAGTGAAAATAATAATCAACTATAAGTGTTTGGACAGCATCTGATTTGTTTAATTTAGTTTAAATAAGGCATAATATCACATGAATAGTAGTGATTGGGGTTTGTTCAAACATTTAGGCTATTATTGTGTTATTGGGCCCAATCATAGTTGTTTCTTTGTGAAATTGAGTGCACTATGTAACATTTCTGTTGGGTGCTGGTCTCCATAGAGATGTAGTGGCTTTTCTTGGAATGTTTCACAGTATTTCTCCTGGATTTACTATTTCAATATAAGTCTTTCAATTAAAATACCTTGAAAAACAGGCATCTTACTGTGAGGGGACTCGCCTTTCCACAAATCTGACTTGTAACCTGCTTGCCATATTAATGACTCAAAAGCTTGACAGATTCATTCAATAATAATATAGGTTCAAATCCAACATTTTATGGAAACATATTCCTGTCTGTGGCTCATGCTGTATTTTAAGATTACATGAAAAAGTATCTATACATTATATGATTACTGCTTATATATTGGTATTATGTGCAGTTAGTTGAGCATTCATGATGTTGATGTTACTGCATAGTCGCACCTTTGTTACTGTCGGCACATTTACACACACAGAATATTATCACCCAGTCCTAATGATGGATTCCCCTGAGACACTCTATTTTTTCCAGTGTGGCACATCCAATTTGTCTTCACTGATCAACTTAATAAAAGCTTTTTTTAATTTTTTTTTTATTACAAACCAATTCAAATGTTTGGAATAACCCTACTGTGAACATTTATGTTGAAGTGAGGTTATAGATTTGCCCTTTAAAATCCACCGGGGTGCAGGCTGCCACCCACCTCCACCCCCCTCTGCTTTTCTGAGTAAAGACGGCATGACTCCGGCACCCGCAGGATTCACGCCCAATAAGAACATTATCCCAAAGAGTGCACTGGGCCGGCACGAGGCGCACAGAACAGCAGCCTGTCCAAGTCCTGCGGCTCAGGCTCACCGCTGTGCCAGTGAGACCCCCGAGTATACCCCAACCCCTCACCCAGGAAGGGACGTGTCTGCTTAGAATCTAGAGGTCGACATTTACTTTCATGGTCAATGTCAATTTCTAGAATACAAAGCAGCTGTTTACCATAACCTGCACTTATTTTGGTTTTATTGTCCTCAAATTATATTCTGGAAATAGTAAATTCATTTCTCAAATTGTGAGGTCAACCATGTTATATCTTCCTCTTTTGTATCATGTTAATATAGTGAGCATAGATCATTATAATAATATAGAAATCCCTCATTGATCCAGGACTAGGTCCATAGTAAGAGAGGTTTCAAGTAGCAATGATTTCAGGCATCCACTTCTGCCCCCCAGTTTCTCTGCAAATATTTCAATATACTTGGATAACTACATCGAGTACATCAAGTACCTTGAGGATTGAAGCTAATGTTGTAATAATGTGTTTAATATGGGCATGGGTTTGTTACTGACCATTTATACAGACAACCACGTTATCCTTACCAATACAAGCAGACCTGTCAGCTCTGCTGCCAAATGTCCTCAAACTGATGTTGTTTTCACTTCAACATAACTTTAACATTTAGAAATTATGCAGAATATAATTCAAATGTAATGGTTTCACAGTCACAGGATTTAGGGCTTTGGGAAACCTCTACAAATGTTATAGGTTTTTAGGAGTTATTATAATCAAGAAATAAAACAAAGCAACTCCCAGTATAACCCTCTGACTGAAATAATGTATAAAGGCATATACAACAGAACTTTCAAGGGGGAAAATATCAAACATATGAATATAACTTAATTGGACAGCCACTCAACTAAATATTCAAATGAAATGGGAACGAAAGGGCAATTTTGTATTGACGGACATGGAATGGGAAAATGCATGTACTTAACAACGGAGGGCGACAAAATCACATGTTTGGCCAGAATTCAGTTGGAAGAATGTGACCCGTTACTTCATAACACCAAGTGCTCATTATTCACAGGGAAACTCTGAATGTTGGAGAACTTGTGGTTGCCAGGAGGCACATCATTATCATGTGTTCTGGGACTGTCCTATTGCACAAAAATATTGGACAGAAATTAACAAGGCAATGTGAACTTTTTACGACACGACCATCCCACCCAATTTCAGAACGATGTATTTGGGCCTCAAAACCAACGCCACGGACACAAAGGAGGGATATGTAACATACGGCAGCTGGGAAGAAGGCGTCAAAAAATGGATGACACAAATCGCACCGACGATTAAAGACTCAACTGACATCATAATCAACATATGGAATGTGGGAAAAAAAACACGTTTGGACACATTTTACACACACTGGACTAGATGAAACCTTTATTTCATCATCTTAATTTTATTCTCTGGAGAGCAGCTTCAGTGAGAGACTGATCCACCCTCGATGTGTGAAGGAAAGGTTTCACAGGTCTTTCCTTCCTGCTGCTGTCAGACTGTATAACAAACACTGTTAGTCCTGAACACTCGCAATACTGACCTAACCATGTGCAATTCTGTCATTTGTGCAATTACTGTCGTGATTCATGTGCAATTACTGTGAAATTCATGTGCAATCCATGTGCTGTCGTGACACATATTCATGTGCAATTACTGTCGTGATCACATGCAATGGTATTTATGTATTTATATATTTATTTATTTATTTTTATTTTTATTATTTTTTCCCCTCCATCTCTTGTTGGGTTTTGTCTATGGGAGTTTTTGTTTATAGGAGATCTTCTACTGAAAGTGTTTTTTTCAGACTTCCTATAAGTGATCTGTTCTTCTGTATCTACCTCTGTATCTACCTGCGTTGCACCAATGAAATTTCCCCATGTGGGACAATAAAGGAATATCTTATCTTATCTTATTTTGGACCCAGTATGCTTTAATCTCCTTTTCTTTGGATGCCACCCCTTCATTATTTTCTCATTTAATGTCTTACTTATTTGGTATCGCTCTGGTTCTGCCCTGTTTTGGGTGTTGTATGTTCTAAATGTTAACGACAATCATCTTTATAACCACAGAAAAAATGAAAGCGTCAACAATTAAAATAGATAAGCAAATGTAGCCGACAGTTAAACGCGAAGGCAGGTAGCGTGCATATACCGGTCAGATCCATCCCTGTGAATGTCTGTACATCGACGCTGTGGCCTCGCCGGTCGGTTGCCCGCGACGGTGGACTGTGTAGCCGGTCCGCTGGGTGCTGTGTGCTCTGATTGGTCGCGGTGCACACTTGGTTAGAGGAGGATGTGGCACGCAGGCAAAGCGCATGGATGTGTGGATGATTATGGAGGCTGCTGTCAGGTCTGTCAGAGCAGCTGTTTACCTGCTAAATGATGCTGATCACGGGGACCGGAGCCAGCAGCGGGGGATGACTGAGGAGGTGTAAGCACTCATTTAACACCACTAAACAACGACTTTGGTCACACAACACGCAGATACTTAGACGCTGATGATGGACTCGGAAATGCATGGGCTGATGTGCTTGGTATTGCAGTGCATCAGTGGAAGTAGAAGTTGAAAATCTCTCCTCTCATTAGAGCCAGTGCTGATGCGTGATGGGGAAAGGCTCGGTGCAAAGTCCTGACCAGGCGCTGTGTCCGGGGTTTGCTTACACAGAGTCGGGCTAATGAGAAGGCCCGGCTGGAATGCGCTACTTGGCCCGTTGCCACACCTCTTGTTTGGGCTTGTGTTAAAGGGCTTGTGTACAGTTGCACAGGGAGCGAGGGGAGCTATGAGGGGCATGATATGTGGGTTCAGTATGATGATCATTTTTAAAGCTACGTAACTCTTTTGGTGGAGGGTCACTCACCTGCTTTTATCCATAGAGATGTCACTGTTTTGCCTGAAATAATCCACCACTTTGGTATTTAATATATTTATCTCCATGGAGACAAGCAGGTGCCACCACCAGTCAGATCTGTGAAGAAATGACCCTGTTCACAGTAAGAATGGAAGATTTTCAAGGTGTTTTTTTTTAAATAAAAACCCATGTAATTGAATAAATACAGTTTTATTGCCTTACCAGCCAAGACCACATGCTTTGACAACACTTAAAATGTGCTACAAAAACAGAAAGGCAGGCAGTTAAGTTTTATGCCTTTATACTGTGGATCTTTCCGGGCAAAACAATATAATCTACACTCAGTTGAAATCACTCAGTAGCAGTGATTTCAAAATGAAAACGGCCTGTGTAGACTCTCTTCCACAATGCAGCGATCGTGTTTGTTTCTGTGTAATCGAGGCGGACCACACAAGCAGCACATTGGACAGATGGAGCGCACCGGACTCTTTTGGAGGAGCAAATAGTTTTTCTCCAGTTTATCTTCCTGTGCATCATATCATAGTTATAGTTGTAATACTTCTTTTATATTGTTTTTTTATGCTGTTTATTTTTTTACACATAGATACTGCAAGGAAATATCCCTTACTGTGATCCTGACCCTTTGAGGAATCTCTCTTTTCTTTAATGAATTACGCTTTGATGGTGTCAACGTGGCTAGTTACTTTGAGGGGAGATGAGTGATGCAGCAGAGGCAGAGAAAGACTTGTCCCGTTTCAGTCGACCGAGAGGAAAACGAACGCTAAATTGCTGAAACTGCCCCGATTCACCCCGGCCTTGCCCTTCGGTAACCTAACCCCAACAATGAACAGATTAAACAACTGAATCATTCTGTCTTTGTGAAGCTTGACCGTTTGTTTTTGTTGTGTACCTGTTTCCGCTTATTGGTTCAAGCCTCTCCTGCCTCCGTGTCCTGGCATTGGCTAAACAAGCGCTGTTTCAGTTCGAGCGGTCCTTTGGCTCGTGTGCAGGAGGTGGAATATGAGCGCGTTGAGCGAGGACCGGAGTTAATAACGACGTGCTGCTTCTCGTGAGTCGCTGTTCTGCGCTCTTCGAGACAATTGGGCTTTTATCACAGAAAGGGCTCTGCTTTGTGGGTAATCAGAGCTGAAGTGAGTGCTCTGCCTTGTGAAAATTAAAGCGAGATTATTTATAAGGTATTCACTTACCCAGTGCGTCACAGTGATTCAATTGGATGTCCTTCCTGTCGCAGCCACTATTTTAACCCATGGACACATTCAGCAGGGTTTGATTGGATTTGATAGAAGTTTTTCCATCCAGCAGAATTGTAATATTTTTGAAGACATGTTGGAAAAGAATGAATTTAACTTGAATTTAAAGAAAATAACTAAAATCATTATGGGATAAAAAAATAAAAAAAACTTTTCCTAGTTCAGTCTAATTGTGATATCATTTAATTCTCGATTTTTTACTGTTAACGTTTTTATTTTGACATTAAAGCATGGCTTAGTTTAGTTAAAGTTTATTCAAATATCACAGTAATGTCCAATTTATGCTGTCCCTTTAAACTACAGAACTGTTGATGATATCTTAAAAGTTGCACTGTGTTAACTTTTCTCATGGAGAGTCCGCCTACTGCTTGTCTCCATGGAGATATGATCACTTTGCCTAGAATGTTCCACAGTATAGCATTATCTTGCATGTGTTCAGTTACTGACATTTCTTATGCTGAGGGAAATAAACAACACATTCTTACTGTGAGCGGGGTCGCCTCTCCACAGATCTGACCTGTATCTTGGACTGGCAGTATCATCTGTTTGTCTTTATAACATACGTTTTATGCCATACTATGGAACATTCCAGCAATAACATCTCCATGGAGACAAACATGGGGCAATCTGTCCACCAGTTACAAATTGCACCTTTAAAGTATGAAATAAGAAGAAATTCACATTGCAATTGAAACAAAAATAGACATGCTCATATTTAAATACACTTTGTCTCTAATTCCCAACCAAAATGTGTATATTTCTGCAGTTTTATCCCATGGGCAGTGTAGGAGTTTTGCCATCATCATCATCAACTGAGAAATGCATCTAGTAATTGGTGGATTGTTGGATTATTGGTGATTTTTGCTATTTTAATGTGATTTTAATGAGTAACTTGCTTCTTATGTTGGGTAAAACAACAATAATCCAAGACGCTCCTCTGTTTTTTTTTAAGTCCATACGCCTTTTCCAGACTCCTTCTGGTCATGTCACTGCTCAAATTCCCTCCAGTTCGCTGCTCAGCAAGTTTAATCGTCTGTGGTGGATGTAAATATAAGCAGAGATAAGTTATTTTAGCTAATGCATGATTTAAGGTCGTACTACATGCCCAACACAACAAAATCAGTGTATTCATTTAAATGTCGTCAAAGCGTTTAGTAGGCCTTAACAAATCCCGCACACACTCCTCTGTTCCTCACGCCGCTGATTTATTTGCCCCTCAGAACAAATCAGAGAACAAAGGCGCGTGGCTGGCTGCGCGCTGGAGCAGAGTGGCTATGCTAATGTCTCGGGGCGGACTGAATGGGCGAGCAGGAGAGGTAAATGAGCGTGTCTGCGTGAGGTGAGGGCCAGCGGGCTAACGCGCGGCACAGAGGGGTCAGGCTCCGCAAATGCAAATATTTATACAAGTGATTTGAATGCCCTCCCCACTTCCCGCCCACTTCATTTAAATGAGGAGCTAAACTGCGAAAATGAGTGCGCTCCCAAAGGCTGCTCTGAAAGGAGAAGCAGGAAGAGGCGGAAAAACAGAAAGGGAGCAAACAGGCGCTGACGTAGATGTGAGTCACTGGAGTTTGGCTCACAATGCACAGATTAGCGCTGCTGCCTCTTCAGGGAAGGCACTTTTCAGACATTGCTTTTCTTAGACGCTCATCCTTGCAGCGACGAGCCGGCTGGATTTCACACTGTCACAGCCCATTCCCTTTGAGGCTCTGGACGGCTAATCTTGTATGATCTTATATTACTAAAATAATGGGACGTTCTTGGATGAAGATGTGTTTTAGTGTTGAAATCGGACCAGTTGATCTGTATAAATAAAAGTGCATGATTAGATTGTAAGATGAAGAGGTGTGTGGGTTGAAACATGTCGCCTTGGCCAAATAAATAAAGTCTTTTTATTCAACTTTTTCATGTGGCTCCGACTTGTTTGGAGTGTCTGGATATTTAAGTGTTATATCCTTGTTTCCAAGAGCAATCATCAACCATTTCCACCGGTTGGAACATCTGTAGCAAACAGCCACGTTCAAGAAAGAGGTTGACTTTTTTAGATCATGTCATTCCTTTGTGCAGATTCTTTTTGTTTTGTTTCTTGCGGAATCCCATTACATCACACACAATAAACCATAAACCAGGTCAAAACATAGACACTTAAAAGACAAATCCCACCATCAAAACCATTTGGAATGTCAAGATGTTACACGAAACCAACCTATTAAAACAAATACATTTCAACACATTATTGGTCAAATTTAACAAATAAAACTACCACATAACACGATTTCTTTGACAAAACACTTTCTTGGTCTAATCACATTACTCATATCGTCATATCTACTGATTTCTCTTATGATAGGCGCGACGAATGCATTCCGGGCTGCGTTGGAAAGCGCGACCCGCGGCAGTTTGTAACGGAGCGAATCAGGTTGGTCTCCGTCATCTCGGCATCAGATAAGTGAGGTGCCCCCACTTCTGCACACGGCCGTCTGGAAGTGCGCACGGCTCTAATTGAAATCTGTATGATGATAACATGGTCGTTATGGCGGCAGTTTGGGAATCGCTGGCGGGCTCCGGGTGTTTGATGCGGGGCTGATGTGGCAGGCCTGACCATGTCTTATCACCGATCAACGTCTGCTCCGCTGTTTGATCCGCCGCCGTGCGCAGGCTGTGGACAGGGTGGAGGCCATTTCAATACACCCTGTGAGAAATCTCTGAATATTGCATCATTACGTTATTAGATGCACCGATGTTTGTAATGTTCTAACCCACAGTTACAAAGCAAAGTCTTCAAAACACAGACGAGAAGTAAATCAACCGATAGTGTTGCTGCGACTCGCCTTCTTTGCACCCGTGTGAATTCAGTGAAAGCGCAAAAATCAATGCAAGATGTTACCACGCCGCTGTATAGTTGTAATGATTTTCCATTTGTGTCACAGTTTGTTGTTTGGATTGACTTTACAGGTGTAACAAAGGTTTACAAAGCTTTCCTGAAACAGAGGGAAACCACGGAATAATCAAAATATCTTGAAATGGAATGACTTAGTTTAGATTAGCACCGAATCTCAATGTCAGTGTGTCTTTTAGATGCTTTTGCCCGTCTCGGATGATGTAGAAGATGTAGAACTTTATCAAACAGCAGCGCAAAGTGGAGCAGACAATTTCTACTGTAGATAAATTATAGATATTTTACACAGTTCGAATGCAATATTTACTAACGGTGAATTGCAGCAGGTCTTTAGAGTTAACCTGAACTTTTATGAATTCCAACTAGTCTACTACATTTTTTTTGCCAGTGTAATAAGAAATAAAACACTACACATTTGATAATCTACTACCTTCTCGGAGTAAATATTTTTTTAAGTTTGTGGTGCCACTACGCTACTGGTAATTGGCCACACTTCTGTCAAATGAGTAGGTTTGAAAACAATTCCCTCTCAGGTCCTTAAGCGGCATTAGAACCTCAAATATTAGCCGACCAATGACTTTCAGTTTTACTAAAAGTGGACAACACGAAGGCGTCTGCGTGTAATGTTCCTCCTCCCTGCCTCACCCCTCCCTGCCTGCGGGGGGCGCTCACTATCACTAGATATTATATAGCCATTAGTTTGTGTTTTATTTGAGTTGTGACAGGGTGTATTCCATGGATGTATTGCATTTCTCCTCCAGCCCTGCTCCACTGACCCATTTCCTCTTAATCCCATGATGCAACTTTAATTTCCTGATGGGAGGGGCAGCGTGGTCATGGCGGCGGAGGGGGCGGCGGAGGGGTGTCTGAGTCGCTCCCTTTCTTTCTGGGGTCGGTATATTGTACTCACTGCATCTATACCAAAACAATATGTCTTTCATTCTTTTTCTCTAGGGATGTAAAGATGATTTGTTTCATTTATAATCAGGATCATGCAGGTCACAATATAAGCATAAGAACTAAATTGTGACCATTTTATCAGCAGATTTAAGTCAATAAATTCAATAAATACTCCAAATACTCCAAATACTTCAAATGTAAATTGCTTATCTAGCTGTTTTTGTCACCCCAGAAAGTGAAATTTAAAAGCCAAACTTTGTGACAAAAATGAGTCTGGTACACACTGGTTTGATCTAATCAGAAACATTTTATTTATTTCAAACTTTTAAGAAATGTGTAATTAAATAACTAAAGGGTGCTTTACGGAAAAAGCTGTTCTAAAGCTGCCAGTGACCTGAATATGCATGAATATATACATGTGTCATCAATAATTATGAATAGTTGTAAAACTGTGATGATTCTTCTCTCAATAATCACTAAAACAGTCAAATTGCAATATATTAAATCTCCCAAATATGGCCTCAGGATCCAGTGCCTCACGTTGGGACCCCAGCTCCTGCATATAATAAGTTTTTAGATTATTTATATTATGAGTGCCCAACCCGTGTACCTTGTGATTCCTCCGCTCTACACTTCAGCTCAGTGAAATTGCTCCTCACTGGCTCATTAAAACCATTAAAATCAAGCCGTGAGTACCAAAGTAAATAATGTGTCTCTATTTTGTTTCCTGAACAGAACCTCTGAAAAGCAACATGTGGTTCTTCAGATTGAGCGTGATTGTAGACACTAATCAGTCTAACATTCAAACATTATTACCGGACAAGTCATAGACATGGCATACATCTGTTTGGGGGGGGGGGGCATCTTGACAGGCCAGATTATTATAAATCTGATCCTCATCAATTGTTTTGGGCCGTATTTGGGGGATACGTATGGTGGATTGTGGCTGCCGGTCACTTATAGCTCTGAGATTGCTTGTTGTTGGTATATGTTAACCTTTTTGACCCCGAGGCCCAACTTTTTCTGTAAAGAGTAACATGGGGCCCAATCTCATGTTAAATGTATTGTATTTGACTGATTGCGGCCCTCAAGGAGGTGCTCATGGCCTTCATTTCGGCTCTGGCCATATAGTCAAGCGTAGGTGGCCTATATGATATAGTAATAGGTGGTGGATTGGACAAGGAAAGCATGTTTCTTTAAGATCTCCACTGAGGGAGGAGCCTTTTTTGTATTGACATAATCTACAGAGAATCTGGAGAATCTCGCCTCTTGTAATTCTTTCTGAATATAAAAATACAGCATGTGCGGTGGTGTTACTTTGGCACAGAAGATAAAAACAAAAAGTTCTCCAGCCGCTGTGATCAGGCTTAGTTTGTGTGAGTGAACCACTGTGGAGTGCTGATTCCTGATTGGTTCTCAGTCAAAATCTAAGGTGTGCTATTGGTACAGTGGCATTTGCCAGAAAAAGTACTGAGCTAAAAGTGTGAAAACTTGCAAATGGCACCAGTAAAAGCAGTTCCGTCGCTTATGTGTGGCACCGAAGAATTCACCCAACCTACTGTGTGTGAATGAATACAATACTTTTGATGAAAATGCAATCCATCGTTATTTTTGTCACGTTAATTCTCATTAACGTGAGAATTAACTGTCACATTTATATCCACCCCACTGCATCATTGCACAATCCCACCTCTTCCGCCAATACATGTGTTTGCTTTTGGTGATGCATCTCTCGCTTCCCTCCTCCTCCAGAGTGACCCGTGTCAGTCCTCATGCCGACTCTGTTCTGTACGCTCGCTTACATCCCCCCCTGCTAAATGACAAATACACCGCAGCCCGCTCCCTGCCCTGTCTGTAGCATGTTTGTTGTTGTGGAGGAAGCGGTTGGACAGCCCGGCTCGCTGGGTGCCTTCTCCCCTCCAGCTGAATCCTGTCAGTCCCTCCGGGGAGGCCCGAGCAGCTGACAGCGAGACTCATCCAGCATGGCCGCCGCTCGCTCCCTTCCTGCCACTTTACATCCATGAGCTCTGCATTTAATTAGAATCACTTGTCATGTCTCGTATATCACCTGGGCCTCTTGGTGTCAGCTGTCAGCCACGGAAATGCGATAGTTATTCATCGGTGTGTGGAAATGTAGCAGCAAGGTCGCGGGGAAAGGGATGCACCGCACGTGAGCTTTGTTTAATGCTACCCACTATCTCTGCCCACATCCCTGCACTTAGTTGTGATTATTTGAAAAATGAAGACGCAGAGTGATACGTGTAGGGTTCTAGAATATCACGTAGCCCTTTTCCAAAAAAAAATGCTTGCTATGATGGGGCTTATCACTTTTTTGAACAGGAAGTTAATGGACTTGCTTCTATTACTATGCAGTTTTACATACGTATCGTGGTTTACAATGAAGAAAATGTAAAATAAGAATCTACTTATGTTATGGCCCTATAATAAGCAAAGTATGTCTCATTTAAAACAACCGGCAGAGATCGACCAATCTGCTTTTTTATGGCCGGTACAGATTGTGTAGAATTCAGAGAAAACAATGCCTGATAAGCTCTGACAGTATTTTTGGAACAATTTGGTACCAATTATGATTATTTTCCCCAAATGATACCCACAAACCGGCTTTATTAGAAACTGGACAAGATAACTATTTTAATTGTTTTAGCAGTTCCCTCTGTGCACAAAGTGTTCAAATAAAGCTTCATGTGTTTTCTTTAGGCTGCTGGTTGGCCCCAACAAATATATAGCGTGTTTGCCCTAATATGTCAGTAATGTTTATTTCTTCAGTAACATGCTTTTTTTATTTGTAATTCTGTCTGTTATTCCTGTTTTATTTGACACATCACATGTCTCAAGGTTTTGAGTCAGACCGAGAGAGACACAAGACAGGATTTTGACAGGATTACAATACATTGTGCAGGATAGTTCACAATGTTAGAACTGCTTTTATAGCTTCTCATTAGATGTAACTGACCAGTGCTTCTAAGTGGTGTGCCAGCGTGTTTGTGTCCAGTTTGTCTGATGTGTCGCTCATGTGGTCCCTGTCACTTTAAAAGCGTTGTTTGCCCCCTCCCTGGCTGTCTGGCTGTTATGTAACTCTCCTCTGCCTCTCCCGTGCAGTCAGCTGACACCCCGCTCGTCTCTGCGTTGGGTCGCTCTGTCTGCTCTTCCGCTGGCTGGCCTCATATCCCTGGGCCTCCTTCACATATTGGCTCTGGAGGCTGCAGCTCACAGATCCCGCGCGCCGGTGAAAAATGAGCTGCGGAGAGGTCATAAATTGTCTCCAATTTAGAGATGAAGGCAGAAATACATGTGTTTTAGTTTCTAATGTCTGAGGAAAGGAAGAAAGCCCCTTTATACGCCTGGTTCTTTTGTTTCATAATGGTAACATCTTTGAAACGTCCTATTTTTAAATGCACTGAATTTAATTTTAAATGCTCTTAATTGTATTTAGATTTGTCAGACCAAGTGTGAACAGACTTAGTGCCGTCTTTGCATATGTCTTACTTTTAAACTTGGAGGCATTGGACAGTTTAACCCATAGGTCAAAGTTACTCTGAAGCCTACTGCTCCTTTGAAATGAGAAAAAAAGGAACCAATCAATTACAATAATATTAGTAAGATACATATTTTATGGTCTATTAAAATAACACTATATAGATCTATAAAATGTATTATCACATGTTGTAATATCACAATCTCAACTTAACTGTCAGCTCCTCAACAAGTCAATAATTCCAAAGCTCAAATCAAAAACTTCTTAGCTTTTTAGAATATTGTATGCATTTATATCATTTTTGTATTATTAGATATACTTTTTAAGGTGTTCTATAACTTATCTGATGGAGAGTGTGCCACTTGTACAAGGAGATCGATTTTCTTGCATTGAATTATCCACAGTATGACATTAATCTATATTCATGGAGACAAGCAGGTGTAGCCAAGCAACGTTACAGGTCAGATCTGTGGAGAGACGAGCACACTCAAAGAAAGAATGTATGTTTCTAAAGATATTTTGTCAAATATTGTCAAATAAAACTACGATAGAGAGGTTTAATGCCATACTGTGGGACTTTTCAGGCACTGCAATAACATCTCCATTGAGAGAAGCAGGTAACAAATCCTCCACCTGACAAGTTACACCTTCATTGCTAATTGTCTCCACGCTCTCGTTTTTGGTTTAACACCTGGAGAAACATCTTTCCAGCCGTTGTGCCGAGCCCTTACAACACACACCCCGACTCTGCTCTTCACCTGTTCACTCATCTCGTCCTCCCGCCTCTGGAGACCGTGACGTAGCCTCTGAGAGCACCGCGCTGGGGCCGGTGGAGCTTGGGCCGGTGGAGCGTTCTGTCCCTGCGGTGCCATCTCTCAAAACCGAACCTCTCCGGTTTCCTTTGAGCTGAAGCGTGTTGTGTTCAGGCGTTCCTGTGCATTACCCAGGCCGCTGAGAACATCAGGGGAAGACACTCCAGAGAATTACAGCCCTCTCTGTTCTTTCCTTTTTGCCGAGCAGCTATATGTTTGTTCCTAAGTTAAAAGTTTCTCAAACCCTTTTAAAGTGATACGCCCAACTGTGAACTGTTGAAATGGGCATGGAACAGTCAGTAAAGAGCTTTAGTGATATGGAGTTCAGAAATGCTTAAAAAGGTGTCGTGCGTGACTTCATGACGCCAACACATTTTGCCAAAGCATTGTCATTTCAATATGTTTTGCCCGAGCTTCTTCAAGTCAATATCTGGAAGACGCTTTAAAGCAGGTTTTGGTCTCACAGCATGGAGCCAGCACTTGTCTGTTGAAATGTCATCTTAAGTTGAAACCATGACACAACGGCACTTTCTGTGTCCTCTCAAATTGTCTAACAAAATGTGCAAAAAGATTATGGTTAAAAGTCGATGGGACATGGCGCGGCACTCTGTCCATGTCAATAAAATGGGCCGAAAGGGCACAAATATTTCAAGCAGCAGTGATTTTATGCCTCCACTACAGCTGTGTTTCACTTGTACACAGCATTATCGACCAAAAGAGTCTTAAGTATTATAAGTTACACAGTAAAAAGCACCATAAACAGAAAGTAGGATTGTCAAAAACATCAATACCCAGATATACTAATCGATACTGAAACTAGCATCAATACTTATTTGAACAATCTGATTAATAAACAAGATTGTTTCCAAAGTCCTGCAGAAATACCAATACAAACAAACATTTTGCTATAAAAGTCAAAATAAAGTAAATAAAGTAAAAATAAAAATTTGATGGGAACAATAAAAACAAATAAGTTTCAATACTGAACAGAGTCAAAACATGCATTCGACAAACTTGATCGCAAATGGTCGTGATCTACTGATTGACTGGAATGCACATGCGTCGCAATGTCTTAGGGTTCATGTCTTTGTCTAAAACACCAGCCTCATGCCTCTTCTTTCAACCGTCCGGCTTCTTCAATATACTCCACAACAAGTACCGTCTGAGGTGTTTCTTTAGCATCCAAACTGAGTCATTTTAGTTACGTAACAACTCATGTAAAAGCCATCCAGTTCTAACAGAAAGGTACATGATAAAACTAGCCCACGATGAGCGCTTGGATGACTTGTTGGCGGCAGACACACATTCGCAGTAATACAACACAGGATGCTGGCAGTGGGGGGCTCCGAGCTGACAGCCTTGATTACTTAAGAGGCAACATTTGAGATGAGTAAACTATATGAACTGATTTCTCTGATTGAGGAGCTCTGGCAGATTAGGCAGCAGACAGTCTTTGTGAGTGGAACGGTGCCGTGATCTTTTCAGGAGCTCTCGGTGATGCGGCGTCAGTGACAGACCTTAGATTAAATAAGTCTCTCTCGGACCTGCTGTGTCGCCATATTCGCCTTCAGTGCAAGACCGGCTTCTGTCTAGACCACTGCCTGTGCCCCGTGGTGAGGATTCATAATATCTGACCAGAATATACTGGAGAATGTCACAATGACGTGTGCGTTATTTCATACATGTTATACAGGTTATGTATCACACAAACTAGGCTGGTCTTATTTAACTTTTAATCATTTGTTTCCCAGTCAATACTTGCTGGCGTTTAGGGCTGCAATTATTCATCGACTACTTGTACTCAACTATAAAATATTATAATTGTATCGTGATTATTAGAATTGTTATCTGGACTATGCAGATTCTAAAACGCATACCAAAAAAATTAAAATAACAAAGACCGTGGCATTATTAAATAAAAATGTTAAATATAAATAAATGTGCATCAATAATACACTTTATTACCTTCAGTCACCATATCTCAACCTTTATTATGTTGATAAAGTATTTAAAAAGTCTCAATGTACAATAGAAATGATTGTTCTGACCAATCCACGCATTGAAAAAGAATCTCCGACTAGTCAATTACTAAAATAATACATTGTTGGAGCTTTGTTTTACTTTATTTTTGCATAACAACATTCCCTACTGTTAACATGTAATCCAGGAAGTGCTCCTCCATGTTTTTTAAAGTCCAGTCAAGATACATTTGGATCATTTCAGCACTCAAAACTACCTGAAGCATCTGAAGTCCTCTTTGTTCTCAGAAGCCGGCGCAGAAAGACTGGTAAATCCCAACAAACACATTGATATCAAAACCTGACACACGATATTGCAGTTTTCCCCATCAGAATACATTTTAGTGTTGGCACTCTGCACTTATTCTGATTGAGCAGCAAAAGGCATATTTTGAAAGAGGTGCTGAAAAGACAGTTTTTGTGTTGGGAGTATTTACGTGGGACGTCAGTGGGACTTTTCCTGTTGAGCACTTGCAGTTCATCCGAGCAGGCAGTTAGCTGGGCTCAGCTGATGAATAAATAAGCATGGCACGGTCACGGATCAGCGCGTCTCTAATGTGCTGCGACTGTGCGCCCTTGTTGTCGCGCTCGCCTCTGAATGCACAGGAGGGGCGGGGCCTACAGCCGCCTGCTCTCACCCCTCCTCCCACGTCACCCCCCTCTCCATCAGCCGTGTAAATGATGTAAGTGCGTGCGGAGGGGGGAGGGGTGTGAGGTGCTAGTGATGGCATTTTGTCTCTGAGTGCTTTGGGTCTGGCACTAGGGATCAAATCAAAATCACTATTTGAAAGGCCACAGCAAAGACTACAATTATTTAAGTAACAGTTTCTTTTGCAAACATCAAAATAGCTTATCTTATGATGAAAACGTACTAAACCGGTAGTTAAGAAATCTACAATTTGAGAAAAGGGTGATTTATGAACCGATACAGCAGTATTAAATGCATTTAATGACATGATTGTAATAGACGTGTTTCAAATGTGAATTCAGTAGGGGTGAGCAATATTGATAAAAAGGAATACATCTAAATTTGTTGGAGTATCTCAATAACAATATAACCAATATAACACAAAAAGGCTGAAATATCACTTAGCGTACCAATATTTGGAATACATTTCTGTTTAATTTATTAGGCCCGAGCGCCACAAGCTGGCGAGAGGCCTATTAATCTCGTAAGGCCGTGCGAAGCACGGCTGCGAAAGTGCGCACGTAGTGCGCACGAAATCGAGCGCGAAGCGCTCGCCCACTTCCAAACACTCACTAACGCACTCCTCCACTCATGCACGCCCCGTGCATACTAATTAGTTGTAGGAAAATGGAACATTACCGTTGTAAACGGGCGAAGCCCGTGCAAAAGTTCGCACTAAACGAGCACTTTACATTGGGATGACGACCGCGAAGCGGTCGTCATCCCCATATAAAGCACTCATTTGCGCTAAGTAGCTCACGAATACGTTCCCCATCTCTTGCATGTTCCGTGCATATAAGCATGTAATGCAAAAATTGAACATTATTACTGTATAGAGGGCCAAAAACACAAAGTGGGCGGAGCCCACTCAAAATTATCGAAAGTACCCGTCAGTGACCAGGGACCCACACCATGAGGTAGGAAAGCGCGAGCGCTTTCCGAAAATGTATAGTTTATGATATTTGAAAAATGGGAAACATTGTTTTCGCATCGGAATATTATTCTTTCTTTCTTTCTTTCTTTCTTCTTCTTCTCGGGACCAACCCCCCTATTTTTCACCCAGTGAACATTGACGAAAAGTCACAAAAATTTGCACACCTCTAAAAATCGTGCCTCTCTACATTCTGGCTATTTTCCTTTTCTAAAATAAAAAAAATTGGCGCGTCAGCGCCACCAAATGTACCAAAAATGCATTGAGAGATGGGAAATGACCCAAAAAAAATCTGATCGTAGAATCATGAAATTTGGCGCAGAGGTAGATGGTGACAAGAGAAGTAAAAAATATTATTACGGCAACGCCGTCCCCCGAACCAAATGTCGGCCATATTGCTTCAAAAATGGCTAAACATGACTTCGGAGTCTTTCCAAACGTCGTACTTTTGCGAACTCCTCCCAGGGCGTTGGCCCTAAAAAGCTGAAATTTGGTGAAAATGCTACTGAGGAGTGGGACATCAAAAGTTATCCAAATTACATTGATACCTCTCACGGTCTCTGTGCGGCGAAGCCGCAAACTGTAACTAAAATTTCAGAAATCTCCCATATTTAAAATTTCTGCCGTTTGCGCAGATAAAGTCCGAATTGCGTCAAATTAGAATCAGTTGTTAAACTCTTTGCCCTAAACCTACTTGAAGTGAAATAAATTCATTTGGCGCCACAGCGCCCCCTACAGATTTTATATGGAGGTTAAATGTTTAGTTTTGCGAAATTATATGAAATTTGACACACAACTCAATTTTAGCATCCCCATCAAAAAAGTCAATGAGACCCATGTCATAATTGTTATGGCGTTGCCGTAACGATGACCGAAACCTCCCATGTTATTCCAATGGGGCCAGAACATGTTTACACTTTAGACTTTCACAAACTCCTCCCAGGGCGTCAGCCCTATTAACCTGAAATTTGGTGAGACTCATCTTCAGGACCATCAAAAGTTATCCACATTTTCATTCAAAGAGTCACGGTGTCTGTGCGGCAAAGCCGCACATTTTGCCAAGAATTCAAAATAAAATTGCTTTTTGATGGTAAAACAAAGGGGAGAACATGTGACAGCGTCACAGATTCAGCAGTAGGCGTGATAAAAGGACAATTGGGGCGCGTTAGCGCCCCCTCCTCTTGCGGCGTGGCGGCGGTGTGGCGGCGGCGTGGCGAGGGCCGATCATTGCCGCTTGCGGCTATATTTTTAGTTTATTTTTGCTGTCATTTTCAGTAGTCTTAATCATAGACAATAAACTAAACATGGAAATGTTGCATATCTCAAAAGTTCCCAATTTTTTTTATGTGTAACTACGGTTCAGCTACAGATATATCTCCCCCATCTTCTCAGAAGTCTACAATTATACATAAATTGCCATAAAAAAATGGAAGAATGGACTATACTATACTATAGGTATAGTACTATAGGTATAGTATAGTCACTATACTATACTATAGGTATAGTACTATAGGTATAGTATAGTCACTATACTATACTATAGGTATAGTACTATAGGTATAGTATAGTCACTATACTATACTATAGGTATAGTACTATAGGTATAGTATAGTCATGCTTGTACTTGTAGATCCACAAAGAGATCTGTTATTTCTACTGATGTTGGGAGGGGTATATTGTACAGAAAACAGTCTTGTGTTTAGGGTCAGTCATGTCTCTGTCGATGGGTGTTTCCCAGATGAAGTTGTACCAAAATATTGTTTCTGGAAAGTTCAAATCCTTCCTGTGATTCTGATTTTTGTCAAGATATTGCTCTTTTCTTTGTGTGTATGGGCTGGTGTCCATCAAATGTACCTGTTAGTATTTTATTATCTCAATGTTAAATTAAAATCCTGACCTGTCCCAGGGCACAAACAGAGGAGACACTGATGGTTTCTTAAAACAAACGACATTTGACAGAGATTAGCCGGCACTTTGAAATGTTTATAATATTCTTGGCTCAGACTGAAGCATGACGTGTGTTTAACTTGCTTCGCCGACTTGTTTTGAAACCTTTGTCCTGACTCTGTTACCAAGCAATAAAATGGTGTCTCAAACGAGGAACATCAATATTATATTGTTTCTACGTTTTTTGACACATTTCTGTAAAATCACCTTCAGCCATTGCATATCGGAGTGTCTATAATATACAATATGACCTCTAAACAACCCCCATTGAGCTATCTTTTTGGGTCCAGACAGTGCTTTGTGCTTACAATAATTATGGAAAGACATCTCAGCCTAATTTAGTAGCCAGTTAATTCACATGAAATTAACAATTCATTTTTCTTATGCCCAACAGCCAAAACAGCTTCCCTAAGATGTGCTGACCACACGTGAATGTTTTCACTACACTAGCATTCTTCTCCGGCTCAATGCTGCTTACTCTCACTCTCACTCATTCCACTGCACCCTTTTGTCTCATTAATATTATTTTTCTTTCATCATGTGTGAGTAATTTGATGAAAAATTTAAAGTAATATTAGGAAGTAATGGATGTGTAATGCCTAAATTGTGTTGATAATCCCAATAGGATAACTTTAGCCACTCACGGCTCCTGTTGTGAACTAATCCCCCAATTTCCACTTCATTGCACACTGCAGGAGCCTGCTGTTCTAACACACTGTATACGTCAGGCACAGGCAAGACCAAAACACTAGGCACCACTGAGTGGCTGGCTCTCTCGCCTCACTGAAGGTTGTGTAAGAAGGTTGTGGGTTCGACTCCCGGGCCAGACCAGGTCTGTATGTGCGGAGTTAGCATGTTTCTCCCTGTGTCTGGGTGGGTTTCTTCTTGGTGCTCCGATTTTCCCCATCACCCCAAAACATGCAGCTCAAGATCTGAAGCTGGGACTGCAGCGACCACTGCTGCTGACAGGTTGCCCCAGCGGCACTGGTTGAAGGATGGTTCAAATGCAGAGGAAAAATGTCCCTATGGGGACAATAAAGGCTAATCTAATCCAACCTAATTCAATCTAGAGTGTGTACCTCTGCAAACTGTCATTTAATCTGGTTGCACTATATTTAACTTGAAGTTCACGTTTGTTCCATGGCTCTGAACTTGTCTGGAATAATTTGCCCGATCCTTCTGCAGACTCTCATGACGTCTGTGTTTACAAGATGCCTCTCTTACATAAATCAATAGTCTATGTCTCTCCTCCACTCACTGCTCTTTTTGTGCGCTCATGTGGGCGGCGCCCCCTGCTGTGTGCAGTAGGTCAGTGTGTCAGTGTGCCATGGCCTTGATGCTTACACATTCTGACAGGCTCTGAGTGGAAGTAAAAACACAAGAGGTCTGTGCGGTGCTACACCATTGTCAGGGAGAGCTCCAGTTTGGAGGAACACGTTAGCCTAGCATCACGTGATGTCACATGACTTTCACCAGGTTTGTTTTGTTTCTGTGAGTCAGGAGCCTGTGATTCAAATGCTGAAGTTGTATTTTTTTAGTTTGAAGTGTCTACAAACGGCTAGAATAGCAGAGAGTCTAGAAAAGCTAAGAATGCAATATCTCCAGTTATCTACCACATACTGTAATCTGGAGACGTGCATTGTCCTCCACTGCTCTTGACAAGGGCCCCCTTTCTAGCATAATGTCTTCTGATGTCTGCTGTGACATGTAACATATGTTTGCATGAATATCCTTAGAATTATTGGGTTCAACCTGACTTTTTCATTGAAATTGAGTTATTAATTTTCCTTGGATTGGTAAATGTTTTTTTGGGTTATGTGAGCAATACAACAATTTCCCCGTTCCATTTTGCTCTATGAATGGTCAGAACGTAGAACCGGCTTGAAACCATAACTTTATAACCATAACATTATAATAATAATATTAAATAGGCTCTTATTTTACATAATAGATTGTAGTCCATACAAAATAATTGTGCTTTCTTGATGTCACCATGTGGTCTCATACTAGATCTGATCAAGCTCAGATCTATATATCTATATATAATATATGTATAATATATTAAATGTAGATAAGATAAGATAAGATAAGATAAGATATTTATTTTACTTTATTTACTTTATTGTCCCACATGGGGAAATTTCATAAAGCATCACCTACTTTGAAACACAATCCTCTTATTTTCTACTAAATCAATTCTAACCAAGACATTTTCTTCCTAAAAAAATGTATACAAAAACAAAAAACGTACAGTTAATCTTCATTGCATGGATGGATCTTTACTAATAACGTAATACCAAGCATTTGCATATTTTAACTTGCCCTCATGTCCGTCTTTCTTTCCACCTCATCTGAAAGCACGTGCGCGCAGTTGGTTTAGCCGTTTGGGGTGAAAGCGGGAGACGTAGCCTGTGAAAATATGTGGAAGGTCCGTGGCAGCGTGAGAGCCGGGGCCCGTGAGCTCCGGAAGCATCACATCAGTGCATTGTAATGAGAAGGGACTGCTGCCTTTGATCACGCGCCTCTGGTCTGCTTTAGTATTGAGGCCTGTCACAGCGGCTGGGCTAAGCTAATATGGCACGGGCTGGAGACGGTGGAGAGGCCAAACAGAGATGCAAGGAAATGCAAGGCTAAATGCTATATGGAAGTTCTAGTGTGATAGGCCTGATGGTGTTGACCTCCATTTATTTCAATTAGCGGTCGTTACAGTCTATCATTAAGAGGGTTAATTTACGCCATTTTCTGAGGTCAGTCAGCCCCAAGACAGCTGTGGCCAAACGTGAGGAGTGAATGAATAACGCAAAACACTGACTATACAAATGCAAACATCATTTTTGATTGAATGTGTGTGTATTTATATATATTCTTCTGAGAGTTCACACTTAACTGTGATTTGTCAAACCAAACCAAAAAGTACTTGGATGGGAGACCACTGGAATGCCAGCTGCCACAGGGGGGCGGTAGTGCATACGGTTGTTGTGTGCTTGGGCAAGACACTTCACCCACCTTGCCTCCAGTGTTCTTGTGTGCTGGTGTATGAATGGGAGTGTGTTTGTGAGAGTGAATACGAGACAACGGATGGAAATTATGGATACAATCCGGCGTGTTTACAGCATGTATAATGTAAATAAACTTAATAATATCCATCATAAAAACTCATCACTCGCTGAGACTATGATTGTGGAAGTAACCTATGTCAATTATTGGATGATTAAAGCCTTTACCTGTGCATTGATTTACAGGGAGCACATTTATAGGTAAAGACATTCACAATTAATTCTCAAATGTCCAGCTGATTCACTCCTTTTTTATAATCCCAATCAAATAATTAGTTCGCAAATAAAATGTTTGATCGACTAAGGCACCATCGACCGATTAATCGACACAACGACTAAAGGTCTACAGCCCTTGATTGTGGCTGGGCAGTAGAAAAATTAGGGATATCGTGATTATTTTTTCGTTAAATGGTAATTTACTGAAAAATTACCAAATCCTGACCATTAAGAAGTGGAAAATAAGTAATTTCTGTTCATCTGTACTTATTACGCACATTATTACTTATTACATATTTTCTGTCAATAATCATATTGTTAAATCGTGATGTTTCAACTCACAATAATCATAACACTAGTTTGATATTGTGACACACTGAAACCCGACATGGAAGCTGAACTAGCAGCGGTGAATATAACATCGTCGCAGGAGTCGGATCATGATTTTTACTGTCACGTTGTCCAGCCTTATCCATCCAGCACAGAGAAAAGTCTGCACATCTTGACTGAGCGCACATTCTGCTGTAAAACGTCTCTCTGTTGGATAAACAACCTTTAGGCTCTGACACATGAACAGGCAGAGTTTCCCCGACACACCGGCTCACCTCTTGTCACAGCGCGAAGGAACAGTTGACTGGGTGGTGTGGTCTGAGAGGTGCAGCCCTAACAAGGCGCTCTTCAAAGCCTCTTTAGTGCTCCGGAGAACATGAAAGGCCTGTTTAAAAATTCAGGAGCCCGATCTGTTCCAGAGCTATGGAGCGGCAGTGGAAAGCAGATTTTACGTCGCCACAATTCCCCAGTCACTTGCTTTGTAAATTAATTAAGATGTTTATGACAGCTGCTTGCACCTAATGGAATGCTTATAGACTATGTTATTAATTATTAGTGCTGGCCGTGCATGGCTGCTGCAGTGTACGATGAGATACGAGGTTCTGTAATAGATTTTGTTACAGTTCACGCCTTTGCCTTTGCCTTTGCATTGTACTATGTGTTCTTTTGGAGACTGGAGGTACGTAGCCCCCCCTCTTTTATCGAGCGCAGAGCAGGAGCCTCTCATGTTAATGTTTATCTAGTCGTAATCACTGAACAAAATGAAATGCCTTAAGAGAGCTGCGGGAAAATACAGTGCAACAATTCTCTAGAATACAGCTTTGTGTTTGCTCTTGATTTATTCCTTTGTGTTAACTGCTTTCACAACCTCATTTGAGTATTTTTAGTATGAATTAAAAACAAATATAAACCGCTAAATGTGATATAAATATATTTTACCTCTGAATCCAAAGAGCAGAGAACATAACACACAGGAGAAGCATATCCTGCATTTGAAGTAGTAGAATTGTATTGCATCTGGTCCCTGCCTCGTGGAAGCTCGAGTGGTTGTGTCAGGACGGCAGCAGCACTCAGCGCTGAACGGAGAATGACGGTCGGTTATAAACCAGCCTTGAGTGACTGGTGGTGTTTGGAGAGGCCGATGGCACTGACTGGCAGCCAAGCTTCAGCCGGTCGACTCCAGGGAAGCTATGGCTCCTGAAGTTGCTCATTACCACCATGTACGAGGAGTGAATGAATAATGTATACAATTGAGACTTTGAGTGTCTGGGAAAGCAACTTATATTATATTTGGAAAATTCATTCTGTCTTATTTTTCAAATACATTTAAAGGTTGAATGGACGATTTTTTTGGCCCAAATCTGAGTCTTATTTCCTCGTGGCTGCCACGTATCAATCATAAAATGCACCTGTCGCTCACCTGCAGCCGCGTGCGGCTCGTCCCACATTTCCGCGTGTCTAAGCGCATTGATCTATCATAGTATAGTTCCCTCAGTATACGGGACAAAATGAAGACGGAGAAAGAGCTGTCTCAGATGAAGACGGAAATCTACGGGAGACGAGAGATGCGATGCAATATGTCGCGCTGATAAACAAACGCACGTGTGTGTTGTATCAGTCCGCACGGGGGAGTGCGCATGCGCACTTCCACCTGCATTCTCAAATTGCCGAAAAATCGTCCATTGCGCCTTTAACTTTTCTTGTTATAAGACAGTGGTATACACACTATAACTTATTTACCTGACATCTTAATCATTATCTAGATAAGAAAAAGAAAAGGCAACATAGAAAAAAACACCTTATGGACTGGGACAACCCAAAAATAGTAGGAACAGAAGAACACAAGTACAAATGATCGATACAAAAGGCTATTGAAATCAGAAAGTGAGGCGCACGGACCATCAATCGAGGCGAAGGAGCATTTACTTTGGCTCACACATATGACTCACTTCTCCAGAGGCCACTACTCGGGTACAGGCGTGGTCAGTCTGATAGATCTGTCAAACTGACCACGCCTGGGAATAAGATCTGATAAAAGACACGTCACATCAGACATCACCTCTGACAGGTGAATAAGCTGTCACTGTTTTATTAGAAGAAAAGTTAAATGTAAGGTAACTTTAGATCATTTTTACCTATTTCCATTTCATATATATTATGTTGTTGTTTGGGCTGTCAAAGTTAATGTTTAACTCATACGGTTAAGCCCCAATGCAAATGAATCACATGGTCAATGTTAGTTAGGGAGGATTCCCTGACAGGCAAAGCCCAGTGCTCGTGTCATATATTCAATCAGTCCTCACAACGAGCGCAGATCATTCAGCACCTCATGTTCATGAGCGCAGAACAAAGGAGAACCTCTCGTGTTTGTGCCCCACGGGACAACAAAGTCACCACAGAGATGTCGAGTCAAACACTGAGCACTCCTTAAAAAAAATAAAGATATATTAGAATATTTCACAACACTAGACGGCAGGCCTAGCAGCTTACATCAGTCACCATAAGAGCCAGTTACACCCGCAAGCAGCAATAAAGGGCCTTTAACCCATTGAACCTGTTGTTTGTTTATATGAAACATGTGGCCACACAGGTTCATTATGAAATGAGATTTTAATTATAGACTGCTGGATTTTTGAATATTTTTTTTCAATGTGTAATCAAATAATATATTTCTCTTAGAAAAATAAAATCAGTGCACACTGGAATTAATTGATTAATTTAATCTGTTCAAGTTATTGTTAATATTTCTGTCCACACATTATACAAACCTAAACTTTGATACTTCCGCTGCTGTCTTGAAAACTAACTCCTGACTGTTCTGAAGCTCTCGTCTGCCTTTTTGAAGCCTTCTTACACGTTTGATTTGAAAATGTTGAAAGCCCACAGCCTCCATTCATCATGTGTCTTGTTACTGTGGAGCAGGGCTCTCTCAGCGTGGTGCAGACAGCAGCCCCGTGGCGTTCACTTACGCCGCAGTCAGTGGGACAAATAAATACTCAGTGCTGGCAGCTCTGTTGATTACTCCAAGAGGTGGGCTTGTTCCTCTACACCGCACCTCCATGTCTCCTCTCAGCATCATCCGCCCAGTACATTTACATAGAGAATGCAGCGGGGAGGGGCACAGCACTCCACCTGAGTGCCCAACGTGAAATATGCATCAAGTCTTTCATCAGGCTCTGTATACACTGCACTCTGGTGATCCTCATGTGTACCGGCTGTGTTGTGTTAGCTTTGAAAACGCAGGAGGAGCGCGTGATGTGTGTTCTATTAATCATAGTCCAGTGCGATGGATGTCCCTGGTATCACACATGTAGAGTAACAGTGCCACACGTTCGCCTCTTGTTTCTGCGGAATAGAAGAGCTGATGAACTCCTGCTAATAGCGCTAGCTTTGATCCACCCAGAACATGAAGGGTGCGCTTTTTAATTATGGAAGGCATGAAAAATAAATGCAGCGTTAAGTGCAGAGTTGCTTCTTGGTCTTTCCTTTTTGTCTGAGTGCTAATTGAACGTTGGCATTACTTCACTTGCGATGGTGTGTAGACCTGAGATGTTGAACCACATGTTTGATGGATAGATCAAGAGATTGATAGATGTATAGGGCAGATATTTGCACTTTTTTAGCATATCAGTGATCAGTCTTAATTCTCTAGCACATGGCCAATATTTAGCTTTTGCCGACCTACTGCCAAAAGAGTATGAATAAAGCTTTATTATAAACTTTTTAATGCTAAGAAGGTATTGCTCAAAAATGAACGGGTTTGTGGAAAAACTGAGCTGTGATTGAGTGAATTTTAGTTAGACAATTTGGGGAAAATAATAAAAATCGGCCTTGCGTATCGGTCCAAAAATATTGGCATCGATTACCATTTCTCTGGATTCTAAACAATCAGCATCAGCCATGAACAAAAAACAGAAAAGAACAAACCATTGGTCGATTTCAAGAATCAAATCAAACTAAAAAAAACTAAAATGTATCCGTTATTCCTCCAAAACCATTCACTCCGTGGTGTGCGGATGTGATTGGTGTTAGCAATAATACCGTCCCTGTCTCGATGCTTACATATCAGACCCACTACTTTAATCTCGAAAGGCCCAGTGTCTTATCAAGAAACTGCCGGTCTCAGTTCATTAAACGCAGAGATCCGAGATATGACTAAAGCGTAATGACGGACATGCTTCGTAGAGGTCTTCATTACATGGCAGGCTTCAGAGGGGCACTTCGGCTTATTGGCCCGAGCAAAGAGCCTGTCCTAACGGCTGCACTGTTCCCTCCCATCCGTGCAATTACGCTGGGTCCTCATATGAGCGGAGAGCCCGGCTGCGTGCGGAGGGAGCAGGACTTTGAACGCTCGTACGATGATGCTTCCCCGTGGTCCGGCATTCATTAGACTTTCTGCTGTTCACTTTACCAGAGAGAATGCTTGAACGATGATAATGAGAGCTATCGTACACACACACGCATGTCAGACACTGCTACACACAATTGGGGTACCGTTTGTGCTCTCCTTTGTCTTTCTTAGCTAAACTTGGTTACCTTTAGTGTATTTAACTATCTGTAAAGCATTATCTGACTCCGGCTATGTTTGAATGTTATATAGTTGTTTGAAAGCACACTTAGAGTTTTGTTTTGTAATTCTTTTGCCGTTTCTCTTTGAGCTAAAAACGCGTTGTTGTTTTTATCTCCTCCCACTGTTTCTATCCCCTCCTACTTCAGAAATCATTAGTTTATATTATTAAAAGATTGCATATGCAGCATGTGGAAAAAAAGTGATGATTACTGTGTTTACCTACATCAATATGCTCTGAATAGTGACGTACTTTTTGAAAGCCCGCTACCGTTGTCACAATGCGTGAACTCGTCTGATCGCGGCAGCTGGTTCGTGCTTGGATGAGAGACCGCTGGAAATACAAGGTGCCGTCGTTGGGCGTCGTTGGGCGTCGGTGGCTGTAGGATGTACTGTCATGTACTTGTGCGAGACGCTTCACCCGTGTTGCATCCAGTATGAATGAGAGTGTGTTTGTGTGAGCAAAGGACGAATAGAAATGAGCACAAAAGCAATCCAGAGCATGTTAACAGCATATGTCTCATGTATGCACTCTCCTGAGCAAATAAACACATTTTAAAGTAAGATCGTGACAAGCCACTGCGCGGGCAAATTCAGGACCACAGAGCGCCATGCATTTTCATCTTAAAAATCTCATAATATTGCTCATTGTGGTTGTAAATTCAAGTATTATTTCTCATTCAGAATAAGGATAATTTCATCAATGATGCGACAGACCCCATATTGTCCCCTGCCACCTGGTCTGGCCCCTGGACCGGCCCCTGAACCGGTCCCTGGTCTGTCCCTTGCGTGGTTACCATAGCACACAAAAGCGCGCAGCCATGAGCACAGTTTTCCTTACACTACAGTGAAGTTGGAGTGTATTCCTGAGTGGGTTCTGATTGAGTGGTTCCATGTTTAGTTAGCAGCTTCCTTCTCTTTGTCTCCATACTTCACTGGTCCTCTTGAGTGCGATACGTCCTGTGCATAAGAGCAGGTAGCAGTAAATATTGTTATGACATGAATTACTCTCCAAGGAGCAGGCGTATAAGAATAGGCACGGTGAAATAATGCCAGTGGAAAGTGACAATATCCTGTTAGTTTAGTTATTTAAGAAGCACATTTCTGTCACTTTAAACAGAATGCATTTAGATAAAACTGCATTGTACGTTGGAATAACAGTGGGTTAATGAAATCATATCGTTAATGCAATGGTTTAATTTGCAGCATGCAGGTGCAGGGTTTGCAGGGTGGGATGGGTACTTGGGAATATATCATCGCGTGTATAGGCCTATACCTGGATGTTGCAGCAAATCTCAACGTTCGCACTTATTCTCCGTCCTCCTCTTATCAGCTGAGGAGGACTGTGGTGTCCTCTAAAACTAATTTGGATGTAAATCTTCTATTTGCAGACAATTCCATAGCGATACATTGGAGTAACCTGTGGAGTGCTTTTAGTTAAAACCAATTATAAATGAGCAGAAATAACAGCGCCGGGAGACAGAAGTCATCTTTCTCCACCACCTCTCCGGAGAGTCGGCCTCTCCATGGATTACTCTTTTAGTATGTTGGGGGCAGCTGATTAGAATCATTGGGCTTTTTAATCATTCAATGGATGTATAGTTTAGTGAAATAAAATGGATCAAAAGACAAAATGTGTCACTGCAAGAGGAACGTGGTGGATGTTGGCTTCAGATAAGTGATAAAGTTAGAGACAGTAGTCGCTTCAATATAGTAAAATTACAAACTGCTTTAGAGGTGCAATCGTTGTTTCTCATAATTATGATCCACAGTCTTAGTAGTAAACGACATGAAGCCCTGGGCCTCATGCAAACCCATGAGTGGAGGAGCTGTGACCCCCTCCCTCCATCACTACCCTCTCCTCAGTGGCTCCCGCTCTCTCTGCAGTTGTCTGGTTGTTTGTCACCAGGCCTCAGCAGTGGTCCGCTCCACTGCTCGGCTTGTGTCCTTGTGAGCGCCGGGTGTGCAGCAATGCCATGTGGAGCGTTCGGCGGGACGCGGCCCCTGTCTCCCCAGACTGAACAGTGAATGAGGATAAGTGAGAAGCGCCAGTCAATGAATCAAGCAGCAGGAAGGGAGCAGCCGGGGGGAGAGTGACGTCCCCCCGGGAGAGGCCTCGCATTAGGAACTTCCTTGTCTGTGTGTTTCTGGCACAGGTTAAATGGATCGCTCCCATTAGCGCGCTGAGAGGACAGCTCCATTATATGAAGGAGACTGTAACTTTGAATGTCACGGCGCAACAAGCCCGGAGCACGGCGCGTCTCGCAGGAGGCTGCCCGGCAATGCCCATCTATGATAATCATTGGCTGTCAGCGCGAGAGCAAGCGCGACTCCATTACGACACTGTCAGTCTGGGTCCGGGCTGTGTCTGTTTACAGGATGTGTGCCCCCTGCAGATAAGAGCGCAAGTTAACCTGTCCCTGTGAGCAGACAGCACCGCAGCTAGTGCTTAAACAATGCACACACAAAAGATCAAAGAGACGCTGACAGGTCTCCTCCTTTCACTGTGTGAAGCACTGAAACAGAATCATGCGGCTTTCTTCTTACCTCGACTTAATTTAGTGGAAAAATATGTCATTATTTTCCTACTGGAGGATAACAGTTTCATTCTTTGAAAAACTAATGATCTGAGGCTAGAATTTTACTTGAAAAGAGAATATTAAACACATTCTTGCTTTGGTAAGTCACACGCTACGATTATTCAATAAAGGTTTGAACATAAAATCCTTATATGCGATCTAAGCTTTTTGAAAAGTGTTTTTTTTAAATGGTCCGTTGCCAAACTGAGAGCTGTTGATTTTATGTTTTGTCTTGGCGGTTGCTGAGAAGGCTGGTGTTTCTTTTGTCTCAAACATTTGCGCTTCAGGGTTCGATACCGTTATAGTCAGCCAAGGAGAACGTCACCTCCAGACGACCCTGTGACCCCCGCGGTCCGGATGAGCCGATAGGAGCTGGCAGCTATGGCACTGCTCCTCAGTTCTGACTCACTGGATGACTTTGTCCCCCTCGGGTTAGACCGGGCCTAGACAAGACGACACAAGAGGGCACAACAACAGGACATATGAACGTTTAAATTTGATATACGATAGTCATGTGTGTGTTTTCTAACCCAGAGCGCAGTCAGTGAAGTCACTCACTGGGCAATTATTTGTCTCCGAGGGCCATATTCGAATCCAGGCAAGTAGCGGAGGGCCGGCCTGCGATCATTGGTGTGAAGAAAAAAAAATCAACAAAATTAAACATCAAATAAAATATCACTTTTCTGTCAAATATAGGCTATTGAATCTATTAATTAATTAATTTAATGTAATCTCTATTAAGGATACAAGTGCAGACAGATGCCTAAGGGTAAAAAAGATTTAAAACAAAAAAACATTATAATTTTTTTTGAAATATTACTTGGCATCTTTGGCGGGCTGGGTTATAAAGACAAACGGGCCGTATGTGGCCCGCGGGCCGTAGTTTGCCCACCCCTGGGTTAGGCTGTACACATTTCAGTTTGCATTACATTATTTATCTCTTAAAAATAGGTACATCGTGTAGGTGAATTGTGCACAGAAGCCAGACACGAGCTGAGCATCGTGGTTACTGTGGTGCACCCCAATGTTCATTCCGGCACAACAACTTTCTTAAAACCACCTGCACACTATGTCGACCAACTCAACAATAACAGTAACTTCTAACTTACTAAAATACCGTTAGTGCTTAAAAATTGTTTAAATGTGGTGCTATATTGGACAAATTTAATACGACTTGGTTAAAAAATTGGTAAAAGCATGAAACACATTTAAAGTTACCTTTCTGTTCGTGACTATTAGGATCTATCTTTGTGTGTGTCATTTACCCGTATGGAGGCCTCGAAGCCACAATGGTTTGTTGGGCAATCTGTAAATAGGGGACATAAGGCCATAATGTTCTTTCACAATGCAGTGAATATTTTTAATGTGGTTTTCCTCCTCTGTTTTCCAGGTATCTCAGTAGCAAAGAAGACGCACACTTGTAAGTACTTTCACTTTTCATGTTGAGATTGAGCTTGCTGTGAAATGCTATTTGATATCTCACATTCACACATTTATAAGCACAGCACACCTTTGGAAGAGCGCCGACCTCTGCCGAGACATTACACTTCTGCTTTAGGCTGACAACACACTGAGTACGTCTCATTTAGATTTGTCAGATTAGTATATAACCCGTCACAGTATTTATTCTCATGATTGTAAATGTGTGTTTTATGAATGTTTTGTCTTGTTGAGTGTACAGTATTTTTGGTGGGTTTGATGAAATTGTAATATTGACTTTGGATTGTTCTGTCATTGTCATCAACCACCAACTATTAACTACTAAGTATCAACTACGTACAGTATTTTTTCATATTTTTTGCTTAATATTTCTACATCAGCTTTATGGTTTTCAATCCATAATTTACATACTATAATATAATGATTTCATATTCTTGAATGGGACACTGCCCTCTTTGTTTTGTGTGACTTGATAATGTATTTAGACATGTGTGTGAGTCTTTAGTGCATTTTCTTGAACAGAGTGTGTGTTGTCTCTGATGTTCTGGCGCCGGCTGCTCTGTGCAGTTTGCATCTGAAGAGGATGTGGTCTGCTGTGTGGTCTAAGTTCTATGATTTACAGAACTAAAAGTTACACTTTCATCTAAATTTGAAATTTGAAAATAGCTTTAGGCAATACATCATGTGTACATAAAGAATATTGTAGTTTACCTTTGGCAGTTCTGCACTGCATAAGAGTTAAGCAGTCCAGTGTTCTCTCAAACAGTGATACTTTATATTTAAATGTGCACCGTAAACTGAATCTTGATTTGAAAAAATAAACCCCAGACTTTAATTATTGAATGCATTTTTCTTCAGTGCTTGCTTAATACACACACTTCTTGCTGCTCGTGTTGAATGGATGGACAGGCAAACCGCAACAAGAGGGCGATTCAATGAGATTTGTGGAGATTTTGGACTGCGTAGTGTGTTTGAGAGGCACATAGACACGTCTGTGTGTAGTGCATGGTCGACATACTGCGTGGATGAAAGAGGCCTGAGGCTGCCCCGGCTCTTATCGCTCTGATCAGAGCAGAGCTGGAAGGGGGTCCAACAGACCCTCCTCGTGCTCACAGCCAGACCGCCACACACACATTTGAAACAGGCCTTTTTGTTTTTGTACTCATTTTGTTACATTCTTCTTTCGGATACTTAGTGTCTACTAATATTAACACAAAGAAAAGTAAAATTAATGATTAGAGTAATTCAATTTTGTTTTAGAATTTGGGTAATTTGCTAAAAATTCCTTTTTAAATCTAAGGTCTTAAACTATCAACACCATTTTGAATTCCTGTGAACAAAATCTTTGTACATTTATTTCAAGAGAATTTAGAGAAAGAAAGATCTGAGGCACGCAATTAAAAATCCTTTATTTATTATACAAGAGACATGCATTTCAATCAGAGTACTTTGGATCCTCTCTTTTGTTTGTAATTTATGTTTCCAATTGATCCTGGATGAGCACGTGCTCTTGCACACTCGCACTGCTGATTCATCCCTGAGGCACTCGCTGTTCTTTGTTAAAACCTTTTGTTGTTTCTGGAGCTGCAGAAGTTTTTCATAAATGTAACTTTTTTAAACATGGGTTTAAATGTTAGTGAAGACACTGCTCACTAAAGTATCAGAGCATTAGATGGATGAGTATGACTTTTAAAAGCATTTGACTATAATTTTTAAGTGCTTTAAAATCCAAAATATCTGGGTTACACAGTGTTGTTATAGGTGTAACTTGCTGTCAAAAAGAAGGAAAAACCGTGCAATATGGAAGTTTTCAAATAAATCAAATCGTTGCCATTAAAAAAAAGTATTTTTTCTGTTGTATCTGAATCTATTTTATTGCGATCAAATTATTATTTCATCTCTTTTCTCTAGCAAATCCAAGAAACTATACAGTTATCAAAAATATGTGAAGAAGATGGTACCAAAAAGAAACAACGTAGTGACAAAGGAACTCTCTATCCATTTTGTAACCGCCCGTTTTCCTTATACAGCGTGGATGTCACTTTGTCCAAACTACTGCACGTGCGCGCATTAACTGTTCGCGGGAAATCCGAGCATGCCCTGTCTTAATTAATGCGGCTCTTAGCACCTCCACACCGGTCGGGGCCTGAATCAAAGAGCATGCGTTACCCGTCTGCGGTTCAAAGCCCTGGGCAGTAACTGGACTGTCTCATTTTCCGCTGAAATATTCAAATCTTGTTCGTGTGAGGAAATCAAAGTGGAGCCCTCTTAAGAAGCCAGTAACAAGTGGCTGATTGCTGCGGCGCGTGGACAGGAAGCGGCGTTTGTGGGCGGGCGGAGCTGTGCGCGCTACGGGGCAGGTCTGAGGCCGGCTAATGGACACGGAGGACGTGGAGGGAGGGCCAGTGGAGACGGAGAACCCCGCTGATTACGGGGCCGCTGGAGCTGTAATGAGCAATAGCGTTTGGCGTATGCTAATAGTCGGTCCGCGTGTCCCTCTTTGTGCGGAGAAGTGCAATCAGCAGTAGTGGTTTTCTTTGTGTACTTGTGAATTAGCCTTCTATTGGTCGTCGTGAGTCGGAACGTGTTAAGTGTTGCCGTCGACGTTATCTGTTCTAATTTAATTGAACTTTCTCGGGATCAGTGTTGGGGATTGGAAGAATAAACATGGGAGGGGGGGGAAATGGTTTAATGGTAGTGAGTAGTATGTCGATGTCTAATTTATGCATAAAGCATGTTTTAAAACAACCAAAGTGATGCACAGACATTATAATACGTAAGGAAACATAGGAAAATTTAATAGATTACAAGTTTAATAATATCAATTAAGATAAAAGCTCAACAGATTTCAACAAAAAAGTAACATGTTGAGAAGACACTGTTCAAAAAAGCTGTTCTGCAATGAAAATATGAAATAAATACAAAATGTGAACTGAACCACCGGGATATTGTGTCAAATCTGGTCTTCTCTCGTTCTCTTTGACCCAATCTCTTGTTTCACCTTGTTGGAAAAGTGTGTTAACAAATAAAAACATGTTAAATAGACAAATTATAAAACTGTAGAGGTTCTAACCTGTTCAATATGTTCAATATTTTACTTGATGTCATGTGTTTATGGCGTTTGGATGGATGTTTTCCAGTGATGTACTAAAATACTAATAGTATTAATTATTACCTCGCCCCCTCTTTGGCACCAGTGGACCAGATTTCCTGCCCACCCACTCCTCTCCTCCAACAAATCTGCATCTACCTTTACATTTGCAGTCTGCCCACCCAAACTTAGCAGGCTGGACGTGAGCCCGCTGGGCCGTGTACTGACCAGAGGCGAGGGGAGCGAGGGGGCCACAGGTCTGACGAGCTGCCCTCTCTGCCTCACTGATCAAACCCTGCCGCTCCTGCCAACCCCCTCATCAATATCAATTACACAGGCAGCTGTTCACTGGCTCCCTCTCCTCCCTCTCATCCCTCTCCTCCCTCTCCTCCCTCTCCTCCCTCTACTCCCTCTCCTCCCTCTCCTCCCTCTCCTCCCTCTCCTCCCTCTCATCCCTCTCCTCTCTCTCCTCCCTCTCCTCCCTCTCCTCCCTCTCCTCTCTCTCCTCCCTCTCCTCCCTCTCCTCCCTCTCCTCTCTTTCCTCCCTTTCCTCCCTCTCCTCCCTCTCCTCCCTCTCCTCCCTCTCCTCCCTCTTCTCCCTCTCCTCCTTCTCCCTGCATGGGTCATCGCTGAGCCATCCCAAACTCAACTCTTCCTCATCAAAATGGATCCCTGTGAGCGCTGCGGTGGAGATTGTACACTTCTGGTTCTGCAGCCTCTTTGTCTCTCAGTCTTGGGGCAGAAACAAATGCAAACTTGGAGGTGCGTTTGTTTGAAGTGAATAATCTTCCAAACATACAGTCTTGGTGGACTAAAAACACGCCCTGCTGATCGATGAGTAGACAAAACGAGACAGTGACGTGGAAGTGGCAAAAGCTCTCAAAACTAACGAAGATACGAAGATTAAACTGAAATACTTTACTTCTACTGGCTGCTGTTTAAATTAAAGATTTATACGAATTTGTGACAACTAAAACGCCATAAACTGATTAATCGATTAAGTGTCTAAAGGCCAGCAGCACTACTTGCAAATTTAGCTTCCTTAGAGTTCAAAACGCTCCTTTCACTAGTATACGTGACCCTTGAATCACCTTCATGTTTTTAAAGTTCCTAAGCCTTTACCAGACTAGTTCTGATCATTACAGTGCTCAAAATGCCGCCCGTGTGCAGTTTAGCAACTTTGACAGTAGCTGCAAATGTTGGTTTTTTTCACTTGACACAAACTCGTTCCACTGTTGCTCCAGCAGGTTCAGATCTTGTCTTGTATTGAACAATTTCATGACAGCTAAAGCCCGGGGTATTTTCCAGACACACATATTATTTTATACCAGGAAATACCAACGGCAAAGTAGAGTCAGGCAATATATCAAATTGTAGATAATATCGTGGATGTTGTTTTGAAGGTATGCACAATTTGAGCATAGTTTATCGTATATAGTGAAATGCTACAAAAAGAGCTGATTAAAAATAAAATAAATATATATAGCAAACTTTCAAAGAAGGTGATTTTCTGCTTTTGTGATACATTTTACAGATATTTTACATTTTTCTAATGATTAAACCTCAACTAATATGTTTGAAGACTGTTGGATTGACACAATATATTCTATTATATATTGATACAAGATTCATTTTGGTCAAAACTGCCCACTTCTAAGCCAAAGTGTCCAATGTAAAAACAGACAATGACGCTTTTCAATATTCTTATAAAATCACCTGAACTTGACCTGTACATTAAAGTCTCATTCATGTATTTACCCCATCCCAATTTCCTTTAAAGTGAAATGTCAGATCAACATTTCAGTGAGGTGAGCTGCTGCAGTTAATCAAACATGAGATTTATGGCCCTTAATAGTGCGGTATATTGCCAATTTGAGAGAATAATCTGTCCCAGTTGCTGTCTAATTGAGCTTGCCAACAGGCGGGTTCCTGTGGAATGGCCCGGGGCAGCTCGGCGCCTGCTGCGGCTCGGTGCTGGCTCGTTTGAAGGTATTTCATCACGCGCTGCCTTGAATCAGCGCTGCAGGGATTTGTTAGTTGCACTCCAGTGGGAAGTGCATCCAGTGCATTGTTAAGCTGCAGCTGATAATAGAGATCATATTGTCTCCGGGTGCGAGAGAGAGAGAGATCAACCAGGAATACGTCAATGCAGATGAACATGCAAAAGGTGGAGTTTGTGGCTTGTTTTCAGATGGTTCAAAGTGATGAGGTCAGTCTCTTTAATAGGTTATTCTCCATATAAAACTTTAGTGTTAGGATTATTGTGTGGGAAAACATCACGATTATTGAGACTGTGACTAAAGAACAGTGAAATCTTTCATTTTCTTTCATTCTCGTGGTCAGACATGTTACTGTTCCTCAATATTAAACAAAAAAATACTTAATTTTGCTTCTAAAACTGTGATGATGATTCATTTATGGTCTTTAGGATTACCGTATTTTCTGGACTATAAGTCGCACCGGAGTATAATTCGCACCAGCCAAAAAATGCATAATAGAAAAGAAAAAAAACATATATAAGTTGCACTGGAGTATGAAATGCAAGTGTGAAAATAACAGATAATATCACATATAAGTCGCTCCGGAGTATAAGTATAAGTCGCACCCCGGCCAAAACTATGAAAAAAGGTGCAATTTATAGTCCAGAAAATATGGTATATTTGGTAATATTCACAATTATCTTGACAGCTCTACTCTTTGATGGAACCAGTATTTTTCTGAAGAAAGTTATTTTATTTGTCAAATATCAAATGTGTTTACCCTTTAATACCCAAGATGATTTTGGTAACTGTTGTTCAAATGAGTCTGTTCATAGCAATACATTACAGATCATAATTATTATTTTTCACTTGTGATGTAACAATATGAAATTTGAGTGTTCTTGTTATTTTCAGAGGAAACGTCAGTGTTTTACAATAATTTACAGTCTAATGACTCAATACTTTTTGTAAGGTTTATGAATTCAAACTTTCTGGAAAAAAAAAGTAATTCTATGGTCATTAAAACATCCAGATAAAAAAGTTCTTTACACATATAGCTTTTATTATTCTGTGTGTATATAACAGAAATCACTCACTATTCACTCACGATTAAATTTTTTTAGTTTTCATGATACTGTAACCTGAATAATCACAATTATCAATTAACCAAGTTATCTTGACATCACTATTTTACACATTTACATTTCAAGATAAAGCAATTGAATGGTATTATCACTGCCATCTTCTGAATGATTTAAGTGTTAAAACAACAGACATGTCTTCCATGTTTGCTTTATCACTGTAATTGTCATCTACTTAGAATAACAAATCAATGCCAAACTCTTCTACTTTCCCATCAAATACATAGCTACATAAGACAGTATGAATCCGGCTTGTACTGTGCCTGTAAACAAGGTGAATTGGTTTCCTAAATGTTAAATTGAAGTCCTGCTCGGCTCAGACAATGCAGGACCCGGTGAGGCAAAGCTTTCGGGTGCTCGGGGTGATTTTATTCTCAGCACACTTCCACAAGTTGTTTCCTCCTCTCCCCGGGCGACGCGCGCTCCTAAATTGACACAATCTTTTGTTCGGCTGTATTGTAGGTTATGTTTCATCTTTCTTGTTTGTTCTGCGAAAAGACAGTATTTTCTTTCAAACATTTTGGTTTAATCTATTATAGACAGCTATTTTTTTTTCCGAAATAGGTCAGTGTAATCACAGCTGTGAGGGATGGACATCACTGTACAAGGGAAATCAATAGAGCTATCTATTTGTCGTAAACCAGGCCAGCGTGATTTTTCTCAATTTTTCTGCTCCAACACAATATGGCACTTCCTCATTTTTCACTCAAAGCATAATGTCTGCCATTATGTACAATTGCAAATGGCTTTTGAGGGAGCACTTTCTTTGCATAAGTTCCTCAGCGCGGGGACTTTGTTGGACACACATAGGTTTGATAAGTGTCTGGGGGCACTTTTTTTGTTGGTCTGGGGGGGCTTTGCCATTGTGGTGCGTCCCCATCCCTCTTCAGAGCGCGCTTTGACAGGATTTGATTGAAGCGTGAGGCAGCTCCTCGTCAGTCTCTCCTCTTTTGTGCCACGAGACCCGCGAGAGGGACACAAAGCCGGGCGGAGGAACAGCGCATCTGCGGCGGCCGATTCCTGCCCCGCCAGGTGAAGGTGAGAGAGGGGCGAGAGGGGGGTGGCTCGTCTATGCCAGGCTGAGCAGTTGGCACCATAACACACCGGACAGATTCCATCACCATCACTGCGTTTGATCCAGGCCCAGAGGGAAGCTTGAGCCACGTCCAGACTTATATTCAGGGCCGGCCCAAGCCTTCAGGGGGCCCTAAGCGAAAAAAAATTTGGGGGCCCCTCACCACGTCATCAGAATCAGTTTTATTGCCATTGTCAGTAAACAATTCACATATGGGAACTTTCTTCAACGCAAACAAAGTTCAGCAAAACTCCAGGGCATCCGTTTGCCAGTTAGTTTATTCTCAGCACCTCAACAGCTCAAATATTGATAACTTAAATCCCACAATGCAACTTGGTATTCCGCTGACATCACCTCTACTCCCTGTGCAAATAACACACATCCCAGATATGTTTTTGGGCGTATTTGTGGGCGTTAAGGGTCGACAGCCACATTAGCACATTAGCAGTTTAAACTAATGAACAGGGGGGTCTGGGGGCCCTCCCCCAGAGATTTTCAGACCTTTTTCGTGTATTCTGTTGCATTTTAATGTGGTCCAGCCGGCTAAAGTAAGAGTAAAATGTTGAGGTTGTAATGCTATAAAATGATGATGTGATGAAACTGTGCCAGGAGAAAATGATTAAAGCCAGTTATTAATACATTAGTGTACTTAATTGCTCAATACAATATTGGCTATGAAAATAATTATGATCAAATTGATTAATTTTAACTGAAAATGTAAAATTAATAGTTACCCTTACTAATTTATCTTTTACAGCTCCCAACTGTTCCTTCTTGCCAAAGTGACAAAACAAGTTATATTAAATTAAACAAATGGCATAAGCATTGCTTGATTAACAATTGACACTGATAAAACAGTACAAACATGTTATTCCCAGAGAAGTGAAGGTCCAAACCTAGCTATTGTGAAGCGACTGCGTTTCGGCAGCTTTGCCACTTTTGTATAAAAATATATAGTATTATTCTATAACAGACGTAATCATAATATGTCTGGTTATTTTTCACTATCAGTTTATTATAATTTATAACAAATAGTCTAATGATGCTTTTTAAATAAATTGAAATGTTTTATTGCTCTATTAAAAGTTAATTACAATATAAATGTTTGTTCTGATCAGAACATCACACACTCCTGCATGAAACAATGCTGCGATGTGATTGGCTGATGGACGTTACACGCATAAACCTTTACGTTCCTCTTATTGCACTTTAAGAAGTAAAACAGACATCACGAGTCACGATTGATCTCACACATGGTGATGTGAGAGAGAGGGACGCAAACTCAAACCCGCTCATCTCTGACTGAGGCTGCACAGGGGCCCGGGACAGGGGCCCGGGACAGAGGCCGCACACTGTTCACTCCAAAGTCTCACATCAGAGGTTCTGGACGAGACGGCGCTCGTCCGGACCGGATCTCCGCCTCTTAGTGACCCGGGGCATAGACGCCCCTCCCCGGCCTCACCTGCAGCTCACACTACCGGGCTGGTGTAAATGTTAAACTTATTATCTTTCATTCAGACATATTATTATGCGCGGTGCAGAGCTCTCGTCGCCTCCAGCCTGAGCGAACTAATGTGACAGAATCGTGTTGTTTCAAAGAGCAGCATTAACCGTCTCTTTGTAAGAGAAGTTCAATACCTGGAGAGTGTTGTTGAGTTTGCAGTTTCTTTACATCGTCAAGAAGTTTCTTCTTTCGTTTTTCAGCATCGGGGGGATATATTCCTCTGGACATGAGGACCACGTTGTGTTGTGTTTATGTTTTGCTCTCGTTCTGCTCGCGACCAATCAGCGCAGGTTTGGTGTCTTGGTTGCCAGATTGTCATTACAAACAAACGCGGTTTGTGCGTTATGTTACAGTTGTGTGCGCTGCCGCGCCAGCAGCGCTACTACACTAGTGGCGCACGCTGCGCTTGCACTTCGCATAAAACGGGTTGCCAGATTGGGGGCCCTATTAACGCCTCGGGGCCCTACGCGGCTGCTTAGTTCGCTTATAGGCTGGGCCGGCCCTGCTTATATTTAATCTGTTTGCGCCTCACTGTAGCACTGAAAACACATAAACAAGTAACAAAGTCTGAGTAGCCTTAATTTGTTATGAAATTTGTCCGAATATGGAAACGGCACATCATATATTGAGTATTAGAGACTCTTCACCACGAAAGTTTCATCGGAAAACTTTGAGGTATTATTCCTTTGCATACAGACTATCCAGTCAAATCCACATTTTGTGTTGTCGAACATGTATATTTTGATTGTATAGTTGATTGACAGTTGTGTGGGAACTGTAGAGATGTCATATCAGATTGTACTGCCATGATTTGTGTGAGAAGAAACACAATGATCAACTTTAGTCTGTTCAGAGTTCAGATTAGGAGTGTGCGATCTTGGCAAAAATGAATACCTCAATATTTTCAATATTTTATCCTGATAACAATAGACAATCCAACAGAAATGTCTGAAAACATGTCTTTAAATGTAATATTTGAAGTTTAATTATTTGACAAATGTAAAATGTCTGTGATCTTATTTGAAAGCTCTCAACATAACTTGTTTTTAAATTATTATTTCAAATCAGGCCTTTTTAGACTATAAAAAACTAATTTTGATTATCTTCAAAACAACACAATATTATCTACATTTCTATACATCTTCTAGTACAGCTTGAATAAAATGTATTTAATCTTGTGAACATCAGAAGCCAATGTATATGTTTCATTACTTATCACAATTATCGATTAACTGAATAATCCTGACATTCCCGAAGAGCGTTTGTAGCAGTTCTTGTCAATAGCCTAAAGTTGCTTTTCCAGCACGGCGCATTCAAAACCATTACAACATGTTCTGGTTTTAAATGCGCCTCGCTGAACTTTAAGTGATCTGGAGAGATCTCAGATGCAGCTGAAATAGTTTGAACGTTCCCTCCCTCCTCTCAGAACAGCTGGATGCAGTCTAGGTTCCTGACATCCAAACAAGTACCAGAATCAATGAATAAAACATATTTGTACAAAAACAAACTTAGGTAATTATCGCTCGCAGCAATATCCCCCCCTGTCTTCAGAAGTGTTGCAGAAGTTGTGTGCAGCGGAGAAAGTGCTCAGCGAGGCGTTTGGTGATCGGGAACATTGACATTTGTGCTGATGGTATTGTGCGTGTTTTGTTGAATCTGCTTTATTAGCGCCGGCCTGTTTCCCCCGTAGCTTTGAATTTGTGTTTGTGTGCGAGCTGGAGTGGGCGTGCGGCAGGAGAACAGAGCGCACGCTTAACCCACTGTCAGGTCCGCCGTCATCATTAGGATCCACTGATAACCGGCACACGCCCGCGTTTCCACAGCTCAGCATTACGCCAGCGCAGACATCAAAGAGAGGCTCATTCTGTGCGAGGGGAAGGGAGGAGACGAGGGTTTGAGGGGCGCAGTCAAGAGTGAGAGAGAGAAAGGGTCAAGAGTGCGGATGCGAGGATTAATAGGTATTGTCTGATTGAGGTATAGAAATGTTGCAGTATCAAAGGTCTCTCAAAGGCTATTGTGATCTCCGATGGCGTGTCGATTTCAACCCACAAAAACACAGACGTCTAGACTGAGGGACAGATTTGTACTTAGAGTCTTTACTGAACTGAACTTACAGAAATGAACATTTGCATGTGTGATGTGATTGTACAGGTGTCTCTTTGCCACAGTTTGTACTTGTACTTGAGATATTTACAAAAACAATCACAGGTCTACAGAGTTGTGCCAGAGAACAAAATGCTCATTTACCAAAAAACAATAGAAACTTTTCCTTGTGTTGATCGAGATAATAATTTTTTGTCAATATTGCCCCGATCTTCATCCTGGAAGCCAAAATGTTTCCACACGTAAACCCCAAGGAGCAAAGACTGTCCTTGTATTTAACTATAGTTATTGCACACTTTTCCAGAGTTACTTACTGTGTGTGATATATATCAAGCTATGTATAGTTACACTCCTAATGCCGAGTCTCACTGCTGCAAACGTGTCTTTAAACTTTAACTCTCCCTTTGCTCGCTGACCCAAAGGTCGGCGGGTCACTCCCACATCCCGGCTGGTGCTAGTGTAGGTGTGCGGGTGACGGTTCCTTCATGTCAAGCACTTTGTTTTGCTCAATGGAGGTAGAAAATTGTGGAGTGTGACTACTTGTAATGCTGCGTGGAAAACATACACAGAACATGCAATCTCCTCTCCGAAACACTCCTCAAGATCTGAAAGCTGCTGGACCAGTGACCGTCTTTCTGCAATAATTTATAATCCACATTGCATAACACGTGTCCAGGCTCAAATCTCCCATTCGTTTCTTATTTGGTCTTATTTCGGTCAATATGTCTCCTTCTTAATACCTATTACTTTCCTCAGCGTGGTGCCAACATGCTGCAGCCATTACATCAGCTGTTCCATGCTCCGACTATTGAACGCACCGGAGAGGGAAGTGTGCAGTTCTGCTGGATTACCGAATCAAGGTCGACTCACAAGACACAGAGCAGCATTATCCCTTAATCCTGTGTTTTGGTTTCAAATAGCCTTTTTATACCTAATCTTCACAAAAGAAATGACAAACAGAATCTGGAGGTAGGTATTTAAGGGCGCATTACCTGGATGTTAAGGTCAGGGCTTAAACCGACTGGAGCGCTGTCGCCTTCACCGGGAAAACACAACACGAGGGGTTGACCAAAAAGTGTGCGCCATGTCAAAATTAGATACAGTGAATAATTGCTCGTACAGTTGCATGTGCCTTGTGTTGTCTGTCCATGTTACTGCAGTGTAAATACTCTCTGCTCAGTTTGATGGTGGTTCCACTGGGTCTGTGCTGTCCATCAGCTGAGGCTGGAGTGAGGCGGAGGAAACTCAAAGGTGCTGTGAAAGACTAAAAGTGGGCCATTGCTGCTGTTGACCTACCTTGTTCAGAAGGTCCAGGCGCAGGCCGATGACAGCGGTGTTTCTCTGTGGACCACATTACTAATGTGTGAGGGTGCAGGAGGAGCACGCTCAGTGATGAATCACTCCCCTGCACCGCACCATCCTCATAAGTCAAGAGTAAAAGTGTCCTGTCCACCACAGAGACATCAGCCACTGCAGGAGGGCACAGCTCTGCCCCAAGTTGTGCTCAAGACAAACCAGGAAGTACAGTCTGTGGGTCATACCTCATGCTGCGTGTTCAGGCTACATTTATGTCTCTACGGAGCTGTGCTCTGAATGAGTCATCTACTTCTTGAGACATTTCCACAGTGTTTCAGTCCTCCTCCTTTGAACACGTGTGTCTGTAGCTTTCCCCTGGTGTCTGGCACTGCTATAGTCTGTCTGTAGTTAACTGCACCAGCCTGACCATTCTCTGACCTCTAACATTAACACAACCCTCTTCCTCATGGTCGTTATTTCTCTCATGAAATAGTATTCTCCAGCACCAGTCTCAGTTCTAGTTGATGTGAATGCGGGACGTGTAAAAATGCAGAATGTAATGGCAAATTGACTGAATTTTGGGCCGAAACACTTCACTGAAGGCCTGTCTCTGATCAGTTCCACTAATAATATTTTCTGGATCTTATTGCGTCCTACTTTTTCAATATCTTCTATTATTATTAGTGTTATTATTATTGGGGAAATGTTTATAGTGGATTTAATTTAACTTTGGGACACATCTCTGTTCCTTGCCGTGAGCTATGAGGTTAACTATTTTAACTAGCGCCCGCACCCCTCCTTCTCCTGTCGGTTTTATCGTTACTGCTGGGGGAGTGTGGACGTCGGGCGCAGGGTAATACATCACACACTCCAGGGGGTCTTCCTGCTCTGCTCCTCAATAATGAACTTCATTCGTTAACTTGTACCTCAAAGTCCAGTTCCCCCCTCTGCCCTTTTCAACAACTTACTGGAACGCAACATACCAACATAATTCTGCTGCTGTCCTGGCGAGCCAGCAGGGGGCGGAGCCTGGAGAGGCCCGGATTATAGCTGTAATGATGGAGGTAGAGTGGGACATATTTTGTCTCGTTGGCAGGTGGCTACAAACAATACTCCTCCTACAGTCTTCTTTCTGCCATTTTGTGTCTTCAGGTTCTTGCAGTTTCATCAGAGGAAAACCTAAGAGCCCTTATTATTATCATGCCACATTAAGCTCTATTTCTTTTCTTTTTTCTTTAATACTCGTTGTACTTTGTTGTGTATCAAAAGCTGACATTCCTCCCTGAAAACAATAAAAATCAGGCTTATCTTAGATTTTCCTATGTTGATGTCCTCGCTCCAAACATGGATTGTTTTAGTTCAATAGAAACCAGCTGTGCCAAAACCACAATATTCATAAACAATAATATTGTTACGGAAAAAGTCAGTACATTTCAAAATCTGGTTTAAAAGGTGCACATATGCAACATTTATCGGTTGCTTTGATTGGAATGACTCATCAATCTCCATAAAAACAAGCAGGGAACACCACCAGGCCAATAACGTGGAAAAAACAATCTTTACTTATATACATGCTTTAGTTAAATATTTTTAGTCCTGAACGATTGACTGAAGAGTAGAGCAGAACATTTGAAGATGACTGAATATGAGGCTCAGTCAAAATTGTGCAAATTATTACTCAATTAATCATGACTTTTTAAATGTATTCAACTAATCATGACTAGTCCACTATAAAAATGTATCGCAGTCATATTTTGATATTGGTAATTGTTATCTGGACTACACTCTAAACATTATTCTTAACAGCCAGGGCACATATTAGGCCACAAAATGAATGTAATACAATCCAATTAATATGTGAATAGCCCCAGATTATTTATGTGTTCTTACATTTTTCATAACAAAGACGAATCAAAATGTCACAAAAGAGTAAACTATGTCTGATTTTTGTTTGTAATACACTTAACTCGTACATATGTTGATCTTGAAGACTTCAGTCACCATATTTCAACTTTTATTTGTTTAAATGTCTCAATGTACTGTAGAAGTAATCGTTTTACTTATCGACTGCTAAAATAATCATAAGTTGCAGTGTGTTCGATGGAACATTGTAACATGGAGAGAAAAAAAACACACCAAATTCAAGGAAATGCTTCTCTTGAGTTGAAAAACTTTTTTGGGCAAATCAATAACGCAACTTGGCTGCTCGCACTGACACCGCCTCTCATCATCTCAATCATTTCATTCTACTGATTCAGAAATTTATATTTAAATCGTATTTTTACGCTGCCATCTTTAGAGCGGTGCTATAAATACCTGTGGAAGAGTAAGCGGGGCTGTAGCCTTGTCACACATATTCTATACGAGTGTGTTGTTGGTTGTGATTGTGTGACAGGTGACAGCTGTACACTTCACCTGTGTACCAGCGATCTGCTTTCATAGTTCTCCTTTTGACCCCCCTCTTCTATAAATATGCGGTTTGTGTGCGCGACTGACAGATGTGAATATGCTGAGCTGGCCTGGGGCTGCGCTGCCACTGCTCTCTGTTTACATGCACCCAGAGAAATCCAAATGAAGCTTTTGTTCCTGTAGAGCATTTATGTAAGCGTCTTACTCTGACTGGGTGACACGCCGCCTCCATGATATTGAAAATGAAGCATTAGTACGCGACGTGAAGTGGAGAATTGGGCCTCTGCCTCGAGCGGGGCCGGGACCGTTGTCGACCGGAGATGTCACGATGTCAGATGTTAGTGTTGCGACAGATATTGTGAGAGGAAATGAAATCACGAAACATCGCAGACGGGTAAAGTACTTTTCATGTAGTTTTACTTGTGTAGATTGATCTGAAATTCCTATTGTTGCTGCCTATGATTCTCACAAATATGACTTTTGTTCCCAATTATCGATAAACTGAATATTCTTGGTCGACTCATGACATTCTCTGCGCAGCGATTAGTCGACAGGTGACGTGTGGAGCTAGAAAACCTTAAATTATCTCCATGATTTGATGTATCTGAGCTAAACTGGACTCACAAGCTCACAGTGACAGATCCCAAGACAACTAAATAAGATAAGATAATAAGATAAGATAATCCTTTATTGTCCACACATGGGGAAATTCCATTGTTGCAATGCAGGTAGATACAGAGGAAAAGGACAGATAACTTATAGGAAGTTTAAAAAACACTCTTAATAGAAGAACTCTTATAAACAAAACTCTTATGAACAAAAACTCCTATAGACAAAACCTCTCATTTCCTAATAAGGAATGGAGGGGAAAAATAAATAAAGATTAAAATAAAATAAAATAAAAAACAGCTAGCGTAAGACAAGATAATAGTAATAATAATGGTAATGGTATGGTAAATGTACTATAAAAGTGTGTGTTTATGTATTTTAAAACAATACCAGTCCCTCCTAAAGTGCACTTAAGTTTACTCCATGTTGTTGTCCATTGAAATCCTTATAATCTCTCTAAAATAATGAGTTGTGGAGCTGGGCAATTCATCAAATTTAAATAGAGTTCGAGGTTCAGTCAATTATATTTTGATTGATCGGCTTTGTTTCCAGCTTGTGACACTTGAGAACACGACACGTTTGGTTTACAGCAGTTGCAGATCGTCAGCGTACACCTACGAACACAGGGGTGCACACAAGTTTGTACATACACAAGTAAACCTACATTTGCATCCGTGTTTGTGTCCGTGTTTCCCAAGTAAATGCAAATGATAAACCCCCTTTAGCTCGAAAAGGAGTGGGAAGAAGAAGAAAAACATCAACTCTCCACCCTGTGCTTTGTGTTAAATGGCACAGATCAAGTTTTTGCACTGTTTATGTTCATGAAATCAATAATGAAACACATTTGATCATGATTTGTTAAAAGAAAAAGTAACATTCAATTGAAAATCCAGATCGATCAATGTGAGAGAAAAAAAAGTGATGCGTTTTATTTTCCCCATAAGTTCAGCCGTGATTAGTCAACTCAAATTTTGGTCAGTCGGGACATCATCAATAAATCTAGAGTTAATTTATTTGAACAGCCCTAATGTCCATTCACAGACCCAAAAGTGGACAGTTTGATCTGTGTTTCCACCGGTGCAAACAGTTGTGTCCTTAGACAAGACACTTAACGCTCGCCTCCAGTGTCTGCATACGCTGCACACATGATGTGGCTGAATGGCTCTTTGATGTAAAGTGCTTTGAGTGCCCGAGGAGGGAAAAAGGCTACATAAATTGAGTCTATTTAAAAAAAAAAACCTTCTAGTGGCTTTATCTCCTCGAGTATTTGCCTATACTATACTGAAGTTACATTTTTACCATTCACTTTTCTTCCTCGTCATTTCCTGATAGTTTTTAGTTGTTTTTTTGTGCCCATATTTTCTGTTTTGCCTGTCAAATTGCTTAAACTCAGATGTAAAATCCACAGCATTTATTTATTTTTACTCTACATCTTACCTTTGCTTGAGTAAGTATTATTATTTCAAAGTAAAATTACCCTCATTTACTCTATTACAGTACTTGTACTTTCTTTTCAATGCTTTTCTACCACCTCTGGCCACATTGTCGTACGCTCGTAGCACATCTTCTTAAACCCGACCGGTGCATTCCTCAGACACGTTCGGCTCCCTTCGCCCTGAAACAGATATTCCTCTGGTGTCCTTGTGATTTATGGAAGTCCTCCCACCAGTGGAAGCCCTCCGGAAATTGCCTGGAATGGTCCTAAATTGGTTTATGATTGTCTGGTGTGGGCCGGGGATGTTCTGGCTCTAATATTATGCCCTCCACTCGCTGGCATCTACTGTATATTAAATTGATCTGTATTGTTTTCGTGGAGAACTTCTTGGAGTTGGTAATTGTGCTCGGGGCTCGGGCGGGTACGGCGGGCGGAGGTTTTGTGCTCCAGATGAGAATGGGCACATGTAATTGGCCCGTTCACAGACATGAGATGGTGAGGATGATGTGCTATTCCGCTCCAGTAGAAAGGTTAACAGTCACAGGGATGCACGCGGTCAGACTCCTGTTTTCCTGGTCAAAACATAGTGTTTGAGCAATCAGATATTCTCTGTCGCTGTCTCTCGGACGTTCCTTTGTACACCTGATCATTCCAAGAAGCTCTGATCACTCAGTCACTGCACACTCTCACTTAGTTTAAACAGCATCACACCCCTGCTCTTGTAGCTGTCATTGACAAACTTCCCCCCGTCTTAGTTCAAACAAGCACAAAAGGCTACACTCCACTCTATCTGTTGGTTTCTTCATTTTTAAAATATTTTTTTATGTGTAATGCTTATCTTGAGATTATTTAAAAGGATAGCATACAAGTCATTGCTATTTAATGCAAAATATAGTCACATTTCTTCTTCCAAAGTTTGAACTTTGCGTCAGCCACATGCTGTTACTGACAGGATTGGCTGTGGACCTCTTGATTAAAAAGAGCCAGGCTGATCATTGACGACGATTAGAGTTCAGTTTATTCTTTATTTGTTAGGGACAATGTAGACATTCATTAATCTTACAAAAGAAAAGATGTTCTGTACCAGAAATGACTGACTCTTAGTCTTGTTTAACATTTGATTAATTGCTTAGCCCTTAACCCTAAACAATGACTTCCTGATTCTAAAACTGTTCAAAATTAAATGACTTAAATGTTGCTTATTAAATCAATACCCTGTCAGTTTGGTAACATATTTAAAGTGTGAGAAGGAGCAGCCTGGGCCGAGCCGTGAGCCGTGAGCTGATGATCAGGGCCTTTGTGGCTCAGTCGATGCTCTAATGAAAAAGAGTGAGGCTGAAGTATCGGCGTCCTGTCAGAACTGCCCTGTCCTGTGGGACAAGCCCATCACATGCATGCCTAATGCACTGACTAATGCACTGCTTAATGCAGTCGCATTTCCACTGAAACACAACTACGGGTAGTCTGCCACTATTTTCACTTTGTCCACCAAAGGAATTATTATTTCTATTGCACATTGAGCCTTTTTACCACACTTGATGATACTCAAAAAGTTTTAGTTCATATTACTGTCTTTGTTATTAAATGTGTGTTTTAGTCTGTATAGTCCAGTTATAATTACAATCATGTTTTATATTAGACTAGTCACGGTTAGTTAGTTATATTTAGAAACACATTTTGGGCAAATCAAAACCAATAAAATCCTTTGTTGTCACTTTAAAGGCTAAAATGATCCAAAACAAATTTGAAACAGAACTTAATATTGCACAACACATAGATGTATAGATGTATACATTTGAACTGTATTTAATGAATGTCGTTACATGTTTAATTTCTCAGGTTATTAGAAAACATTTCAGTTTTTATTGTTATAAAACATGCCTGCTTCTTGTTATGACAAAGATTAATAGCAGAGTAAAATATATCCATTGATGCGTTTTTGAGCCCTGCCTCATTTCCGAAACATCAGTGGGAGTATTTGCGCGTTGGGCCCGTCTCACGTCTGTTTGGCGCCTCTTCATGCACTAAGCCTGCACTCATTAGCCGTTAGCACAGAGCCGCGGTTGACACGCAGTTAGTTAATGGCTTTAGTGTTTGTAATGGATCACGGAGGTCTCCATAAAACATGGTCAGGAGGAGATTTATGCCTGCAACCGCTGACACCTCATTTCCATATTATGTATCGTTACCTATCCTCCATAAATACAAGGACAACAAATGAATATGGTGGTTAAGATCAGGACACATACATTATAAAAAGGTCTCCTCCGGTGTAATGAGAGGGGACTCGGCAATAAAAATATGATTTTCCTGCTGTGGATATTTTGGTAGTTAATATTCCAGCTTCAGCTTATTCTGGGAAATGCCAAGTGCAATGTGGTTTTTGGCCAAGGCTGGATTGCACTAAAACCAGAATATTGTATCAGAGAGAGGCAGCTGGTTAGGAGTCAGAACAGATTATCATATGAGAGCGGATGAGCGAGAAGGAGGAGGGGAGAGAGAGAGGGGAAGGGGTATGCGTGTGTGTGTGTGAGTGTGTGAGTGTGTGAGTGTGTGAGTGTGTGAGCGTGTGAGTGTGTGAGTGTGTGAGTGTGTGAGTGTGTGAGTGTGTGAGCGTGAGCGTGAGCGTGCGCGCGCGTGTGCGTGTGCTTGTGTGTGTGTTAGAGTGCAAAATATGTATAGTGTGAGCCACTATACATACTTGCAGACGGGACACTATCAAACCAACTACTAAAAAGTTGACTCTATTTTTTCATTACAGGCAATATAAATATTCAGCAATGCACATAACTAGATAATCTTCCAAGGGCATTGTCCAAATTGACAGTTTGGGTCCAGGAATGAATACAGAAACTGTAATTCAAATAAATAAAAGTTGTTATAAAAAGGCTACGACCAAAAGCCAAATATTTGATTCCAGGATTATGCACGTGCGCACGCACACATACACAAAGTCAGTGTAAATTTGAGAATAACAAAGGAAGGAGAGGTTAGAGTAGGACACAATCTGCTGCTAAAGGATCATGTTTAGGAGACAGCGTGAGTGTGCTGTGTCTACCAAGTCTCTCCTGAAGACTGCAATCAGCGGGACGGCAGCCAGCTCCCTGCCTGAGCTCTCAGCGCCCCTACTGGCTGCATGCTGTGCCAATCAAAGAGCGGGGGGCGGGGCCAGGCAGGCGGAGGCGTGATGTCACAGTCACATGGATTCTGGTGTGGTCATGCTCGCAGCAGAGAGGCAGAGCTGTGGTGGCCAGCTGCTGCTGAGACAGCAGTGGAAGGCTTTGCACTGCACATACTCGCTCTCATATGGACTGGAAGCTTAATGATGTATTTTGTGATTTCAGCGATGAAAGGTAAGAGCAGTCTGCATGCATGTCCATCTGTGCTCCGGGTAACAAGTAAGTGCTGCTATTCACTAGCTGCCAACTCTTTGCTTTTCATTTGCAAGACATGAGCCTGACAGGGAAAGAGGGAGGGAGGCAGCGAGACGTGCTTTTCTGATGGCTCCAGTGCAAAGGCTGTGGGGTTCTTATTCATACAACCGATTCTTCTGTTCAGAGGGTTAGTGCACAATAGTGCAGGCTGAATCAGTGCTTCTCGCTGCTGCTGCTACTGCTGCTGCTACTGCTGCTGCTGAGGAAACACAAACCACAGCGTCTGTGGGCTGATCGCGCTTGTCTCCACAGCTCCGGATCAGGCACAAGTTCTACAGCAGCGGAGAATAGAGCCATGCTAAATGTACAGAGGTTGAGGAGGGGACAACATGTGGTAGTTTCAGAGGAGGGGGCTTCTGACTGGGGATGCATCTGTGCTGTGTGTGGAGCCTCTGGAGCTCACCCCTCTCTCTCAGAGTAGTTCTGGAGCTTGTGTGAGTCTGTGTTTGTTCCACTGACCTATTTTTGGCCTTGGTTTACATGTGTGGCCACGAGAGCAACATGGGTCCTCCCAGTCATGGTGCTGTTGATGTAGAATGTTAATCCCAGTGCTGCCTCCCCCTCCATCACAGAGTCATACATGCGCACATGGAGCTCCTGCTGCGCCCGGCACGCTCACGCATGCCTGCACAGGGCTGCTCCGAGCCGGGCTCAGGTGCACCGCACTCAGCAACAAAGAAGCTGCTCCTATTTTACTGTAAGATGTAAAAGGGTTTGAGACACTTCTTCCAGCATTCAGGATAAATAATACACACTTGGATTGATTGCACATTTTTATATGTATATTAATTTTATTATAACATTTGAAACTCACCAATATATTTGAACATTTTACCCTATTCTGCTCATACTTTAACATATCACACTTTGCGAAACAGATTTTGAGTATTTTAATTATTCATCATATGTGTGTGTGCATGTGTGTGTGTTGTACAGTCTACCGCGTGTTATCAGATGAAACCAGGGTTTGTCCAACTTGATAATGTGATGTAAATGGCTGGTGCCGCTCAGTACTCTGCCTCGTGCGCCCTGCCTTGTGCGCTCTGCCTCGTGCGCTCCGGCTGTAGCTGCTCCTATCATGATGGGATTTGGGGACAGTGTCAAGAATTAAATTAAAATGTGAACACACAGCGCTATAGGAAACTCATCTGAATCGCAGCAGTCATTTTCTGCCCGAGAAATGGATGAACCCTGAGTGACATTGGCTGTCCCTGCACATGTCTCTCTGTCTGATGCAGTTAACAGTGACAGCACCGTTCTGATAGACTCCTGGTCCTGGTGCTTACATTTTACACCAGAATCAACATTGTGCATGCACGGATTATATTTATATCAAAATGCTAGGTATTTAAAAAGTTGCAAACATAAGGCGACCGTTTTTATTATTTTATGTTACAGTGTCAGGAAATATGGGACAAGAAAACACACACACACACAAAATAATTATCTATATATTTTCTAAACACGGCTTAGTTCAAAATGTCTTAAGGCCCATTCATCCTTTTTTTTAACCCTGGTTTAGAACTGATGGGACTCTCTAAAACAATCACAGTTTTCCTGCAATGTTTAAAAAATAATAAACATGAAATTCAAGCCATGAGCTGCCGTTGGGACCTGAACCACCAGTTGTGAAACAGCTAATCTGTTCTCGACAATCGCGTCCTTATATGTAGAACATGCACGTTAGGCTGGCTCCTGCCCACTTCTCCCTCTGTGCTGAGCCTCTCATGTTATCACCACTGCCTCTCGTGGAGCTAATTACCAGTAATGGAAACATCCCTCTCATTAGGCTATGCAAATTAGCCAGCCTACTCAGCACAATTAAGATGAAAAATTCCAATTACATAATTAAAGAAAGTTGTTTGATGTGTGGAAAGGTGGACGTGTCTACTGTAAATATAATGAACCTTCCAAAGAACTATTGTTGTGGGGTCGAGTGCAGACGGCTTGTGTTGTAGCAGTGTGAGAAGTTATCCTCTTTGTGTCGTGGATGATAGAGCGCAGAGGCTAAACACAAGAGCAATAACTGCTTTGATTCACAAGGCAGTCTTTTTTCAGTTTCACACAGGTGCATTTAACTCTGGTGGGGGTTGTGAGGGGGGCTTGTACCTGGAATGTTCCACAGCAGTGTTTTTCAACTGTTTTTCGAGTCAATTTACACTTTTTGCGTTGAAAAGATTCCGTGGCAAACCTAAAAAATGACCAGATCACACCTTTTTGAATACAATAAAGCTCTATAATGTAACAAGTATTGTCCATGCCACGGTGTCTGGTTCTTAAAATTGTGCCCTTGTCCTTTATTTATTTATTGATTTGACTTTGGCTTTGGACACTCCAAAATGTTAAATTATTCCATTAAATCCATGTGTGAATCTCTATGGAGACAAACATATGACGCCACCAGACGTTGCAATATATTTGTTGTTTAATTTTATTGTTGCATCTGACATTTTGAAGATTTTTCACCATTTAAAAGACAGGATATTGAATTTTGAATTGGAAAGTGCTGTGGAAATAGACCGAATTTTTCATCATTCTGAAATTCATGGATAGGAATGGGCGATATTTAGAAAAGTATATATATTTTTTGAGTATCCTAATAACGATGTCTTTAATTACTAGACAAATGTGAAAATGTATCACAAAAATGAAGAAATGTGAATGTTTACGACATATATCTAGTTCTGTAATAACAGCGGCCTTTTTTGAAGCATGTTTTTAATATAAACAATATACTCAATATTCAAAATTTGCATATCTTCAAAACAACATTCACAATATCATCGAACCTTTGAGATATCGCCCACCTCATGGATATATGTTTAATACCCTACTGCGGAGCATTCCAGGCAAAGCAACAAACCCACCACCAGAAAAGTTGCAGAGTCATAAATTAAGTTGTTGTGATGAATTGTTTATTATGTTTCAGGATTGGTTTAATTTATGTTTAATTTATTTTTGAGTCGGTGAGAGCGTCAGGGTTCGTTTCCATCTTCTTATGAAAACAATGGCTTATGCACCGTGCTCTGTGCTCTCAAGTGTGCAGAAATAACGCTTGTAAATGAAAAAGAAAGAAGTGCAGACGGTAAAGATTTGCTATTCCTTTAATCAGGTATTGAGCGTCTACAGAGAGCTTAGATTTTTGGCTCCAGAGCAGTGTGGATACAACACTGCACTCAGGAGACTCTCCACTGATGGACAATTACCCACAATCTGCTTTTATTTGTTGTTATAGTAGCATCCATTTCACAGCCAGCAAATTGTACAAAATAATGATTTACTGTTGGGGGATCTCGGTCTTGGGGGATTCAAGCAGATGGAAATGAATATCAGTTTTAGTTTTTTATTTAACTGGACAAGGATGAAAATGTTTTGAACATTTTACAATATTCTGGCACAACCTCCAATTATGGAAAGCTGATCCAGTGTTATTATTACATAATTAAATGTAGAGGTAGGCAGTGCATTAAAATTAAGATAATATTGTGAATGTTGTTTTGAAGATATGCAGAATTAGTTAGTAAATCATATTGTAATAAATGCTACAAAAGAACTGATTAAAAATTATATTTCTGCACTTTTTTGATTAATTGTACCGAAATTTCACATTTGTCTGATAATCAAACCTCAATTAATACATTTAAAAACATGTTTTGACACATTTCTGTTGGATTTACATAATTTCCTCTGACCATCATTATCGAATACTGTTTTTTGTTAATACCGCCCAGCCCTAATTAAAAGTGCACCATTTGCCCCCTACTGGTCTCCACGAGGATGAGGATTTTACCTTGAATGTTCCACTGTATGGCATTAAACAGAGCTATATCCATAGAGTCAAGCCGAGAGGCCTCATTAATAAACCTTAAAGTCGTATTAAACATGTATGGACAACACTTTTACCTTCCACAAACTGTCTAACTTCCCCTCTTTTAAGTCTCAGGTCACCTTTTCCCTCATCTCTAAAAACCTCTAAAGTTTTTGGACATTTTTTGGCTCATTTCATGTCAAGTTGTCTTTCCTTGGCATGGTTCATAAATAAGATCTGTGGAGAAGCATCCCAGCTCACAGTAAGAATGCACTGTATGTTTTTCAAGATATTTTCTGTGCAATAAAAAAACATCCCTGAAATATGTATACGTTTACTAGTGTGGAACATTCCAGGTGAAGTAATAGCATCTCCACGGACTCTCCACCTACACGCTGCGCCTTGAAAGATTGTGCATTGTGTGTTCTCATTGGCTCCCCAGTCAGGTAGATATCCTCATTGGCCTAAGCTCCTCCAGCTCAAGTCTCATTTTGCACTTAACTTTCTCTGTGCGTTCCAGGAGACGCTTATAGACCCTTTGAAGTGTCTTCCAGTTATGCAGCATTCATCTGAAGACAGACCTCTTTCTCTGTCAGAACCAGATTTTTGCAGAGCACCCTGGTTAATTCACTCTTAATCATTCGTTTTTACCGGTGTTTTTCACAAATACGTTTCAATGTATTCCGTTGCCATACAAAATGCTTTAACTGCTTGCGCGGCATCGTTGCCTTTTGGGGCAGAGAAGTTACGAGTGCTTAAAAGAAAGGTGAAGTTTTTCTCTCTTGTACTTTGATTCCGAGTGTGTTTCTTAGCACTGGCTTTTCCTCCGTGTGCCTCCGGAGGGCTGTCCATCGGCTTTTTGAAGTTGCATCAAAGAGGAAATGGGGGAGAAAAAGCACTATTGATTTTGCGTTTTGTCTGACTCAAAGGCCGAGGACAGAGAAGCACAGAGGCAGCGGATCTCTGGTGTGAGCCCGGAGAAGGCAGAGGCGAGGGGCCACGGAGCAGCTCCAGAGTGGTCAGAGGATGGGCTGGAGTTTGGAGAAAAAATATGAAATAGGCCTACTATCTGTTGTGAAATGCTATTGTCTTTCTTCTCAAAAATTGTTTTGACTGTAATTGGCTGTATTGACTATGAATATGTGAGAGTGGACATTTCCCCCCCAGAAAAGTTTAGCACCACAGTGGTTCAGGAGCAGTTGTAAGTGTAAAGATGGCAGTTTGATTCCAGAACTGAGTGTGTTCTGAGGCAAGACACTTACCTGTTTGAATGTGTGTGAAGAGACAATAATAATGGCCTAAAGTCTTTGATTCTACAATTCATCAATAACTGAAACATGTAACAAACATTTTCAAAACTGAGGAATCTGTCATTCCGTGTTAAGTGTTGATGCTTACTTACGGTAGTACAGTGTATCTAGTACAGTGTACTAGATGTGGCTGAGATGTTGGAGGTGAAGCTGGTACTAAGAAGAAAGGTCAGAGGTCACTACCTGCTCTCACGGCCTTTTTCTCTGAGCAGACTTCACGATCCAGGAGCCTCAAAGAGGAACAAAGAATGAGAAATGATCGGTGTGGGGAATTTAGATGAGACGAGGGAACAGCAGCGCTCTCAAAAGGTCGTCACAACATGCCTTCTGCTGATTACAGAGCGAGGGGGGCGGGGGCGTTTGATTACACGTCCCAGCAGAGGCCATTAGACTGCTGTTCTTCATTCAGAAGAGTGAAGAGCAAACAATGAGAGACTCCCTCCCGAGCACTAGGGGGTGCTCTCGAGACAGACAAATGAACAACTGTACTCCACACTTTGACATGAGCACCAAACTTTCTGTTTTACTTTCTTTTCCTGTTCTGATTGCCATGAGGCAGAACGTAAGCTCCCCAGAGAAGCTGCATGCGCCTAAGTAAAACTAACTCTCAAGGTACGCAGCCTCCACTGCTCAGAACATCTAAGACGCATGAAAGGAATTTATATAATAAATAACAAAGAAAAACAGCCTTGCCAAAAGAGTCTCAGATTGATTTTATGCACATGCATTCATTTGAAATAAAAGAAATGCTGCTTCAGTACTAATTACAAAGATGAAAGCACAGAATGTGCAAGGCATTGAACTTACTCCAAAGGCAGTGAACACGCTAATCATGGACAGAGATAATGAAACCCGGACAGTTTAGACACTCACAGCTTTTCTGTTTGAATTAATTTCATCCAAAAACACAACTGTGGCCACAGGTATCTCCATCTTCTCTCTTCTGGCACAGTAAACATACTGTTCTTTATCAAATGCAGCGAGTCAGGAGATTCAGGACAACTATGTGTGTAATTACAGTGGCATCTCGGTGGCGTGTCACACGGCCGCTCCTGTACGTCTCTCATACCCACAGCAGACATCCACAGCTGGAGCGCTGCTCGAGTCTGAGAGCTCCTTGACCCATCTGAGTGCGCTGCCCCCCTGCACCCTGCCATTATCTGATTGCTGATGATGAGTTTAGCGCCATCACGCTGAGGCCGAGGTGCGCCCGGCCCCTCCCTCAGAGCTGATGAAGAGTCTGTACATGAGAGCATCTGGCAATCACCCACCGCTCTCTCCTTCTGGAAGCTTTTGGGCTTGTTTTGTTGTTTTGAAGTAGTTTTTGGCGTACTGTTGGCTGTGTTCCCCTGGGCCTCTGCTTTCTGGATGAGAGCGCTCCCACTGCTGAGCACAGGTCCTTGTCAACCTGCTCAGCTCTGCCTTAGTCCAGCCTCCACAGCAGCAGCAGCAGCAGCAGCAGCAGCAGCAGCAGCAGCAGCACGTTCTACATCACATACAAGAAGCGTTATTGTTGGCTGCTTATGTTAGATATTATTTTATCGCATATAGTCTAATCCATTTTCAGCCTTTGTTTTTGTGGAATTAAATAAGGTTTCAGTTCAACCTCGTTTCTTCAGGCTAATGCAATCGATTCGTTTACACCAAAAGATACTGCACACGTAAACCTACAAACTTTGATCATAGGGTTTTTGGGCAAATATTTAATAGGGTTTTTGTTTTCTTTACATGAGTTTCATCATTACAATTTATTTATACATGATAGGATTCTAATCAGAGAACGTACGTTAACATTTGAGAAAAGACTGAAATACTTACTTAACTAGTACAAGAACTCCCGGAATATATGGCAAGCAGTTTGCACATACTTTATTATACCATTTATTTTTTATTTATTATTGTATCATTTTATTTTATTATTTTTATTTTGTTGATTTGATTCTTATTTTTGGTGCATGAAGCCTGGCTGGTAGAGATATCAACAATAAATTAAAGCCGCAAGCGGCATCCAACGGCCCTCGCGGGCCGCCGGCCTTCCGACTCTGCGCTTTCGACTTGATAAAGATGGCGCCCTTATTGTGTGTTGAATAAAAAAAGAACTTGACAGACGGCGACACATTGGACATGGCCAATCCAGTGCAAATGAACACAAGTGTCAGTCAAATTTGCTGCGCCGCCGCACAGAGACCGTAGCACTTGGAATAAAAATATGGATAACTTTTGATGCCCCGCTTGTGTAGATGATTTTCCCCAAATATGAGCTTGATCGAGCTATTGCCCACAGAGGAGTTCATTAAAGTGTGAAGCGTAAATGTGAACATTTCAGAGATTTCGCTGTTTTCCCATTTCTGACATATATTTGCGGGTCCGCCACACAGAGACCGTAGCACTTAGAATCAAAATATGGATAAGTTTTGATGCCCCGCTTGTGTAGATGATATTCTCCAAATATGAACTTGATCGGACAATCGCCCTAGGAGGAGTTCGTTAAAGTGTGAAGCGTAAAAATGTGGTGATTTGAGCAATTCTATGATTTTCCCATAAGGATAACATGGGATGTTTCTGTCATCGCTACGGTTACGCCGTACAAAATATGACTTTGGCTCTCATACTTTTGTGATCAGGATGGCAAATTAGAATTTTGTTCAAAATATCATGTCATTTGGAAAAACTCTATTGTTTATAGGCCACTCTGAAGGCCAAATAGTCAGAATTCTGGGAAACGTTTGCGGCTCCGTCGCACAGAGACCGTAAAAGCTATCCTTAAAATTTGGATAACTTTAGATGCCCCACTTGTCTAGAGGACGTACATCGATTTTGAGGTCGGTGGGCAAAACGCACTAGGAGGACTTCGTTAAAGTGTAATACATAAAAATGTGGATATTCGAGAGATTTAGCGGTTTTCCCATAGGGATAACATGGGAGGTTTATGTCATCGCTACGACTACGCCGTAAAAATTAAGGCATTTGTCTGATTGGCTTTTTTGATCGCGACGCCAAAATAGAATTTTGGGTAAAGTTTAGAAAATTTTGGTAAAACTAATTTTTGACCTTCAATGTTAATTTAAAGGTCACTCTGTAGGGGGCGCTATCGCGCCCATTTCAATTTTGTCATCATAAACTGGTCCAAACTAGAAAGTTGAACAACTGAATCAAATTTGGTCCTAATTGGACTTGTTTTGATCAAATGGGAACAATTTTTAGATCTGCAATATCCCAAAATAAGTTGTCCAAATTTGCGGCTGCGCCGCACACAGACCGTAAAAGGTATCTCAAAAAATTGGATAACTTTAGATGCCCCACTTGTCCAGAGGACGTCCGCCGATTTTGAAGTCGGTGGGCAAAACGCCCTAGGAGGAGTTCGTCAAAGTTTGACGTGAACAAAATGGCTAACACAGCGTGTTTTCATTTTCAAAGGAAGATGGCAGGCATAGGGTAATTCTGGGGGCGTGGCCACAATAATATTTGTTTTTTGTCCTCACAAGAGGAATGCGTGTTCCGAATTTCGTAGCTCTACGACAAAGTTGACCTCTGGGCGTCTCCCATAGGCGCAATGTATTTTGACTTTTGTCGGTGGCGCTGTCGCGCCATTTTTTAACGAAAAAAAAAATGGCCCAGAAAAAACAAAATTTTTCGCCGATTTTGAATTTTGGGTAAAGTTTGGTGAGTTTTTGAGCATGTTCAGGGGGTCAAATTAGAGCTCAAAAAGCAGAAGAACAAGAAAAATAATAAAAAATATAGCCGCAAGCGGCAATGATCAGCCCTCGCCACGCCGCCGCCACACCGCCGCCACGCCGCAAGAGGAGGGGGCGCTAACGCGCCCCAATTGTCCTTTTATCACGCCTACTGCTGAATCTGTGACGCTGTCACATGTTCTCCCCTTTGTTTTACCATCAAAAAGCAATTTTATTTTGAATTCTTGGCAAAATGTGCGGCTTTGCCGCACAGACACCGTGACTCTTTGAATGAAAATGTGGATAACTTTTGATGGTCCTTAGGATGAGTCTCACCAAATTTCAGGTTAATAGGGCTGACGCCCTGGGAGGAGTTTGTGAAAGTCTAAAGTGTAAACATGTTCTGGCCCCATTGGAATAACATGGGAGGTTTCGGTCATCGTTACGGCAACGCCATAACAATTATGACATGGGTCTCATTGACTTTTTTGATGGGGATGCTAAAATTGAGTTGTGTGTCAAATTTCATATAATTTCGCAAAACTAAACATTTAACCTCCATATAAAATCTGTAGGGGGCGCTGTGGCGCCAAATGAATTTATTTCACTTCAAGTAGGTTTAGGGCAAAGAGTTTAACAACTGATTCTAATTTGACGCAATTCGGACTTTATCTGCGCAAACGGCAGAAATTTTAAATATGGGAGATTTCTGAAATTTTAGTTACAGTTTGCGGCTTCGCCGCACAGAGACCGTGAGAGGTATCAATGTAATTTGGATAACTTTTGATGTCCCACTCCTCAGTAGCATTTTCACCAAATTTCAGCTTTTTAGGGCCAACGCCCTGGGAGGAGTTCGTAAAAGTACGACGTTTGGAAAAACTCCGAAGTCATGTTTAGCCATTTTTGAAGCAATATGGCCGACATTTGGTTCGGGGGACGGCGTTGCCGTAATAATATTTTTTACTTCTCTTGTCACCATCTACCTCTGCGCCAAATTTCATGATTCTACGATCAGATTTTTTTTGGGTCATTTCCCATCTCTCAATGCATTTTTGGTACATTTGGTGGCGCTGACGCGCCAATTTTTTTTATTTTAGAAAAGGGAAATAGCCAGAATGTAGAGAGGCACGATTTTTAGAGGTGTGCAAATTTTTGTGACTTTTCGTCAATGTTCACTGGGTGAAAAATAGGGGGGTTGGTCCCGAGAAGAAGAAGAAAGAAAGAAAGAAAGAAAGAAAGAATAATATTCCGATGCGAAAACAATGTTTCCCATTTTTCAAATATCATAAACTATACATTTTCGGAAAGCGCTCGCGCTTTCCTACCTCATGGTGTGGGTCCCTGGTCACTGACGGGTACTTTCGATAATTTTGAGTGGGCTCCGCCCACTTTGTGTTTTTGGCCCTCTATACAGTAATAATGTTCAATTTTTGCATTACATGCTTATATGCACGGAACATGCAAGAGATGGGGAACGTATTCGTGAGCTACTTAGCGCAAATGAGTGCTTTATATGGGGATGACGACCGCTTCGCGGTCGTCATCCCAATGTAAAGTGCTCGTTTAGTGCGAACTTTTGCACGGGCTTCGCCCGTTTACAACGGTAATGTTCCATTTTCCTACAACTAATTAGTATGCACGGGGCGTGCATGAGTGGAGGAGTGCGTTAGTGAGTGTTTGGAAGTGGGCGAGCGCTTCGCGCTCGATTTCGTGCGCACTACGTGCGCACTTTCGCAGCCGTGCTTCGCACGGCCTTACGAGATTAATAGGCCTCTCGCCAGCTTGTGGCGCTCGGGCCTAATAATAATATTTTTAGCAAAAACAATATAGCCGTTTCCACTATAACAACAAATTATACATCGTTTGAAAGCTCTAAGCCTTCCCGATGCCGCCATGGGGTGGAATCATCATTACGAGCGCTTACGCGCTCGTCACTCCCTATTCCGTCGGGATGCCCCGCCCACTCCCCATAGACTTCCATTGATTTGAGCAGATACAAGCATGGCCCATGCCTGCGGCATGGACTCTCGCGTACGGGACGATGCCAGGAGGGTTTTTGGAGGAATGCAGCGCTTCGCGCTGCTGTTGTCAACAATGAGTGAATTGGCTACGCCCATTCACTCATTGTTGACTTTTTCTGTCATAGCAGGAGTAAGTATGCATGATCCATGCCTTCGGCATGGGCTAGTTCACTGTACTTGCCAGGGGCGACGGGGTACCAAACATGCGGGCTGCGCCCGCATTTTTGGTCAGGCACTATTGCTCCCGCAACGCTGCCGAAGGCCCTGCTGGGGCTCGGGCCTAATAAAATACTTTTAAAGCGGGAAAAAATGCTCCTGACCTTATACCCTCATCTGTGGTGGAGATGAGCAAGGATTGGTTTCACGTACTTATACTTCGCTGAAATTGCAGGGAAATTGAGAGGAAAAAGGCTGCGTGCCGTAATTTGTTGACAGGTGAATAGGAAGTGCAGTCCTCCATGTTGAAATTACAATTCCACTTCACTTTACTCTAACAAACACGCAGAAATCCTCTCTAAGCTACACAATATAAAGTCAAGCAAAACGAGTATAAAAACGCAGACAGTCGAACCTGCCCTGATCTTCCTGCAGCCTCATTTGGACCAAACAAAGCCTTGCCAACGTTAAACTCTTGTAACCTTCCCGAGCTGCCATGTTCCAATGAATGCATCAGGGAAATTGAAACAAATGGCTTCTCCGGAGTTAAACTTGTATTCGCGCGTCAGCCTTTAAGAACGTTGTAGCTGCTCACTGGATTTCTGTCACTGTAAAACAAACACCGCACGCCGCCTTTATTTGCTCGCAGCGATCTGTCACTTTGCTCGGAATCTACAGCAGTCGGCGCTAAGTTGTGATTCTGTCAATATCTGTGTGGGAAAAAGCCTGTTCAAGGCTTCTAATGCGACGTTGTTGTTGCGACGGCGCGGAGCTGGGCCCAAACACCACTTTCTTCAATTACCGGCCGTCACAGGAGCGCAGGCCGGACAGCTCGGAGTAAGAATCATAAATGTAATGTCGTAAAGGTGCCTTACAATTTAAAAGTATTTGTGTACGAGGTTAGGTTTATTGTGCTGCCGGAAAGAACATTTGTTAATGTGGAGGAAATCTAAAGACCTCTGCTGCTCGCGGTAAAACTGCCTCAGGTAAAATGCCACCTTTTCCCAAAGAGTGTTTCTCTCTCAACGTTGGTAACTTTATGCATTATTTTATGCTGTTCAATGCATAAAAGTCATAAAAAGCCCCTACTCAGTTTGTGTTGAATTCCATTATGTCTCTGCATTCTAAATTAAACTAAATTATTATAAATGTTTAGGAATGTTTTTAGTAATACACAAATATGAACATAATCAAGTTGGACTTCATTACATGAGGCCTTTTGTGTCCTCACAGTTATGACAGTAAAGCCACTGTTTGGCCCCTACGAAGCCGTTTTTATATGGAAGATATTTTTTATCTATTTTTTTCCCCATCAGATTTTGAATTTTAAATGCTGACAAATTTCTCACCTCAGAATCTGAACAAAACATGCTTGAAATGCTCTATTTTGAATTCCAGTCGCTGAATTTTGCAGTATTTATTTCCATTGTGTTTTCCACCTCATAAATATTCAGTGCATAGATTTTCAAGCCCTCAAATTCAGTGTGTGATCCAAGTGAGTGAATCTTGGCATCTTGAATCTTTGCTGTGAAATTTTTCATTGGGAATTTTACCCTCTGAATTTAAACTGTGGAATTGGAGAGGTGGCAAATCTATGCATTAAACGTTTTCCACATACATTTTTCATTTCGATTTTTTTTTTTATTGAGAAAAAAATTGGAAAATGGTAACTGAAAAAATCTGCAGCCAAAGGTTTGAATAAAAACCATGTTCAAACATGTTTTTTCTTGGTTTGAAAATAAAAAAATCAAGTAATTAGAATTCAGATTAAACACATTATCTTCCACATTTTTTTGAGTAGTCATTATTCACCATATAACATCTATTCATTGATGTTACGCTTGTTTATACTTTCCAAAAATGCAAATTTCCTTAATTAAATGAAAAATGCATTTCCATCAACGTGTATATAATGTCTGAGAGTATATATATTTTTTCAGCAACAGTTCATACATAATATTAGAGATTTGGCTTTTGGAATCAGGTCTTCCCAGTGAAAAAGAGCTAGTGTTAGCTTTTTGACACTCATTTACACCAGGTCTCTGCTTTCATCTCAGTGATTTCCCTCTCCAATTGTGATTATTATAATTTATACAAGTGGGATTTTTTTTTTTTCATCTGTTTCAGCAATTTTGGGTAAACATGGCAGACATAGGAGACCAACAGTGTATTCAATTAGCCTTTCTCATTAGCACGCTCAAACTAATGAATATGCGGCCGATGAGTAAGAGGAGATAGACAGCGCCGGGATAATGTATTCCACCGTGTTCCGCTTTCCGAGTGTGAGAAAAAGTGTCGGATCAATCGTGGGCTCAGGATATAGCTCTTTGAAGACGCGCAGACTCTGATTAGAAAAATGCCTCAATCGACTAAACCGAGGTGTGTTATGTTTTTACACCAGATGCCCTCCCACTTTGCTGTGACCGGGGGATTTGGGATCGTTTCTTACTCCTGGACACAATGACAAGCGGTTGTATGTGGGGATAGAACCAGCAACTATCCAGTTTGTGGACAAATACACCAACGTTACAAATATTAATATTCAGGATTCGCTGTCACAATACCAGTGCGATAGTATAGAAAAGACTCAAAGCAATTACCGTATTTTCCGGACTATAAGTCACCAGCCAAAAAATGCATAATAAAGAAGAAAAAAACATATATAAGTTGCACTCGAGTATGAAATACAGTTGCAAGTGTGAAAATAACAAATAATATCACATATAAGATGCTCCGGAGTATAAGTATATGAGTATAAATATAAGTATAAGTCGCATCCCGGCCAAAACTATGAAAAAAGGTGCGACTTATAGTCCAGAAAATACGGTAATTATATTTTCTTTTTTTATTACCGTGTTGTAGTTCTGATAAAAAAAAAAAGTAATGTAATGTAATGTAATGTTCACGTAATCAATGTGTTTTGAGTGGTCTTTATTATTGTATGCACTGTTAAATATGACAAAAAAAATTCAAACAGTGCACAAATAAATATATATAAAAAAAAAAGACCATTCTAAAACTACACAGAAGAGGTATTCTAATGAGGTGTGTTGTTTTCAGTACTTTTTTGATAAATCAATTTGTTTTTTTATATTTGAATGTTATTGTTACACTGTGATGATTCAGGGCTCGTTCAGGCCTTTGCTAAGACGACACTCGATCAATGAGCGATGCGGCGCTGTAACGGTTAAAGACGGTTTTGTCCAGTTTGTTGCTTCTCAGATCTTTTCCGCCTGAACCAATGCGTGTTTGTGAGCCACTGTTACGATCATCCACCCCCCACACAAAGCCTCCTACACTGAAGGCTCTATTTTTAAATCTCTAATTCCAGAGCGTGCTTCCTCATCAGAGAAGTACCAGAATTAGTGATGCATTCATCTCACATCAGTTAAACAGAGTCTTGTGTTTTGTGAGTGGATGCATTGTGTAAAAGCCATACATGCGGATTTGTATTTAAGCTTTTGAACATGTTGGATGTTTGCACATAAAAAGACTAGAGTTTAGTCTAGATATATATATGATGCATCTAGATATATATGCATAGATATAATGTCACCTTTTTTACATTTAACTATTTTAAATTTAGATTTTGAAGAAATAGATCCAACACACAATATGTAAAGGGAAATGTGACCAAATATGTTTGCAGAGTTAATTTGCAAGCATGTATAATTGCCATTTGAGAGAAATGTCAAAGGCTTACGGTTTTGTCTGCCAGTGTTTCCAAAAGCCAAATGTATTTTAGTGCAATCAAAATATTATTCCATTTCGTCTCGAGCAAATCCACATATAATATACAGTTATTCATAATTTGTGTAGAATAAAACTTTTAGGGTCAACATTTCATCTTTTTTTCTTTTTTTTAACTCTTTTACTGGGTCCTCTTGTGGTCGCCTCTATCTTAACAGATTGTCTTTTTGAAAGCAACTTTTTAAGGATTGAACAAGTATAGATGGTTCACAAAAACATGTACATTCCTATATTGAACTGAACAACAACAAAAAATGCAAAGACATTTTACATTTAAAATAAACAAGACAACTCACCACATGCAACACAGAAGACAAGACACAGATAAACATTATTTTGAAATGTTCTTGTTTTTACCTCATTTTTGATCTTCACGTAAATAAGGTCGTGGTCAATACAGTATGTTGTTTTTCTGTTCTCACCGGTATCAAGGCAGACGTTTGTTGTTGTCATTGTGTTTAGAGCTCATGTTGGCTGGAATAATAAGGCCGTATGCATTAGTGGTTTGGTGGGCTGTGGGTCTGTCGCTTCATGTCTGCTGATGATGCACCTGTTCTCCGTGCTAGCCCTGGGCCCAGTCCTCCCCCATCACATCACCACACCAAACTGCTGCGGCGGCCCGTTCAAAGCGATCTGCTGACTCAAGCTGTCAGAGGCGCTCTTCTTAACATAACCCTGCCCCTGCTCGCTCTCATCAGGCTAATTCTTCATGTTGTCCTAACGATTGTCTTTGGATTGACAATAAGCCACTGCGACTGCTCTCAATCACCGTTCATTCCCTCTGTCGGACAGAAGAGCTGAAAATGGTTTTGCTGTTGACCTGCTCGGAAAGGTCGAGATGATGAACAGTGCTACGTGTGCTCGGAGGGACAATGTGAGCCGCAGTGGTTCACGGATTACAGCGCCGTGTCCGGGTTCGAGGTTTATCTGGACCGATCCGCTCCTGTTTCTCACTCTTGGTCCTCGCTCGCTGGTCGGGGCAGTTTCTGGTGAACTGGTGTGAGCGGGTTCTGCAAGAGGACGCCGCCCGCCTGTGAATCTTAATGCTGTCATTAAACTTTTATAGCAAATTGAGGAAAATGCTGCTTTCATGAATTTTTTTGGGATGAGCGGGTTTTTGTCCGCAGCTATGACAGAACTAAGTCTCTGTTTATGCTTTATAAAGGCTATTAAAAGTGAGTGTAGTTACCAGTTAGTTGTAATAATTTAATATTCTGAAAAATGTTTGATTCCTTTTTTAAACTATGAATATTCTGTAAGCGACAAAATTCTTATGGCCCACAAAAGGCAACGCAACACAGCAGTTTCAGTAACAAACATGACAATAGACACAGTGGTTTTATTGGCCTGAAAATACTGCTGCTGCACAATTTGGGGAAATAATATTGGTCGGGTCAAAGTTCGTCCAAGATAATTGACAAATAGAATCATATGTATTTCAGAACATGTTTGTTCTGCTCTCCGTGTCACCTGCCTCATTTCAGGTTTGGTATTTTCCTCTGCCCTGCACCTGCCTCTTCCTCACACCTGCCTCTTCCTCTGCCCTGCACCTGTCTCTTCCTCACACCTGCCTCTTCCTCTGCCATGCACCTGACTCTTCCTCACACCTGCCTTTCTTCTGCCCTGCACCTGCCTCTTCCTCTGCCCTGCACCTGCCTCTTCCTCACACCTGCCTCTTCCTCTGCCCTGCACCTGCCTCTTCCTCACACCTGCCTCTTCCTCTGCCATGCACCTGACTCTTCCTCACACCTGCCTTTCTTCTGCCCTGCACCTGCCTCTTCCTCTGCCCTGCACCTGCCTCTTCCTCACACCTGCCTCTTCCTCTGCCCTGCACCTGACTCTTCCTCACACCTGCCTTTCTTCTGCCCTGCACCTGCCTCTTCCTCTGCCCTGCACCTGCCTCTTCCTCACACCTGCCTCTTCCTCTGCCCTGCACCTGCCTCTTCCTCACACCTGCCTCTTCCTCTGCCATGCACCTGACTCTTCCTCACACCTGCCTCTTCCTCTGCCCTGCACCTGCCTCTTCCTCTGCCCTGCACCTGCCTCTTCCTCACACCTGCCTCTTCCTCTGCCCTGCACCTGCCTCTTCCTCACACCTGCCTCTTCCTCTGCCATGCACCTGACTCTTCCTCACACCTGCCTTTCTTCTGCCCTGCACCTGCCTCTTCCTCTGCCCTGCACCTGCCTCTTCCTCACACCTGCCTCTGCACCTGCCCCTGCCTCTGCCTCTGCCCTGCACCTGCCTCTTCCTCACACCTGCCTCTGCACCTGCCCCTGCCTCTGCCCTGCACCTGCCTCTGCCTCTGCCCTGCACCTGCCCCTGCCTTTGCCCTGCATCTGCCCCTGCCTCTGCCCTGCCCATGCCTCTGCCCTGCCTCTGCCCTGCATCTGCCCCTGCCTCTACACCTGCACCTGTCCCTGCCTCTGCCCTGCACCTGCCTCTTCCTCACACCTGCATCTGCCCTGCATCTGCCCTGCACCTGCCTGGGCTCGACACCTTCCCCTGCCTCCCCTCTCCTCCACACCTGGCTCTGCCTCACTCTCCCCTTATATTCTACTTCTCCCAAAACATTTGCTTCATTAAGGGCTAAATATCCCCGTTCTGTGCAATCTCCATCATTTCTGGCCTGGAGGCATCCTGATAATTGCCTGTTCTTATTCGCTCCTCTGGCCGGCAGGGAAGTGTTCTTGCGTTCGTTTGCATGAAATATTATCGGAGTATTGCACATTGCACTGCAGCAGTGACGCACACAGGATGGAGTCTGCACCTTTAAACTCACCCTGCCCACAATTTAATACAGTTATGGTGATTTTATATGTTATATACTGTAATGGCACTGGCATCTGGGTGAAGGTTGAAAAACAAGATGATTGATTATCAGCTATTTGAATGCAATTGGCAACCATTGAAATAATGTTGGTAATGTAATATTTAGGGCTGAAACTATTTAATCGAGTCATCACAACTAATCCATTTTTGAAATAATCCTCAATAATTTAGTAATCATTTCATTGTTATCTGGTCTATACAAAGACTTGGAGTCACAGGCTTGTGCTAAGACAAGAGGTTTTATGACTCAGACAAAGCAACAGAATGACACAGGGAAACATGTCAAATTCATGTTATTGATGATTAACCTTTTTGTCTCCATCAACAAAGCCTCACTTTAGCTTCATCTTTGTGAAATTTTGGGAAAATCTCATATTTTAGGGCCTTTCACAATCAAAACAACTCATTGATAAATTAAAAGAATAGTTACGAGATTAATCAATTAGAAAATGAATCATTAATTCCAGTGATTACGTCTATATTGTCATAATTAACCTGTAAAAAACATATTGATCAATTTAATTAGTAATGTTTTGTGACACTTTTGCTTAAAATAGGAAACTGTCTTCTTAACAGAAGGTAATTAATTGTATTTTTATTTTTTATAGTTAGAGTTAAGAAGAACTCTAGTTTAGTTCAGTTTTGTAGTTTATATTTGTTTCTTGCTCCAAATATTGAAGCTTTGTGTTTAAGATAAAAGTATGTACAAATAGACATATATTAATTTAGATGTTTAGCAACAAGGTCATGAGTGCTCTTGCTGTCATGATCTCCAGTAGAACATTCTGGATGTTTCCGTCTTCAGGCTTGCAGCGCTGAAATCAGCTTTTGTTCAACGCCAACAAAGTGTGCTTGTTTTTCTCCCTCTAGGAGATCAATTGTCGGCAATTTAAAAAATGTCTTGGGTGTCGTTCACTAATGCGCATTGGGTTTTCACAGCGCGTTAAGCAGAGGAAGTGTGTGATGTGTGCTCGTCGGTTCGTGCCGTGGTAACATTGCTGCTGCTGCTGCTGGACTTTGTGCCGGTCACTCTAATCTCTAATGAAGGCTCGTCCTACTGCTCAGCCTGTGATAGTGCGGCGCTTATAAACAGCCCTGTCAGGGGGATTGCAGCGCTAGCAGTGCAAATGGCAACAAAAACCCCAGGGAACGCACCATGCTAGCATTACACTTTAACTCATACTGCTGCTCTGGGAAAAGCACATTTTCATACGAGCCCCGTCTTCAGGCCTAAAGAGTAACACATCCCCTGGGCTCCTGCGTGTTTTTAATAAACATAACATAAACATGAGCTACCTTTCTCCAAACCAGACACTTATTATGGTAATTTACTCTGCATTTAAAGGTCCTTTTATCATCATAAATTCAGGCTTCTTTAAACATTTCTGGATACCGCAGGCCCATATAGTGATGTCAGGATTATTAGGTTTATTGATAATGGTGATTATTCAGGTCACAATATAATTGTAAGAGACAACAAATACAAATGTTGACAGTTTTAGAGGCAAAATCAAGTTAAAATCAATTTCTAGTCCAAAATATAGACCTAAATGTAAAGTAATTTTTTATCTTGCTGTTTTCGTCACATTAACTAATTCTGAAAGTTTCATTTCATAAAGCGACGTGTTTGACAACGGGAATTATAGAAAAAATATAATATATCAATATGTTTTTGGTCACATTGTCAAATCGTGAATAAGTATTACATTGTGAGGTATTTACCCTCATGTTAACAGTAATTGTTAAACTAAAATGTTAGCATGGTGACATAGGCCGATTACCTGTTTTACAAAAATTGAATGTAAAGAGAAAAAGTTAAAATTCAACAAAGAGTGTGTTTGGAAAATGGAAAGAATTATTTGGCTCATTATTAAAACCCAATTGTTTACAACAATAAGTTCTGTACAATCAAAATCAACCTGTAATGAAAGTATATACCGAAGGTTTTGTGACACCACTGTAGATTTTGCAGTTTTTGCCATTAAATAAAGCAATAATTGAATCACAACTATAAATTGGATGAATTGCACAGCCCTATGTTGTGCCACGGCTATGGAATTAAAAACACAACTCTATGCATGTCTTTGTCTATGAGAAAACAACAAAAGTAACTCAAAGTTCTATAAAACATGTCTGCGTCCAAATGATGTACAACTGTTTACGTCACGGCGAAGACTTGACATTGCATCACAAACCGGGGCAATAATTAGTGCGTCTAAAAGCTGTCATGCCATGTTAGCGCCCGGGCTTCTCTTAGTTTGACATCATTACCATACAAATGAAGACACTTTTATGTGTAACATGAGTAAATGTGCTCCTCCGCTCTGCCTCGTGCGCCGCAGCTGCTCAGTAATTACAATAATCTTCTCCCGGCTTGTGATTTCATGACTGCTGCTTACCTCAAATTGAAAATAAATTTATAGATAAACGCCTTGGCTGTTCAAACAAATGACAGCGCCGCTGCTCGTATGGGGAGCTGTTGATTTTGGTTGTAAACGTGCAAACAAACAGAGCGCTACATGAGTGCTGTTGGATTAATGATACCAGTGGTGATGAAACCAACCATCTCATCACAGTAATTACACACTGCTTACTATGTCATTATCAAATCAAGCTTTCGCGGCAGAAAATAAAGTGCTTTTATTATTAAAATAGTGTAATTATTATTTCATTATAGCAAACACTTGACACGCTCAGCCGCCGCCAAACACAGACACACATTAACGCTGTAGTGTAATGAGCTGCTGCTTACTTTGTTTTTACAGTTGTTTTAAATACCAATTGTGCCTAATGGACAAAATACATATATACGTACAGTTCAGTCCAGACCACGTGCTTTACATAACAAATCAACAACTCGCTATGTAGTTAGTCTTAAAGTTTAATGTGTTTCAGTAATTTAATTGAGTACATTCAAAATAATCCAACATATATTTAAAGTTGCACTATGTAACTCGTGACAAGCAGGTGACACCCCGAGGTCGAGTTACAGGTCAGATCTGGGGAGAGGTGACCCCGTTCATGTAGGAATAATTGAGTTTTAAAAGTTTGTATTTGAATCAATAAAAACACATGATTTTGATGAATCTTGAATGAAAGATTAAAGTTAGCTTCACTGTGGAGCATTCTTGTCAAAACAGTAAGATCACTATGGCGACTTCCGTGGCTCTTCCACCAGAAAAGTTACATAGTGCACCTTTAATCCTAATCTGCCATGTTCAGAGACCCATAATTGGTCCTGGAACTGAAAAATAATACATTTCATTAAGAGCTTGAGTTTCATTCCCACTAAATCCTCACATATTTTTGTATCTCAGTGAGACTTCATTTTTATTATTTATTTACAAATTATTTCATTGACACAAATTGACAAACTGTATAAAATGAACCTTGCTCCATACAAACCCCCCGCTCGAGCTGCTTCAAATCCGCCATGACGTCTGTTTCTGAATACAAAAAGCGAGTATCGTATCAACATGTGATGAGGTCATTAAGCAGTTCATCTCACTCAGGATTGTGCTTTTCTCTCGTCTGAAAGTGAAACCCCCAGTGAGCGCGCAGGCAGCCTCCTCACTGTTTTTCTGATGTTTGCCTCAACAACACACAAACATCAGCTGACAGCGCTGGAGGAGGCGGCACATGTAACATTGTCTTTCTGTGGGCCTGTGTTTCTGCTGGATCTGGGCAAATCCCACAGTGATGAGGCGCACAATGTGTCATGGAGAAGACATAAGCCTTTCATATGCACACACCAGATAAGAGGCAGCCATTTTATCAGGCGGGCTGTCGCTGCTCCGCACGCTCGTAGCCGCTCGTGTCCCTGGGAGCGCCTCCAGATCCTCGGCCAGCTCCGGTCCGCTCCAGCCTGACAATTATGCCAATTACAGCGGGCAGTATGTTGACAAATACAGCAGGAGGAGAGCATGAGATGATTGGTGGTGGTGTTCCCGGGCCCCCGCTGTGACCCCCTCTGTAATTTAACTAGCATGGAACAGAAATGTTACGGCTTTTCTGGTGAACTCCCCCAGCGGTGTGCTTTTGTACGGACCAGCACAACAGACGGCAGGGAGGGGTTCTGTACGGCGATATAAAGCTGTGAAGAATCTGTGCAGGTGAATAGGGTTTTTCCTTTTTGTGATATCAATGTCCAACCTTTAAAATTAATTTGAATCTGTACCAACTTGAGCGTCTTGACCTGTCTATTTGTATTCTGAATTATTATTATTTATTTATTTTTGTATTTTAACAATAACTTGGCAGTGTTGTGTGTCCTATGATGAACTGTGTGTGTTAAAATACATCAGTGATATATATTAGAAGGCCTTATGTACTAGGGCTGAAACATTTAGGGGAACAGCGCTCACTTAGCATATAAAAACAACACTGGATTGATATAACCGACATACGCAAATTTGAAGAAAAACATGTAATTGACAAATTTGACAGACAGTAGGACAAATTGGGACTTTGTTTTGGACTTAATGTGCCTTAACCTTCCTTATTTTCTACTTATTTTGTTCTATTTATCCATTCTATTTATCGCTTTAAAACCGTGCACAGGACAGAAAGATCTGTGGACATGATGCAAAGGGCCGTCTCCATCACTCACTCTGGAAGTGATTAACACAGACATAAATTAACCACAGTGTTGTTGGCTGCTGGGAGGAAATGCTACACTGCTCTGGTGTTACTTACAGCGAGCACAATCCCTGTTCCACTCAAGCCGACACCTCAGACCATGACACGAGACACGAGCTCACAGCGATCGAATGACACGGAAAACATGAGCGTGAGCACTTTCACATGCTTCATGAGGATCTCACCATCTTAGCCCACAGGTAAACCCATCTTTAAGCCTTTGGCCCTCTATCTTGGAGCTGTTCAATAGTGAGAACTGAAATGCAAACCTTCAGGCGGCAAAACACTTCACCCTTATTGTTTGTGGTGATGTGTTATTTGACTCTCACCATCAGAGTTTTGACAGATCTTTGACCTGTGCACACTGTGTAGTGAAGGGCATTCACTGCCTTTGTGAATGTGGTGCATGAGTGAGTGTGCGGAATGAATAAAGTGGATAATGGCTCACTGTAGCACTTTGAGAATATAAATGTTGTTATTACTGTAGTTTTACATGAATAGTTTGCCACCATTCAGCGTAACAGAATAATGGAAAACTGATTTGGAAAAATGTAAAGCACAATTTGAAATGAGAGTCATTATGATGTTATAATGATTATGATTAATATTATACTTTACAAAGACATATTTTGAGTACTGGCATTGCTTTGTGTCCAGTGAAAGTAAAAATGGATCTACATCACTGCAGTTGAATTAGTGGTTACCCATATGACACATCATAGCACTAAAAGGCCCAAAACACACACACACAAAACTCAGACGCACACACAAAACACAAAAACATGTGTCATGACTTAATTTCTCCCGATCATCAGTGGAAGCGACTGTCTACAGCATGTGCAGCGGGAGAGAGCGCGTGCGGCCGCTGACAGACTGCACTCGGCGTGCTGGTGCGAGACCTCATCTGTTTACAGTCCCACTCGGAGCTCATGAACAGCCTGATGTATTGGCCCGGTGTCACGGCGTGGCAGGAGCATCCACACAAAGATTCATCTCTCACTTAGAAGCCGAACGATACGTCTAATTTGCTGCGAGCACAGTTATTTTTACCTTGCGCCTGTCAGAGGAAGCCGCTCGCCTGTCAGCGCCTGTGTCTGCCAGTCTCTTTAAAAGTCTTTTGACGTTATCATTGCCTTTAAGTGAATTACAAAATGCACCTTCCCATTAGTCGGGCTGATTGACGCTTTCCTTTTAAAATCATCAAAAACGAAGAGCTCTTTTATTTCAACTACAGCTGCAAATTGTGAAGTGTGTTGTTTTCTTTAACATAATTATCAATCGTTTGGAACATTTTTTCTTATTTATGATGAACTCAGTAATAGTGTCATATTTTTGGAGTTACTTTTGACTTGAGAACAAACTGGTTATTGATGGTCATTGTGTTATATAATATGTCATTTAGGAATTCATATCTTTAATTTTTTATTTTTTATTAGCTTGAAATGGTAGCACCAAATAATTGAAAGTGAATTAACTATTTCAACCGTTGTAGCTGCTGTAAACATTTCGCAGTGTTTTGCCATATTTGCTTTTAAGAATTTAAGTTTTATAGTACAAATATTTTCCAGCAAAGTCAGTTCAAAGTGTGAATAATTGCTCACCTCTTCTCTGACGTTTCTGCTCTTTTGTTTTGAGCACTTCATGACTAAAAGCCTGTGAGGGTTATGATATTACTCTACTATTTGGTTTTTACGTCTTTGTGGTGACAAAAAGATTATCCAGGACCTTTTTGTCTCACAGTTATCAGCGTAGTCAGAATTTGGTCAGAAATATCCCCAGATCAATCAGCGGCTTATGTTTACGAGCGAGGAGCAAATGAGAGCGTTATCGTCTGCTGCGTCACCACGGAGACGCTGAGTTTAACCTTGTGTTGAACTCTGAGCAAAATAAACGTTGCATGCGACAGCTAAAAGGAGTAAAATGAGACAATTGTTTTACCAAGATACCACAGATCACAGGAAGAGCAGTTTATATCTCTCACTATAAAAGACCCGCAAGCGACAATGAAGGGGCTTAAGCCTGTTGGTTGTGCTGCCCTGTGGTCGAGTGGTTAAGGCGGCAGCACACATGCCAGGCTCCATGTGTGGCAGGCAGCAGTGTCATGAGTTTGAATCCTGGCTGTGACAATTTACTGCATGTCCTCCCTTCTCTCATCCCCATTTCATGCTCAAATTGTACATTTATCTAAAACATAGTGTTTCCACTCAGACTTTTTAGAATGTTTTATTAATCATGATAAATCAAATTCTAAATAAGCAACAAAACTGAAGTGCGGACACAACTCAGCTTTATGAAATACCAAAAATATTCATAGGTATATTTTGTATATACATACCTGTGATATTGATACTGTGCATTATATCGATGTATCCAGTTTTGGCTCACCCGTGTCTTACCCCAGCCATCCCCTGTGGAACCCCACCTCTGTAGGAGCCCCTAAAACACAGAAATGCGTAAAGAGGCAGAGAAAACACATTTTGCTCTCACTTTGAGCACACAGCGGGCTCCTGGCTCTGCATCACGCCTAACTCTATATTTGGCATCCATGGAAGTGGATTGGGAATTCTTTCTGTAAAGCAGGATTCTTCGAGACATGAGAAGGAGACTGTAGCATCCGTGCTGTACAAATAATTGCAGGTTTCAAATAGAGCCTAATTTCAAGCAGCCACTCTATGGCAGAGAGAGAGCTTTGATGTACAAATCCACAATTCATGGGGGATTAGCACCCCGAAGGTTAGCGGGTGCTAATTACAGGAGATTGGTAACAAGGCGAGCAGACAGGCTTAATAAAGAGGCCTCATCAGGGCATGGATAAGCAGCGTGATAAGAGCAGTGCATTTGAACCACAGTGGACCAACACCAGTCTTTTGTCCTAAAGAACCACACCTGCAGACAGAGTTTCACATTTGTATGCATCAGAAAAACTAACCTCCAAAGTGTGAACTGCTGCAATTTCTCCCACACTGTATTTTGCTTAAAGCGCTCAGTGGCACATTACCATAATCTTTGGTTCCCTCTCGGAGAGCTCCACTGGCTAAATGAATCTATTATTTTTGCCTGGAGGAAAAAATGCAACAAAATGCAATGCAATAAAGGAAATGAGAGTTTTGATATGCTGCGTATGCTCTGTATTAATCTGTCCATGGCAGACTTTACCCCGAATGGGAAAATTCAAAAATATATAATTTCACAATTCAATTACTTATAAGCGTAATGATAGCCATGAATGACCTGAAAAATGAAAATGTGTTTGATGATAACATTACAAAGAAGCGCATTGTCAAACCAAACTATTATACTTTGAACCAAAAATACTCTTTATGGGTCAAAACAAGAAGGACACAGCCTAACCCACGCATTGAGGTGGAGTTAGTGTTGGAGCACAGCGCTGCACTCAACATATTTGCACTGATCCAGCGATGCCTCCAGAACATCAGGTTAATCTAATATAGATTTATCAGCTGCCCTCTCCTGTGATCGCTATGATGAATGTCCAAGAGCTCCTGACGACATTGGAATGAACAGCGGCATCAGACCTGGCCCGTAGCTCTGTTCGGTCTGAGTGAGGAGAGGAGCTTCTTCATCTCCTAATGACTGTGCCGGAGGAGCTCCCAGGGGCCCCAGTTCGCCCCTCATTAGGCACTTACTGCCTGTGCTCCATGCTGAGAAAAGAGCCTCCCACCTCCTCCTGGTTTCACCCTTCACCCTCCAACCACGAGCTGACTTCTCGGAGAGCTCGGGATGTGCTCCTAATGTCATTTTAATTGTCTTGCTTAGACCATATTGTGTGTGATTAATCTCAGTCTTTGTAGTTTTTTGTGAAAGTTAAGATAAGATGAGTAGATCATAATTTCACATTGTGTTCATTGTAATCCGCAATGTTGATCTGAAGCAGCTTAATAATCAAAATGGGTGCATTGACTGCAAAGCTAAAACTAAAGTGGCAATTAAACATTTTAGAACCCACGTGTATCACTCAGATTCTTAATTTTTCAAATAATCGCATAAAGTAAAAGGGTGTGCGTGGGAAAATTAATTATTATTATTATGTATGAATCAATCAAAATACAGTTTTGAGTAAACGAATGGCCCTTTAAAGTTGAATTTGAATATGCTGTTTCATTGTTCTAAGCAGAAGAATCACAATTTTGTACAAAAATCTAATTACAGTTTTCCTGACAAGTATTACAATCGCAATTCATTTTATATTTTCAAACCAGGAGTCTGTTTCCTTGCCTAACATTTGAGAAGACATGTGAGCATATGAGCCACACACACATTTAGTCTAAAAAGTACAAGGTTTGCAGATTTTGTTTGCAAAGGATATTATCTATTACAATATATTTATCTATCTATTTGATTTAATTGTGATTCTGATATATTGTGCAGCCCAATCCTGATACACTCTGTGGTTTTGTTAATCCCTGTCATTGTGGGAAAATGGTGCTGCCCACTCGCCTCACTGCTGCTGCTGTTGTATGTTCTCTTATATAAAGACATATCTGGGCATCGACAGCCTCTGTCAGTTGCCTAATCATCACTGCGATAACGCCCGAGGCCATAAAGGAAACAGATTTTTAAAACGCTTTTGCTTAAAAAAAAGTAAATATTTCATCTGCTCACTGGGCTGTATGGAGAGTTACAGATGTATTATTGAATTATTGAAGTGTACACAGTCTGATTAAGTGCAGAACGCCCTGGGCAGTGGCTCTGACATCAGGTTCACCTGGAGACAGACCGGAGATATTTGAAGAGTTTGAGAGGGAGACATGGATCCTTCAGCAGCACCGAGGAGCTAGGTGAGGCAAGGCAAGTGTATTTGTAGAGCACAATTCATACACTAAAGCTAAACAAAACTGTTTTTAGCTTAGATTTGAACATTGTCAGAGTAGAAGCCTGTCTCATATCTTCTGGAAGACTGTTCCAGATTTTAGCTGCATAAAACTGAAACGCAGATTCCCCATGTTTAGTCCTGACTCTGGCACCAGCAGGAGGCCGGTCCATGTTTAGTCCTGACTCTGGCACCAGCAGGAGGCCGGTCCATGTTTAGTCCTGACTCTGGCACCAGCAGGAGGCCGGTCCATGTTTAGTCCTGACTCTGGCACCAGCAGGAGGCCGGTCCATGTTTAGTCCTGACTCTGGCACCAGCAGGAGGCCGGTCCATGTTTAGTCCTGACTCTGGCACCAGCAAGAGGCGGTCCATGTTTAGTCCTGACTCTGGCACCAGCAGGAGGCCGGTCCCTGAGGTCCTCAGAGTCCGAGATGGTTCATATGGCACTAACATGTCCGAGATGTACTTTGGTGCTGGGCCATGGAGAGACTTGTACACAAGCAGAGCTGCTTTAAAGTCTATTCTCTGAGCCACAGGAGCCAGTGCAGAGACCTGAGAACAGGACTAATGTGATGGTTCTAGTCAGGACCTGAGCAGCAGTGTTCTGGATGTGCTGCAGCTGTTTTACAGCTGGTTTGGAGAGGCCAGTGAGCAGAAAGTAAGTATATTTCCACAAATGGATTGAAGTATTACAAACGTCTAAACATGTAGTGGCCAAATCCCCAGGCTGGAGAGTTTTGGGCCAGTTACTGGGAAACTTATCTACGTATCTAAACCGTGACAATCTGCAATGGACTTATAAGTCTACTTGTGTTAAAATTATATATATTTTAAACCATTACGATGGATGTGTATTACGTGTGTTTGTTTAATCTAAAATAATGGTCGTATATAGAGGGCTAGATTTGCCCGTGGCGGTGTTGGGACACACAGGAAGGAAGTTCCGATTAATCAAAGAAAAAAAGTTTCATTTTTGAGCTTTTCTTGTATTTTCATTGTAAACTAAAAACATTACAGATATGATATTCAGCCCAGCTACATATTGCAATGATTCAGATTCTTCACAACATATATGCTTATTTTCTTGATATTGTCATATCATGATTCTTTCTACACTTTTCCCAATCCACACCTTCTATTGGTGATGCTCTGAGTGAGTGACAGGAGCGTTTAACCAATCAGAATGAAATTAACTGTTGAGAGTTGTAGTTTCCTCTTAAAGACAGTAATTGTGATGAAATTGGAATTAGGATCTATAGAAAATCGTATTAGTTTTCTTGGCGTATCGCTCTCCCCTAGAGGCCAATGACCATTTGAAGTTAGAACTCCTTATCAGGATTAGCACAGCCCAGACTTTGGCGGGGACACTGTGCGGCGGGGAAAGCTTGACTCTGGTCTGACTCTTGTCCGACTCCGGTCCGACTCCGGTCCGACTCCGGTCCGACTTCGGTCCGACTTCGGTCTGACTCTTGTCCGACTCCGGTCCGACTCCGGTCCCACTCCGGTCCCACTCCGGTCCCACTCCGGTCCGACTCTGGTCCGACTCTGCTCTGCTGGATGGGTGAATTCTGAGGTGGAGCATACCACGGACGTAACAAGGCTCATTTGTCTCAATCTCTTCTCCTGTGGAAGTATCGGCTGCCCATCCTTGTCGTTCATCTTCCCTGTCCTTGGCGCTCGATTCGGCCTGATGAAAGTCTGCAGGCGGGCGGAGGGACGACGGGGTGGAGGGGCGGAGGGACGACGGGGTGGAGGGACAACGGGGCTGGGGAACTGCTTCAGAATGTTTGCAAGTCAGAGCCATTCAGTCTCTGTGTAAAGTATGTCTTAAGCTCTATAAATAAAAGGGATTTGCAGACTTTTCTGATCATTACTTCTGAGTATGAACTATTTGTATGACTGATTAACAAATTTGATTTGTTCCGAGAAAATCCAATGTTTTTTTTGTCTTATGTCCAAAATCAATTTCCTTGAGGACTTTTAATCATTGCCATTTAACAAAAAAATAATAAAATAAAACTCTGCTCCAAACCACATCTCAATTAAAAATACCCTTGCATATCAATGACTATTAATAATGACTTATTCTTGATTAAAATGTGATGAATATCTGTCCTTTTGTATGCTCTTTATTCTTCTGTTTCTAATTTGTTGGACCTTTTACATAACTTGATCAAACCTGACAAATTGTGTGTGTTTTTGAGGCATTTATTTGTTATTCCAAGAGCATTGCAGTGATGATTATTAGCAGAGAGGAGCCATGTTTTTGTACAGAGGCCACATAGGGACAATTACTGTTGAGCTGTTCTCATGTGCTCTGGTGCTGTGCCTCTGACACACTGACCCCCACATGCAAACACCACTGCAACGTACATGCTGCTGTTTATCTGAATGAATTTTACCTCTATATTTGTTTTATTTTGTGTGTGTTTGTGTGTGTTTTACATATATGCAGACAGTATAAGATAAGATAAGATATTCCTTTATTGTCCCACATGGGGAAATTTCATTGGTGCAACGCAGGTAGATACAGAGGTAGATACAGAAGAACAGATCACTTATAGGGAGTCTGAAAAACACTTTCAGTAGAAGATCTCCTATAAATAAATAAAAACTCCCATAGACAAATAAATAAATAAATACATAAATACCATTGCATGTGATCCCGACAGTAATTGCACATGAATATGTGTCACGGCAGCACATAGATTGCACATGAATTTCACAGTAATTGCACATATGACAGAATTGCACATCAGTATTAGGTTAGGTCAGTATTGTGTGTGTTCAGTACTAACCTTTTTTATTATAAAGTCAATATAGAAATCTGTAGTGTATAATAATAAATGTACCATTCTTTTTAGATGGAATTCATTATGTTACGTAGAAAGATCGAGATTTACTGTTACTGTGCAAAATGAAACTAAACGTCTATAGAGCAAACACAGCAGCAGTACATAAAATTACTAAGTGAATACAATGTAGTTATTGACAATGATCCTTTGCTCTATTTTATTGCAGTGAATGTAAAGAAATAGAATATAATATTTATTGCACAAAAGACTTAAAGAATGAATAGAGTTTCTACAATTTGGTGAGCCGTGAACACAATACGGATGAGATTTGCACTGGCTCGGTTTACATGCACGGCACACCAAAAGTCTGATCATTATCTGATTTCACTTACTGGGAGTAATCTGAATTATCTCTGCATGTGCTGACGAGGAAAAAAACAGAATTCTGGCAAAGACAAAAGGGCAAAAAAAAAAAAAAATTAAGTTATTTCAAATTGATTCACTTTAAATCTTTAAAGCAACATTACAAAAGAGAGGAAACTGAACAGTGTGAGCGTGATTACACGGAGAAAGGCTCTTTTTTTTGTCTCTGTTGTTTTGTGTGTCATTGAGGAAGACCGTGTTTTGAAGACATGTTCCTCTTCTCATTCTAGTGCTGTAGGCTGCTGCTCGGCCTGAGACGAGTGGACAGTCTGTCAGCGAGTGTGTGTATGTGTGTGTGTGTGTTTGTGTGTGTGTGTGTGTGTGTGTGCGTGATTGTGTGTGTGTGTGTGTGTGTGTGCGTGTGTGTGTTTGTGTGTGCGTGTGTGTGCCAGTCTGCCCTCTGTTCAGCCTCACTGACTCGTGCTGCATGCCCTGGCTGTTGGTTTTTACCTGCCAGCTAAACAAGGCAATAACAACAGATTTAGCAAATAGTTTTATGGATTCGATTGCAACGCTGAAGAAGGTGGAAAAAGGGAACGCAAAGGAGAAAGGAAAGGCCCTCTCTTTGTAATAATACCTATTAGTGGTCAGGTAATTGTAGAATTGATTGGGGATGTTAAGGCGATCAGGAGAAACACTTCAGGTGAATAGAAAAATGGATACATTTAGAGATATTCATTTGAAAGTTTGTTGTAGAGTACACATATAAGAGAAAAATAATGTGAAATGTTGCAAGGTTTCATGTGGATTTTTACTGCACAAACATCCCCTGAATTGAATATTTCTGAGGCAAGAATCTGATTAATTAGTTTACTTGAGTTTATTTGCCGCACTGGAAAAACAATTTGCAATGAGCTCAGACTACACAGTAAAAATAATCACATAAACAAACACTGGACAAAGTTACAAAACACTAAAAGCACCAAGAAATATTTAGACACAATAATCCAGGATTATAAATGTGTGGTCGGAATATTTTTATAGATTTTTTAGGACAATGTTCTAAGTAACCCAAGATCTCAAAGTAAAATAGGGTTTTGTGTCTCCCTTTTAATGTCTTTTCTGCTCCTCTCAAAGAAGCGAGAACGCACTTACTCTTCCTCAGATATTGAAAATGTGTTGTACAAAAATTAATATCTGATTGTCCGTTCTGTTCATTCATTCGTTGTTTATGTGATGGTAAATTTCAACCAAATCCATCATTTTTAGATGGAAAAACAGTCTCCTGCTAAAAATGTTATTGAGAAAAAGAATGTTAGAGTCATTTATAACATTTTGTTTTTGGTGTGGTACTCCGATGACTCGTGCATGTCTGCTGCATCAGTATGTAGATGCTAAAATGATGAGATAGAGTTTTGGTCGGCAGGTGAATTTATGTTTGCTGCAAAACCGAAAATGCCATTGAAGCACTTAAAATACCGGTGTGTGTGTCTCCTAAACAAATAACATTTTTATCCTGCCCCTGTGTTCTGGCGGTGACTGTCCTTTGTTGCTGACATTGAAATAACCTTTGTAGAGCTGCTTATATGAGAATAAGAAAGTCCAGAGCAGTGACAGGCGCTGATAACAGAAAACACAGCTGGTTCATGTCTGGATCTCTATTCATCTTCTGCCACTCACAAATCAGTGCTGGAATTCACTCTCAAAGGACAATTGTGGATTTCTGCTATAATTCAATAAACTCAGGACCTACATGCAAGATCTTAGTTTTGATTCTTGCTCTGGCCAATTATATTTTCTGTGTCTCAACATCGTGTAAAAATGTTTCCTACAACCTTTTACCTTTTTCTTAATAGTGGGTCATTTGGTTGGTAACAGAACAAGTCAAAGGGGACATAGTATGGATGCTTGACTTTTGAGATAATTGCTTTTCTCATTTACATGTTTAAGTCATCTTTATTCTCCTGCAATTCGAGACGCCATTGCTCTAAAAAAAAGGGAACAATCCAGTTTTCCCCTTCCCCCCATACACACCTACTGCTATTTACTTACTTCCTTCTCAAAATGTCAAAATGTATCATTTTATTCTTCTTAAACAGTGATGCACATAGAGTTTAGAAGTGTCACATCGGCATTTAGTATTTCCTCAAAGGCCTGATTGATTTGAGCCGGAAGGAAGTTAATCTGCAGATTTTACGGCATGTTTAGTGCACTTTATACTTTATATTTTCCTTTTGACTGTTCCTAATGAAAATACCATAAAGCTCTCTGCTCTTGTCAGAAGGACATCAACAATTAATCTGAAAACTACATCCTGCCTCTGTCAGGCTGTTAACATGAGTGAAAATGACATCATCATAATACGGTGCGAGGACCATAAAGAGTGGTGTGGTCCCATGCGGCTGTGCCTCTGTCCAGCGCGTTGCATAATCTCTGGTCCACAGCTTGCGTCATTGCACTGACAGCTGTCACAGAGCGCTTCATAATTTCCACTGCGCGCTACATGTTTCTGATGCGCTGTAAATGAGCCAAAGGAGAACCACTGTGGAGACATAGAGGCTCATCTCCCATGAATCACTACAGGATCAGTGGAAACAGACTTTACAGTCCAATCAGTGCAGCCCAAAGCAAACAGGCCTTGGCTTTATGCGGGACGGCAAATAAAAGATTGTAGTATCAGATTATTTAATTTGGAAAAATATTTGTATTACTATTATTTGAATAAATAATGTCTTTATTATTTAACAATGCATGAATTGTTGTAAATTACTCAAGTAAGACTAAATAAGTCACATGTACACTTATTCACAGTGGGAAGAGGAACCAAAACATTTACTCAAGTTAATTCAGATTAGATGTTACTCAAGTATTAAAAGCAGTCTAAAAACGACTCTAATAAATAATATTTCTTCAAAAAGTAAATGTAATGTAGTGTCTCTACTCTACCTCCTTTTATCATAAATCATTTAATTTGTCATAAATACAAGTCTAATTGTTTCATAACCTTCAAATGCTCTTTTTTTTTTTTAAATCAGGAATTCATCAATTATTATTTACCTCATTGAGTCATTGGGTTTAGCAGTTTTAAACACTTATTTATGGCTTGGAAGTTGACTGGTGGTTTTTCCTTCCTGTGGTGCTGTGCTGAAGACAGTCTGCAGACAGCGAAGGGCAGAGGGTTGGCTGCTCCTTTGTCCATGTGCAGTGAGTGACACCGCCGCTCCTCGCAGCGCCATTCTGAATCACCGACCTTGAACCGCAGCCACAGACGACAAAGAACAAGCGCCACTGTCTATTTCACTGTTGTTTCCTGCTATCCTCCGATCCCCTCCCTGCACGGGAGCCTGTCCGGACCCCGTGCACGTCAGCGCAGTGGGATTATGACTCTCACATTATCGGGCTCTCCGCAGATGTCTTTGAAGTCGCCAGTGCTGAGGCCGTCTCGCAGCGCGCTGGAGATGGGCTTCAGCATGGCCGGCGTCTTAGTGTAGCCACTTTGATCTGGTAAACAGAGCGACCGGGCAAGGAGGAGGGAGAGAGAGAAGCAGGGGGAGAGAGAGAAGCAGGGGGAGAGAGTGGCTGGCAGGGGGAGAGAGTGGCTGGCAGGGGGAGGGAGTGGCTGGCAGGGGGAGAGAGCGGCAGGGGGAGAGAGTGGCTGGCAAGGGGAGAGAGCAACGGGGGGAGAGAGTGGCAGGGGGTAGAGAGCGACAGGGGGTAGAAGAGAGCGACTGGGGTAGAAGAGAGCGACTGGGGTAGAAGAGAGCGACTGGGGTAGAAGAGAGCGACTGGGGTAGAAGAGAGCGACTGGGGTAGAAGAGAGCGACTGGGGTAGAAGAGAGCGACTGGGGTAGAAGAGAGCGACTGGGGTAGAAGAGAGCGACTGGGGTAGAAGAGAGCGACTGGGGTAGAAGAGAGCGACTGGGGTAGAAGAGAGCGACTGGGGTAGAAGAGAGCGACTGGGGTAGAAGAGAGCGACTGGGGTAGAAGAGAGCGACTGGGGTAGAAGAGAGCGACTGGGGTAGAAGAGAGCGACTGGGGTAGAAGAGAGCGACTGGGGTAGAAGAGAGCGACTGGGGTAGAAGAGAGCGACTGGGGTAGAAGAGAGTGACTGGAGACAGGAGACACGTGTCTGTACAAGGAGTGGCAATTTGAGTCCTTAAGAGACTCCTTTTGTTTTCCAATCCAATTCAACTTGTGTTTGTATTGCACATTTTACCAACACAACGTACAAAACAACTACAAGTAAAAATATAGCCGCAAGCGGCAATGATCGGCCCTCGCCACGCCGCCGCCACACCGCCGCCACGCCGCAAGAGGAGGGGGCGCTAACGCGCCCCAATTGTCCTTTTATCACGCCTACTGCTGAATCTGTGACGCTGTCACATGTTCTCCCCTTTGTTTTACCATCAAAAAGCAATTTTATTTTGAATTCTTGGCAAAATGTGCGGCTTTGCCGCACAGACACCGTGACTCTTTGAATGAAAATGTGGATAACTTTTGATGGTCCTGAAGATGAGTCTCACCAAATTTCAGGTTAATAGGGCTGACGCCCTGGGAGGAGTTTGTGAAAGTCTAAAGTGTAAACATGTTCTGGCCCCATTGGAATAACATGGGAGGTTTCGGTCATCGTTACGGCAACGCCATAACAATTATGACATGGGTCTCATTGACTTTTTTGATGGGGATGCTAAAATTGAGTTGTGTGTCAAATTTCATATAATTTCGCAAAACTAAACATTTAACCTCCATATAAAATCTGTAGGGGGCGCTGTGGCGCCAAATGAATTTATTTCACTTCAAGTAGGTTTAGGGCAAAGAGTTTAACAACTGATTCTAATTTGACGCAATTCGGACTTTATCTGCGCAAACGGCAGAAATTTTAAATATGGGAGATTTCTGAAATTTTAGTTACAGTTTGCGGCTTCGCCGCACAGAGACCGTGAGAGGTATCAATGTAATTTGGATAACTTTTGATGTCCCACTCCTCAGTAGCATTTTCACCAAATTTCAGCTTTTTAGGGCCAACGCCCTGGGAGGAGTTCGTAAAAGTACGACGTTTGGAAAAACTCCGAAGTCATGTTTAGCCATTTTTGAAGTAATATGGCCGACATTTGGTTCGGGGGACGGCGTTGCCGTAATAATATTTTTTACTTCTCTTGTCACCATCTACCTCTGCGCCAAATTTCATGATTCTACGATCAGATTTTTTTTGGGTCATTTCCCATCTCTCAATGCATTTTTGGTACATTTGGTGGCGCTGACGCGCCAATTTTTTTTATTTTAGAAAAGGGAAATAGCCAGAATGTAGAGAGGCACGATTTTTAGAGGTGTGCAAATTTTTGTGACTTTTCGTCAATGTTCACTGGGTGAAAAATAGGGGGGTTGGTCCCGAGAAGAAGAAGAAAGAAAGAAAGAAAGAAAGAAAGAATAATATTCCGATGCGAAAACAATGTTTCCCATTTTTCAAATATCATAAACTATACATTTTCGGAAAGCGCTCGCGCTTTCCTACCTCATGGTGTGGGTCCCTGGTCACTGACGGGTACTTTCGATAATTTTGAGTGGGCTCCGCCCACTTTGTGTTTTTGGCCCTCTATACAGTAATAATGTTCAATTTTTGCATTACATGCTTATATGCACGGAACATGCAAGAGATGGGGAACGTATTCGTGAGCTACTTAGCGCAAATGAGTGCTTTATATGGGGATGACGACCGCGAAGCGGTCGTCATCCCCATATAAAGCCCACATCCCAATGTAAAGTGCTCGTTTAGTGCGAACTTTTGCACGGGCTTCGCCCGTTTACAACGGTAATGTTCCATTTTCCTACAACTAATTAGTATGCACGGGGCGTGCATGAGTGGAGGAGTGCGTTAGTGAGTGTTTGGAAGTGGGCGAGCGCTTCGCGCTCGATTTCGTGCGCACTACGTGCGCACTTTCGCAGCCGTGCTTCGCACGGCCTTACGAGATTAATAGGCCTCTCGCCAGCTTGTGGCGCTCGGGCCTAATAAATTAAAAAAATCTGTACAAGGAGTGGCAATGTTTGCCCTTGTTGTTTTGACTGACCAACCTTTTGTTTTTTTGCTATAAATGTTCTCGCTATGATGAATAAGTGGTTGTTGTACATGCACATATTGAAAAAGACTGATTTTTAAAAGAGAAATACATGTTTGATTATATTGTGTAGTACAAATATAGTGGCTTAGAAACTGTAGACTAAGCTCCAGCTGGAGACGTTGCCAGAGCAAAGCTATGTATGTTCAGGTCACAGAGGTTTCTCTGACAGTTGTCTGGAAGTGGCTTTGACAGGAACCTGTTTCTGACTCACACTGAACCTGTGCGTCTGCAGAGCTTCAGACGAGAGGGCCACTTTTCACCTGCTGTAGCTCAGGCTTGAGAGAGTGCTGGGCTCCAAGCCTTCCACAGATGAAGGCATCTCTGAGCTCCTCTGTGGGGGAGGGAGGGGGGACTTAGAGCCAAAGCTGAAGGCTGTAGGAGCGGGTGGGAGGAAGCTTAAATGTGCAGTAAAGACCACTGGAACAGCCCAGCACTTCCACCTAATGGCAGGATCTGTGACTACAGCCTCCCATTCATTTCACTGTACCCATAATTACTGCACGCTTCTCTTGTTGTTAGTGCACGTCGGTAGACATTATGTAAGTAATGAGGCTTAAAATGCTAAAGGAGTCCAAAGACTCTACGGCACAGGCAGGGAGCCCACAAAACAAACAATAGTGCCCTCACACTGACACTGAGACCCACCACACCAGGGACTGTGCGGGGCCTTGAAGGACTGTTCTGAGTGAGCCTTTTCCCAGCCCGCCTCCTGCCAGCGTCCACAATAATCGGCCTGACGAGGTGCACGGCCCTGGCCTTTTGTGCAAGAGAAGCAGGCAAGAGCTGTTGTCTGAGGGAGGCTTAATTGTGCATGTTCCACCTCTCCCTTTTTTCACTTGACTAGTCCATGTGATCACAGGGAGTGTTAAGAGCCTTTCAGAGATGTAGTACCTGGTGCATGAATGTGTTTACATGGTTAAAGAGGAGCCATTGCAACTGCCCACATCAGGTCTGGCTGTAGAGGCTGATGAAACACCCTGCAACTATGTTTAATCATTATAATATTATCAAGACAGAATTATAATATTCTTGTTCAAACTGACATTGACTTGTGGCAGGCTGCGAGCCTGATGCAGACAAGTCTCATACAGTGAGAAAATGTCCCACGGTGATCTTTCCTGGTGGAGATCAGATAAGAGCGTGTCTGACTGGGCTGATGGTGGAGGCAGATGTGGAGATGTCTCTTTGTGCATGTGGGTGGGTATTTATCACATTGTGGGGACTAAAATCTGTATACACACTCCCATCATAGGGACCTGGCTCCCTTATGGGGGATAATCAGGCCCCATGACATGAAAGAATGGTGGGACCATGTGATTTCTAGTGCACCACAATAACAGTCACATTTTACATGCACAACATTGTTGATATGTTGTGAATAACCTTTGAAGAACTGATGTCAAACCACTATTATGAACCAAAATTATTGTCATGTGCTTGTGATGTCGGATTGTAGTATGTACCAACTGCCTATATATATTCTATTCTATTCTATTCTCTGTTTTGTTACAGCTCAAATCGAAATAATTCCCTGCAAGATTTGTGGAGACAAATCATCAGGCATCCACTATGGCGTGATCACATGTGAAGGCTGTAAGGTAAGCACAGTGAATACTCACAATTACGGGTGAGCAATATTGACTAAAATTAATATCTCTGTATTTGAATCCTGATAGTTAGACAATATTATGTCTGTTATGCCAACAGAAATGTGGTATAACATGTGTTTATACATCCATCCATTTTCTACCGCTTGTTCCCTTTCGGGGTCGCGGGTGACTGGAGCCTATCCCAGTGACTTTGGGCCTTAGGCGGCGTACACCCTGGACAATGGCCAACTCGTCGCAGGGTCAACACAGAGACAGACATTACAGACAACCATTCACTCTCACATTCATTCACTAAGGCCAATTTAGAGTCACCAATTTAACCTCACACATGCATGTCTTTGGACGGTGGGAGGAGCCGGAGAACCCGGAGAGAACCCACGGTAACACGGGGAGAACATGCAGACTCCACCCAGAGAGATCATGTGATGTTGGTCTGGTCAGGGAATCGAACGCAAGAGCGCTAACCGCCTTTGCCACCGTGGACCCGTGTTTATACATATTACTTTTAATTTTAATTATTAGTCAATGTGAAATGTCTGTAAATATCACATTTGTAAACAGTTAAGCAATATCACCTTATATCTTTATTTGAAAGTTTATAGCAAGTTTACTCTTTTTTTTAATCAGCTTTTTGTATCACTTTTTTCCTGTAAATTATAAACCGGAACTCAATATTACAATTTTGCATATCTTCAAAAACATCTAAACTGTGATATACTGCCCACCTCTACTCTCAGAGGCTTGGTCAGACAGTCTAACCTCACATAGCACAGTCCTCCCTGTGCTTGTCTCATGTTTGGACCCTTTCTTTTAGCATTGTTCTTGCTGTTGCTGCAGACTGCTTTCTTGCACTAAAATGATCAAAAGTAAAGGGCTTTGAATTACAGCAGATTGTTGCTGTTTGCTCCGGTGTGAAGCCTTTTGTACTGTTTCAGATTCAGCACCATCCACAGCGGAGTTTAGTGCCGAGTGTATTCCTGTCCCTGAGCTTGTCACAGGCACATCATTAGCATTGCTCAGCATGCACGCTTCTGCTCACTGTAGCTGCTCTGCCTCATACCAACACACTCAAAACAGTCCAAAAGAAATGCTGAAATACATCTTTAATGATTGCTTATTAGTCAGGCGGAGGGGCCTTTAATCATATGTGTGAGTACAAAAGTTTGGACCATAAATCATAGCATTATTAAGGAGTGCTGCTTGTCACTGGCAGTTATAGTCTGTTCCATAATGGCTTCCATTATAAAGCGACTTGGCAGCTGTCAGCTGTTTTCTTGTAATTAAACAGCCAATGAGCAGCTAATTAAGACATATGTGTATGGAGCAGTGGAGTGGGGCATGTTAATGATGCGCTGGAATCAATTCATTAAGTCCAAGGATGAGAATCCATGAGTGCTTTCACCATCTTTCACGTGTGTGTTAATCAGGTTGTAAGAACCCTGGGAAGAAAAGACCTGCTTCTGTTCATCACTGTCCACTGCCCTTTGATCCACACAGACCACTGCACAGAGACCACTGCACAGAGACCACTGCACAGAGACCACTGCACAGAGACCACTGCACAGAGACCACTGCACACAGACCACTGCACAGAGACCACTGCACAGAGACCACTGCACAGAGACCACTGCACAGAGACCACTGCACAGAGACCACTGCACACAGACCACTGCACAGAGACCACTGCACAGAGACCACTGCACAGAGACCACTGCACACAGACCACTGCACAGAGACCACTGCACAGAGACCACTGCACAGAGACCACTGCACACAGACCACTGCACAAAGACCACTGCACACAGACCACTGCACAGAGACCACTGCACAGAGACCACTGCACAGAGACCACTGCACAGAGACCACTGCACACAGACCACTGCACACAGACCACTGCACAGAGACCACTGCACACAGACCACTGCACAGAGACCACTGCACAGAGACCACTGCACAGAGACCACTGCACACAGACCACTGCACAGAGACCACTGCACAGAGACCACTGCACACAGGCCACTGCACACAGACCACTGCACACAGACTACTGCACAGAGACCACTGCACAGAGACCACTGCACAGAGACCACTGCACACAGACCACTGCACAAAGACCACTGCACAGAGACCACTGCACAGAGACCACTGCACACAGACCACTGCACAGAGACCACTGCACAGAGACCACTGCACACAGACCACTGCACAGAGACCACTGCACAGAGACCACTGCACACAGACCACTGCACAGAGACCACTGCACACAGACCACTGCACACAGACCACTGCACAGAGACCAATGCACACAGACCAATGCACACAGACCAATGCACACAGACCACTGCACACAGACCACTGCACACAGACCACTGCACACAGACCACTGCACACAGACCACTGCTCACAGACCACTGCACACAGGCCAATGCACACAGACCACTGCACAGAGACCAATGCACACAGACCAATGCACACAGACCACTGCACACAGACCACTGACACTGACCACTGCACACAGGCCAATGCACACAGACCACTGCACAGAGACCAATGCACACAGACCAATGCACACAGACCACTGACACTGACCACTGCACACAGGCCAATGCACACAGACCACTGCACAGAGACCAATGCACACAGACCAATGCACACAGACCACTGACACTGACCACTGCACACAGGCCAATGCACACAGACCACTGCACAGAGACCAATGCACACAGACCAATGCACACAGACCACTGACACTGACCACTGACACTGACCAAGGCCCAAACATGTCAGTATTACTTTAACAATTAAGGATAAAGGATTTGTCCTTTCCTCCTTTTTTGAATCTACGCTTTTAAAAGCTCCCGATTTTTAAAGTACTTTCGACACAACACCTTCTGATCCATTACCTTTTTTTCTCTGCCTAATTTTACTTCTAATTATAATTGGGCCAGAGCTGTACTAACAATTTTTCCACAGTTAAAATCTGCTTCAAATGAGAGTCCAGATGTTATGCTCTCAGGAAAAAAACACAAACATAGAATTAAATGATTATACTCTGTGTTCTACTCTGACCCCATCTCTCTCTCTGTGATTCCAGGGCTTTTTCCGGAGGAGTCAACAGAGCAATGCGGCCTACTCCTGCCCTCGTCAGAAGAACTGCCTGATCGACCGCACCAGCCGCAACCGCTGCCAGCACTGTCGGCTCCAGAAGTGCCTGGCCGTGGGCATGTCCCGGGATGGTGAGGCCTCCCACTAGACGGTTTAGTTAGTTTAGTTAGGTTTGGAAGGGCACCCCCTGTTCCAACATATTCTGGCCAATACGTACAATATACGTCACAGGTAGCACAACATTTGGGACTGCGTAACTGTTACACTTTCACTGAGCATAGCCTGTTGTTTATGAAATTGGGGCAGGGCAAACAAACTGTGTTCATTGTGAGCCGTAGCAGGTGAGCATTTGTCTGGGTTTAATTTGATATTTTTTGGTTTGATGAAAGACGAGGTTAGAGCTGTCATTACAGGGGCTGCAGCTGAGACAGTAATGGCTCTGCACAGGTGCAACTCTTTAAACAGACCCCGACAGAGACTGCACTGTCCACATCAGGGAGCGTTCTATTGTAGGGCGGGACTACAATGTACTTTGGGTAGGGCTACAGAGGGAAGGGGGTGGGGCTACAGTAGGCTGGGGTCAGGCCAGTAATAAACTGTTTCTTGTTTTTGAACAGCGGTGAAGTTTGGGCGAATGTCAAAGAAGCAGCGCGACAGCCTGTATGCAGAGGTGCAGAAACACCGGCTCCAGCAAGCGCAGCGTGACCACCAACAGCAGCCGGGGGAGGCCGAGCCTCTCACGCCCAGCTACGGCCTATCAGCCAATGGGCTGACAGAGCTGCACGATGACCTTAGCGGCTACATGGATGGCCACACCCCTGATGGCAAACCGGACTCTGCAGTCAGCAGCTTCTACCTGGACATCCAGCCATCGCCCGACCAGTCCGGCCTGGACATCAACGGCATCAAACCAGAGCCCATCTGTGACTTTGCCCCTGGCTCCGGCTTCTTCCCCTACTGCTCCTTCTCTAATGGAGACAGTTCCCCCACCGTGTCCATGGCTGAACTGGGTAAGAAGCGGGGTGGGGGTGGGACAACTTAAGCATGGGGAAAACCACACAGAGGTGGCTTAAAATAGCGGGAGGTTGGAGACTCATCTCCAACTCTCATTAAAAGAGCCTCTTTTTTTGTAATTAGTTTCCATTAATTAGGGCCAATCAGGATCCAGCAGGGCAGGTGTCTGGGGAAATCACGCTCTGGCTCCCCCGTGGCCAGGAACTCCTTTTACCAGATGTGTTTTCAAAACCACTTTACTTCTTCTGCTCAATGTTTTTGAAAGAAAATGTGACCTTTGTTTAAGTGAGCATTGTGTGGCCCCTCCTCCTCTCAAACATTTGTGACAAACTAGATTGGCTTTGCCTCAAACTTAAGCTATGAGCTTCCCGGAGGCAGTAAAAGGAAATGTCAACAAGCCTTTTCTCAGTCAAAAAGCCCACGCTCCTCTGCCTCTTCTCCTTGTTGAAAGCTCAGTAAATAAATGTGCTTTTCCGGCTCCATCACATTCAGTCCTCATTTTATCACAGGAACTTTGAGATGGCACTGTGATCTTCAGCACTGGTAACAATGCCTGTTTTTCAGAGCATTTGGCCCAGAACATCTCCAAGTCACACATGGAAACGTGTCAATATCTGAGGGAGGAACTGCAACAGATGACCTGGCAGGCATTTCTGCAGGAGGAGGTGGAGAGCTACCAGAGCAAGGTACACCACGGTCCCCAAAAAGTTCCCTGCGTGCTCTAATCATATCCACTGTTTAAACTGTTAAATATTCTTTCTGTGTCTTTAGCCTCGGGAAGTCATGTGGCAGCTGTGTGCGATCAAAATAACAGAAGCCATTCAGTATGTGGTGGAATTTGCCAAGCGCATCGACGGCTTCATGGAGCTGTGCCAGAATGATCAGATAGTGCTGCTGAAAGCAGGTATGACAGGTTGTCAGCATGGCCCACTGCTGTTCCACTGCCGCTGTCACAGGGAGGAGCTGACCTGACTGCACAAGGTTGCACACAAACAGAGGACTGAACCCACCACTGCCCACTGTTAACGCAGCAGACACACATATTACTGTTCAGATAAGACTACATGACTCAAACCCCAGGGGCTGTCATTTACCTGCTATATATTAAGTTCTGACTGGACATGCTAATCATTTCAAATGTTATAAATATACATGCATAAGTACTGTAGAGCTTCTAAAATACACCCAGTGCTACGAACACAGGCTGTATAATTCCTGTCTTTTCTTGTTAAATAAAGCATGAGTGAATTCGCTCTGTCACTGCTGACTGAGGCAGGGACCATTACACAAGACTATTCTTGTGTCTGATATTACCATCCACAGAAGTGTACTACTCTTGACAGCACATTTCAAAGCACTTTTGTTTAGTCCCATATCAGTATAACACACACACACACACACTGATCTGAAAGTAATTCTTACTCCGCTTGTCTCCCCAGGTTCTTTGGAAGTGGTGTTTGTCAGAATGTGTCGTGCCTTTGACTCACAAAACAACACAGTCTACTTTGATGGGAAGTACGCTGGACCCGATGTCTTCAAGTCTTTAGGTGAGTGTCTAACCTTCATCATGGGCTAATCCTCCAGCCTGGTAAAGATCCTGGAGGGAAGTGAAAGGGTTTGATTTATAAACCACGTATTGATGGACAAAAATGTTTGGACTGCAGTTGAAAACTGATATAAGCTGGACAAAACATATTTCCACTTTCTTATTTGTTGTGTCAATTATATATTTAAAAAAAAAATCTAATTTAAACTTGGACATTGAATAAAGTTTACTCAAATAAAACAGATAAATTTAAACATGAATTGGTTATGGTACATTGAGTGTTTTGACTTTTTGCCATGCCCTGCATTTAATGGATTTAAAGTGCTTTTGCTTTTTATAACAACACCAAACTGCCAAAAGGGACTCATCTGGAAGCAAAAGTTGGTAAAGAGCAATGTGTTTCTGCAGCAGACACTCCCATATGCTGTCAGCATCCTTCCTCTCGCCTCCCCAGCGCCTCACTCCCAATAAAGATCAAGCATTTGTGTTGTTCTTTGGTCTCCCTCCTCCTCACTCTGCGCTGTGTCCTTTGCTGTGGCAGGCTGTGACGACTTGATCAGCTCCGTCTTCGAGTTTGGGAAAAACTTGTGTTCTATGCACCTGTCTGAGGATGAGATGGCCCTGTTCTCTGCCTTCGTGCTGATGTCTGCTGGTAGGTGTCAGAGCACTGAGGAAAAACACACATACCCACGCTTCTCCCCAAACATATTCCCATACCAATTAATTTGACTAAGAATAGTGACACTTTGGAAATAGTATTATTTAGCTAACATAACATACGACACAGCTGGGTCAGCTAATCTTACAAAACACAAGGAAAAGGAACTGAGTTTGCTGGTACCATTAATGTGAAAAGGTTTGGTTCTGTCCCTCACAGACCGCTCCTGGCTCCAGGAGAAGGTGAAGGTGGAGAAGCTACAGCAGAAAATCCAGCTGGCTTTGCAGCACGTTCTGCAGAAGAACCATAGAGAAGACGGCATTCTCACAAAGGTACAGTGCACCCCACAGTCTGCCACTCGTCATAATGCATTACACTTGTCACAGATTCAGGGAGGCATCCATACCGATGCTTTTTCTGTGAGCTGAAACTGGCAATTTATCAATTGTGGAATGTGAATTGCATGTTGTTCCTGCCCCTGAGAGCTTGTCTCAATATTTACAGTGTGTGCCCCTCTGTGCAGGAGTCCTTGTGAGTCTAAACAGGCTGTCTCTCTCTCCACAGTTGATATGCAAAGTGTCGACACTGCGAGCGCTTTGCAGCAGGCATACAGAGAAGCTCACAGCTTTCAAAGCAATATACCCAGACATTGTGCGCGCCCACTTCCCGCCCTTATACAAAGAGCTGTTCGGCTCGGACTTTGAGCAGGCCATGCCGGTGGACGGGTAGCAGCCTGTGTTCCGTGTGCCACAGGAGGAGCCGGAGAACATCTGAGACACTTTAACAGAGCCCTGCTGACCAGGGCTGGAGGCACTCGTCACACTCGCAGGTGGCTACAGGATTGTTCTGCATTTCTGTTCAGTTTGAAGACTCACGGCACAACATCCTCCACATCATCATCATTTCAGTGCGCCTGAACCGGACATGTGTGCACTTCTGGTTTTCACTCATACCACTATTTCCATTGGATGATGCTTTATTTGTGCATCTTTTTCAACAAAAATAAGCCAGGCCAACATTTACATTCGATATAAGCACTGACATTATCAGTATTATTTCATAATAATATAATAAATATAATATAATAATTCCATTTAGCTTGCTTTGAAATGCACACGTTGGTCCAGTTCAGTTGTCTCCGTCTGCAGCAGAGCTCACAGCCACTTTGAGGAGGAGTCATGTTGATGCCATCGGCTTCTCTCTACGGACAATCGTTTAAAAAGAGACACAGAATTCTGGAAATTCTTATAAAATCACACTGATTTTAGCTGTCAAAGACTTCATGCATCATAGTGAAATCATGTAAGGCCATTTGCTATTAATCCTTCTCTGGACGGGTGCCCCACAGCAGGCGCCCACACAATGAAAAGAGTCCATTCCACCTGTTTAAATACGCTACAGGGTATATGGTCGTAAGTACTTACTATACAGAAAAAGTAATGTTTATAGATTCTATTTTAAATAACTTGTATGATATTAGTGGTTTGACCATTCTTAATTGTTGAATTGATAAGGCACTTTTATTTACACCTTTGTTTAATTTAAGACTTGTATATTTACCTAGTAATATGTTGCATGTGCACAAGAAATACAAGAGATTGAAGGTGGTCGTCGTGCAGGCTTGTCCAGGAGCTGCAGCAGATTCTCGGTGGCTGTAGAAAGACGAGCGCGGCGTGGCCAGAGGAGAAGGCAGGTCAGAGTCACGGTTCCAAGCCAAATACTGCCATTCAAATGTAGCACAAACATTCATCAGCACAAAACATTCTGACAGCGAGAGTGGTTTTATGAATACTACTTTTATTATTTTGCATATGGGTTAGTGAAGTTATGCAAGTTTTGGAGTTTGGAGATCAGTGGAGAGAAAGCCAATTGTGATCCAATTGTTCCATCTGCTGGTGGGTGTGGATATCACAGCAAACAGACATCCCATTGACAAAAGCCTGGTTTCAAGAGCAGGTTGAACAAACTCAGAGTTTAAATTTGTTTTGTTTTTTTACATATTTAAATTGGTGCAAAAAAAAAAAACAAGCTAACTTTTGAATTACTCTCAGGACACATGGGTTTGATTATCTCTGGTAGACACAAAAATATGTGGACAAATTATGGTTTTGAGCCCACATTTGGATAATGTATTGCATATTTCACTGTCAAATTAATTTAATGTAATCAAGAATCCCTTTTAAGTGTGTAAACGAGGTATGAAGTAGTATGGGTGTGCAACTGTGTGTCAAAACAAAAATAACCACAGTATAAGCGACAGTAAAAGTTCAATCAAATCAAATATTTGAATTGTTTGCAAGAATTCTGCAGAATCATCACTGTCCTGTAATATTTGATGTTTTTTCTCACCAAACAGGCCCACTGTGTCCGAGGTGATCCACCAAAATAATTCTAAACGCAGACTAACACAAAGGACACAAAGGAAAAGTCGATAAAACAATTGTCATTATTTACAACAGCATCTTCAAACTGAGACAAACACTCAAACAAGCACATTTTTCCTCTGAGTCTGTATTTTAACCACACTTTTGAAACTCGGCCACAGAGTCAGGGTTTAAGCAAATAAGCACAAATGCACTCAAATGCACTCAAAAGTGTTTTCTGTCTGAGTGACTCTATCTGCCTGGGCTCAGCCACGCCGCAGCGGGACAACAAAAGAAGGACCGTGAATATTCAAAGCCTTGTCTGGTAGTAAAGCTTCTATTTTTGTATTTTGGTTAATAAACCCATGAAAGAGCAGGAGGAGGGAGGAGGTGTCAGGTAGCACTTAACTGTATTCGCGCAATAATTAGACTAGCCGTTGTTTGTGTGATTAGGGAGAAAAAAAAACGCTAGGACAAGCTATTTTCAGAGCGCTTTGTTGTCGTGCTTCTGTTTTGTTGTCTCTTGTCCGTGTTGTAAAAAAAAAAAAAAAAAAATGTAGGAAAAAACACACCCTAGATGTGCCAAACAATGGTTGTTTCTTCCAGTCTATGAAGTAGAATGGATTCCTCAGACATTCCAGCAATCTTAGTAGCAGAAAAAAAAAAAATATTTATAAAAAAAATAGATGTCGTCCCTTTAGGAAGTGAAGAAGCATACGTCACCCGACTGCACCGTACGTTTTTTATCCATTTGTTGTTTTTTTGCGTTGGTGTTGTGCAATTTGTATCAAGCCACGTGCTGTCACCCCTCAGGGAAGAAGATTCATTTTTGATTTTCTTTTTTATGTTTGAATTCACTGACGAAACTTTGTATTCCGCATTGTTCTCTGGGGAAACTGTTCTGTTTTCTACTTTTCGAGACATTGATTTAAAAAAAAAAAAAAGAATAAGAATAAGAAGAAGTCGTCGTCTATGCCCATTAGCACATGCAGCATGAGTCACAAAATTCTACTACCTTGGTTTTAAATGGTGTCATCAGGGTCCCTCAAACCGCAACCCTCGTTATAATATAGACAAACCAAATATTCTTATGCAATATTGACTGGGTAGGTGCTGGGGTTGTAGATGCTGTACCGAAATATGTCATGTTTTGATCCAAGGGAGTTTGGATATGCACACGTCCTGAAATATGACTGGTAAAACTCCCCTCTAAAGACGTCTGGAACACATAGCTAGACAATCCAGGAAGCAGAAGCAGAAACTAGCAGAGCACAACCAACCTTGTACCACGAAGGCTTGGCTGATTCTTATTTATTTGCAAAAAAACAACAACAACAACAACAAGTACATACCGAGCAACACTATGTAACTTCGGGGCCATATAGAACTAGAGAGGAAAGAGTGTGGCCGAACTCAACTCAAGGGACTGTTATCTTTGATTACTATACACGGGCTGCACTGCCGTTATTGCAGATCTGGAAACACTCTGATGACACTCTGATGACACTCTGATGTCACTCTGATGTCACTCTTTCAGATGCGGGGCAGGTTGAGCATTTGTTATCATCAGAAACTACAACCAGGCCCGTTTCTAGCCGTGCGGGAGCTATGCAGGGTGTTTTCCTGAGGCCTCTGCTTTTGATGAGAAAGTTATGCATCATCTAATATTACAATTCAACATTTAAAACAAGTCTCAGTCAGTGTCTGCATAGTAAAGGCCGACCACACCGCCCAATCTGCATTCGAAGTAGTAGTTTTGCCTGCCCCTCGTCTCAAACGAAGCAAAAACCACGCTTTTGTCGTCAGGAAAACCAGCAATATTCGGCGTTTTTCCTCTTTGAATGAGTTTCAGCAGCTCATTCGTTTCAGTTGTAAGGCTAAACGACTGAGCACGCCGCATCAAAAGCGATAAAAGAAAGCGAGTCGATCCAGTAAAGTGACAATTTGCACTAACAAAAAATGTCACGATTGTCATTTATTTACTTGGCGGCAGCGGCTTGTGTTTTTCATCCCACCCGCCGCACAATCACCTTTCTCTACACCGCGAAAGCAACAATAATCTTTTATCGGACTCAGCGTTTGGTTCTGTACGTTGCATAGTGCTGCCTTAATTCCTCAATACGCCCGGCGAGGTTCAACTACCATCGGAAATAAATAATAAAAAACTCTTTTCAGTGTCTTAATACGAGACGAGCAATACGCGTATGCCTTGTGTTAAATTACGGGTCTCTACTTTGTTGTCCTTTTCAGTTGACTTCACCATATACTTGCGACCACATCTGTCAGGTCGATCTGTGTGTGTGTGCAGTAAATGGCCATGTGAAATATATTAGCCCTGCCTTTGCGAAAAACAACAGTGTAAATCGATGTCTTTTTTGTATATTTGTTGACTATATCAGGAGTTAAACTGGTGTCTGCTGTCTCTGTCTGTACAAAGCAATATTAGTGTGTGTACATATGTTTGTTTGTTTGTTTGTTTGTTTGTGTGCGTGTGTGTGTGTGCGTGTGTGTGTGCGTGTGTGTGTGAAATCCCAGACAAGGCTTTAATAATTACAGAGGAACAGGGTCACAACGGTGAGCTTTTCTTTTCAAAAATGTTTCTTATAAAGGTTATGAATATGCTGAGCTGATTATTAGAAAGCGTGGCATGGTGGTTTTGCGGTTCATGGCAAAGATTTATAGTTTGTACGGTTCCCATTCTGAATGACAGGATTTTATTGTACATTTTTGTCAGAAATGTTGTTCGTTGGGACCTTTTTGAACTAAATTTAAGTTAAAATGTTTCATCATTTTTGGTAGGTGCAAGAATTTTGTACATTTAACCTAGAAAGAAAGTCAATTTATGTATTCCTACAACTTTTAAGAGACTTAAGTTGAAAATACAAGTTTTTAAAAACCTCTTTGACCATAGATTTCAAAACTAGTCTTGCCATGCTTCAGATTCGTATTGTTGTCCAAAGCACAGCTGTCGAAAATTTATGATTAAAATAAAAATGTTTAAGAATATAGTTTAAAAAATGAAAAGCAACTATTAGCCATAATCAAATGTCAAGCAATAATATATGTCTGTGTATTATCATTCTTAATACAATTACTTTGTGCATACGACTCGGCGCATCTGCATGTAAATACCTTGTCTTATTTATCTTTTGCTTTGGACTTGTGGATGTTCTGTTGACGTGTTGTAAATCTCCTCGGTTCTCTCTCATTTTTGGACATTTTAATATCCTCACTTGTATAAAAGTAGTTTCTGTTTGTTTAGGTAAGAGGAAAATACTGCTACTAAGGCCCTCACCATCAATCTGTCCATGAGTCCATATAAGTCCAGTTTGCTTCCCTACTTTGAGCGTATTCTTAGGGTGACAACTTTTATTATTTGTTATTTTGGCCTGATGTGCGGTGCTTGGTATATCCATCACTCCTTAGACCCAGGTCACCCTTATCAGCCCAGCCATTTCATCATATGCACATTAATGTATTACTGATAATAGGATTCGGTAAATGATAATAATAAATAATAGATGTCCCTAGTGGGCACCTGTATCAGTGTGCTCCAACGGGACCAGGCACTTATTTCTGTCTTAGAGCAAAGCTAGAATCTGCTATTAACAATAATTTAGGACGCTTTTTTCCAGTTTGCGGGATGATAATTTTCCAGCTGAAACGGCAATTTAGTGTATTTTTGGTTGTCTGATTGTAACGACACTCACTGAGGCTATAGTTTGTTTTAAGATAAGTCTTTACCTCCTTCTGTCGGCCCAGTTTTGCAGCGGTGCAGGGTGGGGCTGGTGACGGCGGCCCCTTTGTTCCCCCGTGCTCACAGTGTTTACTCAGTGAGGTTTACTCCGCTGTAGCAAATACAACTGGCAATAACTCACCTCCTCACACTGAGTGCCTCTCGGTGTATCCAGATGCACACGGGGTGATTGTCATTTTTTTTTGTGATTTGTGACAATGTATTTTATACTCTCACTCACTTATTTCTCAACTCTTTTTATATGTACATGTTGTCCATTTCCTTGTGAGAAGACGGTTAAAGGCTCCTCAGCCCGGTGAAGGCCTAAAGCGCTCGCCCCATGAGTCTGTTTACGATTGATTACTGTAAGTGTGTCATGTCGTTTGTTGCAGACATGGACTGGCCAGTCACACCGGTTTGGGTTGTAAATGTATAACTAATCGGACTGCATTCTGATTGGTTATATGCGTATTCATATACATTTAGTTAAAAAAATATATATACAAATGAGGCTAGTGATTGGAATATGTCGCACTTTCTCGATATTTTCCAACAAAAATATGTTACCAGGTCTCTATGATACACATACTTTTAAGCAATAACCATGCTTTAAGGCACAATGAATCTCAACAGCTTCAAAAGATCTTTTAAAATTCTAATATTATGAAATTAAAGGCACTGGGAAGCTAATCAGCTATGAACTTGAAAATATACTTATAGTTTCAGATACAGTATAGGCTAATATTTTGAATCAAGTGTTACACCATAACAAGCTGATTCGCCTCCGTCAAACGTGGACAAACTGGGGGGAAATGAACAGGAATTTAAGAGACTGGACAATGGGCCGAAGTGTAGAATACTAGTGTGGCTGGCCAGGCTCGACAATCTGTTCGGTTTCTTTTGACTATCCTCCATTTCTACATATATGAATGAATTGTGTGTCTTGTTTGGGTCAATATTTTGTTGATTTGTGTTTGCTGTGCACTCTGTCGCTGGGGGACGCAGCAGGGCGCTAGCTGGAGCAGGATGAGGGTCTCCTCCACAGCACCAGGGGGCAGTGCCAGGCAGCCCTCACACGTTTGCTACTGATGTTAAACTGGGGACAGACGAGCATGTTTTTAAACCGCTCTTTTGATCTCTTTAGCGGGTAGTTGACTCACAAGTGTAGTTTTTGCTCCTTCTTGTCTGATTCTTAAATGAAAATAAGTATTTTAATTCATTTTGTAAATACAACTGTAAAGAAGAATAAGAAATTTAATGTTGTCTTTTAAATACTTTTCATTCTAATATGAATGTTGTTATATTGTACTTAGAAACTGTACCTTTAATATCACCTTTATGATAAGTGCATTGGACACATCGATTTTTGATGTGCTTTATGTGCTGTTATCCCATAATAAAATTTACCGCTTGTACTGGGTTTTTATTTACTGACTCTGCGTTTCCATCATTGCTCCATTTTGCAATAAGAGCAATAAAACAAAGCAGCCAATGTTCAAAAGAGTTTAAGGTGAGACATTTTTTATTATTTATTAGTTTACTCAAAAACTGAATTAAGAAATCCAAAATAACCTCTATAAAAATGTGTATTTGATAAAGAAAAAAAATTAAGCAAGACATTTAAACAGGCTTTGTTCATTTTTCAGATTTAAATGTTCCAAACGAGAGCTGTTCTGTCCATTTTTACACATAAAATGCCTTTTTTATATATATAAACATTACAAGATGAAAAACTTACAATTATGTGGGTAAGCAGGAAAGGTTTCAAAATAACATTAATTTTTTTTCCTTTTTATCTATAGTGTCTCACCTTAAAATAAAATTTCCCTGGGGTCGTTTAAATTCACCTCAGAGATGGTCTATTATTTATTTCTTATGACTAATTAAATAGACTTGAGGTAGAGGAAATGATGAGGATAAAACAAAGTGTGTGCGTGTAGTCAACTGTTCCTTAAAACAATAAATTGTTCTGTTTGTTCAGGTAAATCTATAGAACAAGGAACACAGTTTGACCCTTGTTTGGAGCACCGTCCATGTTTGAGTTTAAAAGCTTTGACTGTGACAAATCAATAATAAAAAGTCACTACCATTTTAACAGTTGTTTAAGCTCAAATTGATATCATATTATGGCTTTATAATAATACTTTATGATTTACGATCATTCCCTGGGCCCTGATATATATTTGTGGTTGGGCTAAGTGTTCTTCGAGCCTGATGAGACTGTGACTGGAGCAGGGGTGGAGCTATCAGAGCATGTGACTGGTTCAAAATACAATCAAGTTATCAATGCAATATTACAGTAAATCAAATAGAACTGTATTATATTGTATAAGGGGAAAAAATAAATTAGACATATAGTAAATTAAGCTGAAGTTTATAAATCCAGATATTATCACAATCAATATTTGAAAATAAATTGATCCAAGGGGAGGAGTTGTTTTATTTGTTATTGTTATCATAATCTTTGAGATTAATTCCATTTAAATATATATTTGATTAGAGTACCAGTTGATTGTTTGGTTGTCTTTCCCCTCACAAAAGTCTTAAATAAATAGCATCAAACACAATACAGTACTCCTGAGGAGAAGAGGTAGATCTAGTATCAAGACATTAGAATAAGAATGAAAGGGTACATTTTTCATTTATTAATTGTGAAATATGTTTTTGTTGACCCAATTTTTACAGAACATAGTTTAATTTTGAATATTTTGTTATTTTATTGTTCCAAATGAGATATTTGTGTGGGGAGAATTATGAAAAAAATATATATATATTTATTTTTTTGTCTTTGTTTTAAATAAAATGCTTCCAATTTACTTTAGTTATCTTTGATGAAAGTTATCTTTCATATTTAATTCAAGCCTCATTTATCATAAGAGTTTCTCTTTGATCATGTGGGTTTCCTTTCCATATCAAACTAAATAAAGAAGAATCAAAAACGTCATGAGGAACATGTAATACTTTTGCAGAATAAACATGTGACAGGCCTTCAGTTTTTGTCACAAGCATCCTTTTGGTGAAATGTTTTATAGAGGACAGAAAGTCTGACATAGTACTTTGATTTGGGTCAAGAAAGGAATATAGTTTTTTTTTATAAACATTTTCCATACAATTAGAAATGTATTTAGAATGATCTGATGTTTGATTATATTCATCAGTCAATATTCTTTATTATCTCATGTTGCTGTTTTGCATCTGAGATAATTTTTAGACATACATTATATATTTTTTCCTTAAAAATATTGGAAACCCATTAATATTATTTAGTGTGTCCCCTAATATGTCTCAGATAAACTCCCTGTTTGTGTCAATAACATCAATACGTTAGCCTGTATTTCTTTCATATTCACTACTTCAACGGAAAGTTTTACAAAAATAACGAAAAGGTTTCCAAAATAAACTATATTTTTCTGTCTTGAACGTAGCTTCCTAATAACATATGTAGTACCGAAGTAGCACCTGCAGGGGGCGGCCATCGCCTCGCCTCGTTCACGTCTACATTTCAGCACCAGAAGAAGCAGCTCTGTTGTTGTTAGCATTAGCATTAGCAGCATACTTAGCACATGGAAGCATCGTGACATTTGTCCATGGATCTATTAAGGCACTTGACAACACTGCTCATGAATCGAGATCATTTTTAGGTTTACTGCTGTAGCAATTGTTAAAATAAACGCTCATGGAGATTGTTTGGTGAGTACTTTCAGAGCAAACTGTCCACATCACGTTTATGAAATAATATTTTACATGACTTATGCTAAATTGGGACACAATTCTCTCACACAATGACAAATACACACATAAAACACACATGTTAGGATTGTTAAGCCATGTTTTTGTCTTAAAATAGGGTTGAAATAAGTTGAATTAATCGACATTGTACTTTTGTTCTGACTGTGAAGGAAGGATCCACCAATTCCTCAAGAAGGTCCTGTTTTTAACAAGGACCTTTATGACAAAATTGGATTTGGTCCCACCATTCAAGAGCTGTGGAATTTATTACAGAGGTATTGGTTACACATCAGTATCAGTGATTATAGAAAATAACTTTGTAGTGATCTGTTTGTTCACTTTATTGTATTTATTTAGGGTTGCAACAATGATTTTGTTTCATGATTATTAATTCAATTAACACTAGTTGACTAGTTAAAGTACTATTTCTATTGTACATTACAAAGTTATGGAAAATAGTGTATTCTTGATACTAGGATAATCAGAAATTGTTCATTCCTTTTTGACATTTTGAGTTACAGTAATTATGCAGCTTTTTTATTAAAAAAAAAAAAAAAAAAAAAAAAAAAAAAAAAAGCTCTTATGTGTTTTAGAGCATGTTTAATCCAGTTAACAATTATGATTATCAAAATAGGACTACTTGACTTGGCACGATTAGTCGTTTAATTGATGCAACCCTATATTTATTTATTACTCACGATTATCAGTTGTAACTTAGACAATAGTTTTGTGGTTATTTATTCATTCATTCATGTATTTATTTATTTTTAGCAGCCCACAAGACAATAACCCTTCCACTGAACACAACATTGTTCAAAATGGGGGCCCTCCTACAGAAAAGCAGAATGAAAGTCTCAGAGAGGACAGCATCTGGATCAGTAGTGATTCTGAGGTGGTCGATATGCAAACCGAGGACCCTAAAGCCACCACTGAGCCTTGTGTTAAGAAATCCAAGTGCAAATTGCAATTTCCAGAGCCCCGAGTCCCATACCCATGTTTGTCTGTACTGTCCAAGACCGAGCAGAGGAAGTATCTCAACTTTCTCGCCTCCAGCAAGAAGGAGAAACCACTTTCACAGGTCTGAGGCTTTATTGTGTCTCTTGGAAAATGTGTGTCACTTATTTATATTATCAATTCATTTTGTCAACAGATCATATTGAATAAAGTTAGTAATGAAGTGATGCATTTCATGAAGTATCTACAAGATGTGTCTAGACTGTGTGCTGAAGATTACAATGTCATATCTCCGGCAGCGCTGCAGTATTCTGAGGTACACCAGGGCTATGCTCCCTTTGTTCACGGATAGATTTGAATAATGTAAAGGAAAAAAAAAATAATAATGTAACTCTTCTCAGGAGGTTTATCGCAGCAGCTTGGAATACATCAATGCCCTTCATCCGCTCTATCTGATCCATGAACTGACCAGTCTGACCGGCGGCAAGTTTAACCCAGCGCTCGCTCTAAATTTTGAAAAGGAGCTTCTCCACATGGTGAGTTTTGTCCTGCTCTGTCTCAGTCTAATGGTTTTATAAAGGTTCTAAGTTCTTCAGTCATGTTCTCGCTGCTGCTGATGTATGGTTCTTTGTTCTCTCCCTGTTGCTCCAGGGCAGTGTGGATGTTGCACAAACTAAGCCGGTGAATGTTGGGGTTCAGCTTGCATTGGAATATCAAACTGTTTCATCACACACTCCTCCAGCTAAAAAAGCTAAGGAGCTGCACGCTGTAAGTCATTGTCTTACTTTTTTAATTACTCCGATAGAATGAGTCTCTGCTGAAACTGCAGTCATGGCTGCAGGTTCACTCTAATGAGCTCAAGCAGTTTGCACTATGGACACTAGAGGGCGTTAAAGTCTTGATCGTTGAAACAATAATGCCAGTTTTCTAAATTAAAGATGGGGAGATTCCACAAACTGGTGTTGGCTGTTTCTGCCATATATTTATCATCTTTTAAAGATGATAAATAGTTGTACATTTCCTTGCAGTCCATCAGTGGTGACAGTAATGCAGCGCGGCTGTGCAGCATCTATGAGCCTCATGTGTGTCTGACTCCCGAGGCTTTGGTCCAGCTCCTTAACAACCACGGACCTGACTTCAGAGAAGAGTGGGAAATCCCCGTCCTCATCAAAGCTTATCCGTCTAAAGGTATATCACTTTTCAAATGGCACTCTGGGGCTATAAAGACTGTAAACTTATCCGTTATTTTTAGTTATTTATGAAAGAGCAAAGACTCATTTTGGCTATACACCACTGCAGAAGCAATGCTTTATTAATAATATATTATAGCCGTAGGCACATTTCTAGCAGTTTCACACTCTTAAACACTCACTGGTTCAAATACCCGCCTTCATAGACACTGAAGCTGGGCCTAATGCACAAGCTCATGCCTTGTTACCCCCTGAGGGGTCCTGATCCATACTTTGGGAACCAAAACTACCTAAATAATTTCCCTGTCCAATACTTTTGTTGTTCTAAAGTACTCATTCTTCACAGACAAAAATATGAAGAAAACAGTATTCATAGACTCACCGCTGATGAAGAGTACGGTGACAATGCGCGAGAGGAGCCACATTTACCATGAAGAATCTCTGAAGCTGGGCATCTCCAAGTCTGGGACTAAGAAAGTCATTGATGTGATGACCCAACTTCCTGTCCGCGAGCAGCCTGCATTCGTATGTTCAGTTACATTTCCCATATTGTATTGTTGTGTCTCCATATTTTCCTTTTTCCCATTTCAAAAATCTTAAATTAAAGTAAAGTTTGTTTTCAGAACTCCAGGAAGTGCATAAAATGTTACAAAGTGTTATTATATATACAGTATACCGGTATATTGGAGCGCTCGCTGGGTCACCTCAAAGTACAATGTAATTGGGTGTTCTTCAGATATCCAAAGTGGGTAAATGAACTTACTTGGTGAAGGAAGAGCAGATCTGAGGCTCCGATTTGTAGTGATGCATAACATAATATAAGCATGTACCAATCTGAATACAGGCTGCCCACATAAGACTATAAGATTGTGGACATATTTAACTCAAGATAAATTCAAGAACCACCTTTACACACAAAGTAAAATCGTTCGTTATAAGTAAGGCACGAGGACCATCATTTCCTTCTTTTAATCCTGGATATCTTGTTCACGGATCCAGAAGCTCTCGTGCTGTAAAAGGTCTTGTGATATATATTCGATTACCATTGCTTTTGCTGAGCTCGGGTTACTGTGACCTGCCTGTTGATAATGTTAAGCCGTAGAATAGTCAGGGTTCTTTAAACAAATGGCTTATTTATGCTCTGCAAATCTTTCAACATGCCACATTCCCCAGTGTTGCCAGTAGCGACCGACAAACGCCTGATTCGAGCATTCTCTGTTGACGTCTGCTGTGTGTATTTAAATCTTCTATTTGTTGCTTTTCAGGGGAGAAACGTGGCCACTCTAAACAACGACAACCTTGACTTTGAGGTGGACTTAATTGATCTGGAAACGTTCGGGGAGAGTTCATCAAGTAAAACACCCAAAGTAAAACGGACAAAGACAGAAGAGGGCGCTAGTGGTAAAAGTGAGAATATCACGTGTCGGACCAGAAGTTCAGATAAAAAGGAAAGTAGGGGTTTAAATGAGGAAATGGACCGTGCCCTGCCTATTTCTCCTAAAGCCAAAGCCTCTCAGAGCAAACACTGTGACCAGAAAAGTGACAGAAGTGACCCGTTAGATTCTGATGACGACAATTTAATTATCAACGATGTTTCCCCTATTCGGCCAAAACGCTCTCAATCTTCAGATTCAGAGTTGGGTTCTCCCGTATCAAGGAGCAACAAAAAGAGGAAACCACGCCCTCCCGGGGATCAACTGGGGGAGATTCTCCAAATGCAAACCGCAATGTTTAACTCGAACCCCAGTGATGTGGCCAAATGCTCAAGCTCAGCACAAGACACCGGCCTTCCATCCAAACAAAGTGGCCCCGCCCTCCACTCCACGCCGCTGGTGAAGGCCTGCGTGTCCTCGTACTTGGAGAGGAATCCAGACCAGAAAGAAGATCCTGGAGATTCGCTTCACTCTGCAGCTGCACCAAAGCCTGCTGAGCTCAAAAGTCAGTGTCCATCAGTATTTGTGTGTCACGTTGTTGGTTCAGGAGCACGTATGACGAAAGGTCTTTTAGACCTTCTGTATATCGTCATCTGAAAGGGCTAAGAATGTATTTATGAATTAATTATAAACACTAGCATATTTTAAGATGGACATAACGTTAGAGCTGCAACAACTAATCTGTTTAAATAATTGTAATTCTTTAATATTTCCACAAAGATTAAATTAAAATGACCCAAAAAAGGAATAAACCATTGATTTTTAATTAAATATATACATGTTTTGCATTTGTTTTATTCTCAACAATAGAAATACATGTTTAAACTGTCAAAGTACATTTTATTTGCAACCACACACAAGTTAAAAACAGCCAACAATAGACATGATGAATGTTCTTTCCTTAGCTGTCCTGGTGGTATGGTAAAAGTTTTGCTACTAACAGTGGTATTTACGTTTTTTTCTTCCTCAAACTGCAGTATACCTCAAGTTTACTAGTATGTTTGCGTACTTTGATACCTCTTGTAATGTGTGTCTGCTCCGACTTCCCAACGCACAGAAATCCTGTCCCACGAGCTCCAGAAGGCGGCTGAAGATGAGCGCGATTACGAAAGTCCCGAGGAGGGAAACGTCTGTTATAAACTCTACAGTCTGAGCGAGCTGCTGCTGATGGTGCGCGCCTCCATCTCCCTCTGTCACACCCAAAAACTGAGCAACCACAACCAGGTGCAGTCCTCAGTGTGCCATTTGTGTCTCGTTGATTGAAAGGATTCCTCAATTCTTACTTGTCTTTTGACAGTGGGTGCCTTTAAATATCCTCCCGAAGCTCGAATACCAGTTGACTTATGGAGTCGAATGCCTGAGTAACACTGAGGCGTGCCAACTCTGGACTGAAAGCTTACTTCACTCAAGCACCGAGTCGTTCATAGGTAAAATCTCCAGCGAACTTTCTGTTTACTTAAGTTTGTCGTGTGTGTTTCAATAACGCCACCACATTTCAATAGATGTTTTGTTACTTAAGATGACGTCGCAGAGTTTTGTCTTCGTAGGCCCAGTACTTACAGAGTACTTACAGTAAATATGAACCCGGTTAAACTTGCCCTTCAAACAAAGAGAGTTATAGGTCACATTAGCTGCTGGATCTCTACTTGTGAATGCATTTATCACGCTGGTGTCAGAATAATTTTGAATGAACTCTTGACTGAAGCGTGAGGTGTGACGACGCTGTCCTGGTTCTAACACGGCCAGTGAAAAGCAGATGAGTTCAATCAGAGAACCCAAAGAAGAGAACTTATTTGTGGTTTGTACAAATAAATCTGATCATGAAAAACCTAATGGAGCGACCGGTCACTTAATCAATGGATTTTTAGTGTAAATGTTGCTGTATTTGGAAGACAAAAACATGACTCTTTGCATCTCTCTTTGGTCTTTTGCACGTTTTTGCGCAATTTGTCGTGTCAATACCCGCATTGGTAAATCGTTGCATCTGACGTGAGTAATCTGAGCTCGCTCTGATTGCTCACAGCAGATGTGACCGAGTAATGATCAGATATTTGGTGGGCATGGAAACATAACCACTGACCGTACACCGTGAGCTTTCAGAAGTCCATTTTTAACTGAAAACCACCACGTTATGGACCTTTAGTTACCATAGAGCCGGTTAGCCTGTGTTGTGCATTTAAAAGGTTAATATTTTGAAAAGTCTATGGGAAAAATGAAAGAGAACCATTTGTTGAGCTCCAGTGTGCCCTTAAGAAAGTCACGTGAGCTCAAACTTTATCTCGTTTAATCCCTGTTTTATTCATTTACATCTGGGACTAAATGTAACTACAACTATAGAACTACTGTAACTACAACAACAAAAGTGAACCAAAGTGTCCGAAGTTGAGCCCCAGTCAAAGGGAGACGTCTCTGCCCTTCCACACACTGATGAGTAAGTAACCTCGAGTTAGCAGGACCCTCCCACAGCCGTCAGGAAGAGTGACTCATTCTTGCTGTGTGACTGGTGATTCAGTTTACTCTGTTGTCATAGTGACGGCGTAAACATGCTTAGGACGAAAATAAATCACACTTTTTGCACAATCTTGTGGAATCTACGTAAACTACATTTTTCTAAAACTTTGATTATAGCTTTAGCTGGACGGTCTGCATTGTGCCGTCTGCAAACATGGGAGCGGCGGCAATGGAGGCTCCTAAACCCTTCATTAAATAACTATTTGTTCTTTATGACTCAAGACTTTGTTCATGCTTTAGTAAAAGTAATTAAGGTCTAGTTAATTCAGAGTGTTGCAGCCATGATTTCATTATAATAACACAATGTTCCTGATTGAAGTGGGTGATTAAACTATCTTACTATTCGGTTCAAAACAGCATCAGACTTTTGCTGAGCTGCTTCAACCGTCATGTGGCATATCCGCGTTGTGTATTTGCTGCTACAGGCTCTCTAGAAGTTCATTATTGACAAGACGTGGTATCGAAAGCAGGCATTAGTGGTTCAAGTGGGAGACGGCGCTGGAGAAAGGACCAACAGGCACTTCTCCCTCCCACTCCAGCCGGTATCGAGCGCGTACGGCTGCCTGCAAATCATCAGACTAATTAGTGTGTAAAGCCCACCAATGGCACTGGTGAAGAGGAGCTCTGTCTAAAGCACGGGGGTAATTAGCTGTGTGCTTGTGCTGTGCGTGTGCCCACAGCTCACATCGACGCCCTCACATCCAGACTGGCACTGCTGAGGAAGCTGCCAGACAACTGGATCCACAACGTCTCCTGTGGCTTCAAGTGAGCGATACAGAACTAAACTCTCTTTACAACAGAAACACGTCTGCAGTATTGTATCAGATCTTTAAATGGACACTGCTTAAGTCCGTTTGTCTTACAGGACAAGGTTTGGTCTAACCTATAATCTGTGCTTCATTGTAAGATAATACTGAATGTAACTTTGATCCTCAGGCCTTCAAAGTCTCTCAACATCCTTCATCATCTTCTTCAGAAGTTAATTGGGTGAGTTGTTTCAGTGAGTAATAATTGGTATTTGCAGGTTATAACCATGTTCAAGTGTTTCTGCTCTCACACTGAAAACGATGTGAACCACTAAAGTGTAAAGTCAGATCCATGTGTTTTACAGGGACCTATAGCTTATATTGACTATTGTTTTTTAACTTGCGTTTTCACCATTGCCTGAAGTGTAAAAAGATGGTGTGTTCATTGGTTTGCAGGTTAGATGAAGGGCAGTACCTGCTCCGGCACAAGGTTGGAGAGCCGTTTGTGAACATACTGAAGGCAGCTCATGGCAATGGCAGACCGGGCGTCTATAACCTGCAGCAGATCCACAGCGACATCCCACAGCCCCCCGACTCCGCCTCAGCTCCCTGGATACCCCTGGACCCATCAGTCTGCATGCCCTTCCACCGCCAAAATGTCCGAGTGCCCTGCACCTTTCCCCCTCCAGAGTTCACTCCGGTGTGTTCTTTTGTCCCACACACACACACGAGCTAAGCTAATGCAATAGCCTGTTGGGAGTTTGGTTTGCAGTCTTCGCCCCTAGCTCCTATAAGACAGGTTAAACCAGAACACGGGTACAAGCACTGAAAGAGTAACTCGTGAAACTAGTCCATGCGTCTATGGAACAACAAACCACCGTTTACTCTGGACATTCATCAGATTTTTGTCTCAGTCTTTAGCCCAGAAGAATTTAAGAAATATGTGTGAGTCAGTAGCTTTATTCAAACTGTGCTAATGTGTTTGTATTCCCTTCATTTAGGCTCAAACAGGTGGGACAGCACATCCTCACAGCAACAAAGGAGGACAACCTGGAGGCAAGAGGCCCAAAAAGAACACTAAGAAGAAATTTGCTGCCAAGTTTAAAAAATAAAAACATTTACAGACAACAAGATTTTTTCCTAGTGACATAATTTATGTGGAGCTATATACATATTATTGTATGTTTTCTGTAAATATGAACATTTGAACTAAATAAAAGTATATATTTTTAAGTGCATTCAAGTGGTGTTTGTTGTAGAAGTCTAGTGTTCATATTTGGGAGGAAAGGGTGGAGTCCAGCACAAAGGGGAGGAGCTGTAAAGAGAATACTTTTCCCTCGACACAACTCTTTAAACTTGCCCCATTCATACATCAGGTTTTGTCTACAGCAATCTTCATCTCAGTTGAACAAGTCTGGTAAGTAAAGCTGTTACTGAGCTGTCATTGATTTAGCCTCATATTTCAAAAACAGTTGTAAACGTGTTAGAGAGGAAACTTGGAACATTCCTTTAACGTGATTTAATTCAGTCTGGTTCATTATTTGGCTGAAAAGTTAAAGTGGGTGGAAAACGTGTAGTTCACAGAGTTGTGTGTAGTTGTAGTCTCAGTAGTGCAGGGTGTGGCTCTGCTTTTGTGGCACAGAGCTGTGAGTGAGACAGTGTTTGTAACTAAAACAGTTTAAATCTGCTTGTGTGAACCACAGTGGGACTTTATCTCCAGTTTGAGTAAATATGCCCCATGATTCCACTTTGTGACAGAATTACTTCATGTGATTTCAACACAACCTTCTTTTCTCTAGACCAGACACAATGGCTTTGGTGTCAGAATTCCTGGGTCAGCTTTCTCTAAACGTTGGGGTAATAATTTATCTTATTAATTTGTTCATTTTGTATGCATTTTTTCTAGATTCTTGACTATTAAATCTTTTCCTCTCTTAGGTTGACCCCACCTATCCCACAGTGTTCCCCGCTAAAGACTTTGACCCTGACAAAGATGCTGCGAGGATGGAAACAGCCATCAAAACTAAAGGTCTGACTTTTTCTGTCTTGTATCCTTTTATTTTTTTCTCTGTACAAACCACTGGAGTTTATGAGTCATGAAGTATTTTAGGCCTATGTTGGGTAAATGATCTCATCACTGGGTTAAAACCAAATCCTAGCATTTTCTGCTGAATGTCTAACCACAGTGCGTCAAAGTCACAATTGAGTGTGTAACTTCCATCCTCTGTGCTAATGGCTCAAGGGGATCATACTTTGGAGATCTGTGCGCTCTCATAGCTGTGTATTTTAGGGTGTGCGTTATGAATTTATTTATCTCTCTTATGGGCATAAATTATCATGAATAAATAATAGAAAAGAACGCTACAGAATAACTATTACTGTAAAGCACCTTTGAGTGTCTAAAAAGTGCTATATAAGTGTTTAATAATAACACTAATTTAACTTTAACTAACTTAATAAGTGATGTGTGTCCCTCTATAATATGTATTTAACAACCATAATTAATGATGAAATGTTTTAATAGAATAACATGTAGATAAAAGATGTAAAAGATGCCAAACTGGTGGTTCAAATTTAATCAGACTATGCAGTGTCCGTAGTCCTTTTTTAAATGTATAATGTTATTAAAAATGCTATTAAAATACTTATAATTTGGAACTAGTAATTCCACTGCCATAACAACACATTGACGCATAATTATCTTAATCCTGTTTTAGGATGATAAAGCCTTTTGAGGACACTGATATTCTGATAAGGTCAATTTGATGTTTATTTCTCTTTGTCTCTCTCTGACCTTCAGGAGTGGATGAACAAACTATCATTGACATTCTAACAAAGAGGACCTGCTCCCAAAGAAGTGAAATTGCTTTTGCCTATGAAAAGAGAACAAAGAAGGTATTTTTTATTTATTTAAGCAGCACAAACATTGCATTCTGTAGCAGTTTTCTCATGTGTCCACTCTCAGGACTTGACCGCAGCCCTGAAGGGGGCGCTGTCGGGCTCTCTGGAGTCCGTTATTCTGGGCCTAATGAAGAGCACGTCCCAGTTCGACGCCTCAGAGATCAAAGGGTCTATTAAGGTAAGACGTTTGGCTAAACTTAAGGCAACACTGCCCTCTCCTGGTGAAAACACTGAAATGTTGTACTGCGTCTGCTTAATACTGCAGTAATACATAGTGCTGTGTATTCTTCTGTCTGAATGAAGGGCTTGGGAACAGATGAAGAGACGCTGATTGAACTGGTGTGCTCCCGGAGCAAACCCGAGCTGGTGGACATTAAGAAAGTGTACAAGGAGTGTACGTGTGACGCTTCTGACCCTAAACGCTTTATTTTCAACCACTTGTCACTCACAAACCTCTTCTGTTTTCTGTTCTGCAGTGTTCAAAAAAGAACTGGAGAAAGACATTACTGGAGACACATCTGGAAACTTTCGAAAGCTGCTTTTGGCTCTTGCCGAGGCATGTGCTGTTCTGTTATCTATATATAATCCGAATATAACTACTAATAATAATAACAACAACGAATAAGTGTATCCATTGTATAAATGTATGTCTGTGTATATATTTTATTTGAATCAAGATGGTTAATAACATTCCTGCTTTGGCTTCTCTGAATATGAATACATATGACAGTAACTAAACAAGAATGTTATTTATTGCAACATATTTTAATTCATGTTAAAAAAAAAAAAAAGAGTGTTTGTTGCAACTCCCTTAAACTGCTTAATAATTCTCTTCTTTTGTGCTGTAGACAAAAAGAGCAGAACCGTCTGCCATGGTCGATTATGAAAAGATCGATCTTGACGCTAAAGTAAGTTCACCATCGAGTATTAATGTTTGTAGATGCTTCAAACAAAACAAGTAACCAGTGTTTGTATTAAAGGCACTGTATGAGTCTGGTGTGAAGATTAAAGGCACTGATGTCCCCACCTGGATCTCCATCATGACCGAGCGGAGCGCGCCGCACCTCCAGAAAGGCACTGCACTCCACTCATTATGTGTTCGCCTTTTCCACCAGACAAAGCTACAATGATTTGCTTTCTCATTTTAGTATTCGACCGGTACAAGAGCTACAGCCCGTACGACATGCAGGAGAGCATCCGGAAGGAGGTCAAAGGAGATCTGCAGAACTCTTTCCTGGTTTTAGGTAACGACACTGTTGTTGAGGTGTTGAAGTGTCAGTGGGATCTTAGACCGTGAGGAAATAGATGCTTTAAATGAGTAGAATTGTGTAACTGCTGCTCGGAAGATAAAAACACACAGAAACAAAGCCATACTAATACTCATATCAACACAAGATACACAGTTGAGCAGGTATCAGTGTTTTTGTGCTTTTTCAGAGGTAGAATGACCACATGGTAAAACATACCAAACTATTGAACTTTACATTATATAGTGTAATGTAAAAAAACACCCCAAAAAAACAAAAAAACGATGTATGTTAATTAAAAAAGGTGGGATTCTTTACACTATGGCTTCAAAACTCGTATCGCGGTTTCTTTGAAGTGTAGTTTTTTTTGATGAGCCTATTTGTTTCCTTATTTCTATTGCTAAAGGAGGATTTTGTAGATTCTTTCTTAAAATAGCTATACATTTATTTATTTTATTTATTTTATTTATTTTATTTATTTTATTTATTTTATTTATTTTATTTATTTTATTTACTTTATTTATTTTATTTATTTATTTTATTTATTAGGCCCGAGCGCCACAAGCTGGCGAGAGGCCTATTAATCTCGTAAGGCCGTGCGAAGCACGGCTGCAAAAGTGCGCACGTAGTGCGCACGAAATCGAGCGCGAAGCGCTCGCCCACTTCCAAACACTCACTAACGCACTCCTCCACTCAGGCACGCCCCGTGCATACTAATTAGTAGTAGGAAAATGGAACATTACCGTTGTAAACGGGCGAAGCCCGTGCAAAAGTGCGCACTAAACGAGCACTTTAAATTGAGCTTTATATGGGGATGACGACCGCTTCGCGGTCGTCATCCCCATATAAAGCACTCATTTGCGCTAAGTAGCTCACGAATACGTTCCCCATCTCTTGCATGTTCCGTGCATATAAGCATGTAATGCAAAAATTGAACATTATTACTGTATAGAGGGCCAAAAACACAAAGTGGGCGGAGCCCACTCAAAATTAACGAAAGTACCCGTCAGTGACCAGGGACCCACACCATGAGGTAGGAAAGCGCGAGCGCTTTCCGAAAATGTATAGTTTATGATATTTGAAAAATGGGAAACATTGTTTTCGCATCGGAATATTATTCTTTCTTCTTTCTTCTTCTCGGGACCAACCCCCCTATTTTTCACCCAGTGAACATTGACGAAAAGTCACAAAAATGTTCACACCTCTAAAAATCGTGCCTCTCTACATTCTGGCTATTTCCCTTTTCTAAAATAAAAAAAATTGGCGCGTCAGCTCCCCCAAATGTACCAAAAATGCATTGAGAGATGGGAAATGACCCAAAAAAAATCTGATCGTAGAATCATGAAATTTGGCGCAGAGGTAGATGGTGACAAGAGAAGTAAAAAATATTATTACGGCAACGCCGTCCGCCCAACCAAATGTCGGCCATATTGCTTCAAAAATGGCTAAACATGACTTCGGAGTTTTTCCAAACGTCGTACTTTTACGAACTCCTCCCAGGGCGTTGGCCCTAAAAAGCTGAAATTTGGTGAAAATGCTACTGAGGAGTGGGACATCAAAAGTTATCCAAATTACATTGATACCTGTCACGGTCTCTGTGCGGCGAAGCCGCAAACTGTAGCTAGAATTTCAGAAATCTCCCATATTTAAAATTTCTGCCGTTTGCGCAGATAAAGTCCGAATTGCGTCAAATTAGAATCAGTTGTTAAACTCTTTGCCCTAAACCTACTTGAAGTGAAATAAATTCATTTGGCGCCACAGCGCCCCCTACAGATTTTATATGGAGGTTAAATGTTTAGTTATGTTTAGCGTAATAAAAGGACAATTGGGGCGCGTTAGCGCCCCCTCCTCTTGCGGCGTGGCGGCGGCGTGGCGAGGGCCGATCATTGCCGCTTGCGGCTATATTTTTATTTATTTTATTTATTTTATTTATTTTATTTATTTTATTTATTTTATTTATTTTATTTATTTTATTTATTTTATTTATTTTATTTATTTTATTTATTTTATTTATTTATATCATTAATTTGATTTATTTATTTATTTAAAGAAGCCCCATGACTAATATAATTACTTTATTGTATGTGCTGTGAACCTCATTTGACATTTTGTTCATCGTAAACTGCAATATTGATCCAAAATGATCCAACTGCAGGTCTGCTAAGCCCCGCCTCTTCACAGTGGCATTTCACCATGACAACGTTGTTTAAAAATAGCTATGTGACATTTATGAATCCCACATTAATAATAATAATAATAGTTAATAATCGCACGCTAGTGGCAAGCGCAGCCACCTCTGCATCGGTCCAGCCTTGACCGTTTGCCGAATGTCTCTCCCCACTCTATCACACAAAGGCTTGTAAACGGCGTGAATGTTTTCAAATGTATTTTCATTGTTTCACTTTTTAAATTAAATGTGAGTGTTTAAGGATGCAGACGTGGCACTTGGAAGCACGTACAGCCGTATTGAAGTAGTCACGATATATATAAATATACTCTGGTGTGGTCAGTTTACCCTCTGAGTTGAACAAAAGCTGCTGTGCTAATATGACTTGTACGTGCAGTGTAACATTAAGCGTGTGTTGTTCTCTTTGTCCCAGTTCAGTGCATTGAAAACAAACAGCTGTTCTTCGCAAACCGCCTGAACGACGCCATGAAGGTACTTTCTTCTGTTGAGTTGTGGGCTTCTTGAAGGCTGCGCAGAAAGAGGGCGGGAAATGCAGTTGATAGTTGTTCTCGTGGAAGTGACATTTTGCTGGGGGAACACAGAATCCAAAGTTGGCAGAAGTTTTCTTACCACAGCGTTGCGTCAGCCGCAGTTGTCGGCGCGACTACAAAAAACGCTGACGTGCGCTCGTGTTTCCAGAGCAAAGGCGCCAAAGAGAAGGTGTTGACAAGAATCGTCGTGTCCCGCTGCGAGGTGGACCTGGGGAAGATCTGCACCGAGTACAAAACCCATTTTGGACAGTCTCTGCAGAAGACTATTTCTGTAAGTGCTTTAAAAGTGTTCTTCCCGTGCCAACCTGAAGCTCCCTTAAGACTTCTAAGACTTCTGACACATATAGTCTTATTGTTTTAACCATTCGAAATAAACATTTGTATCCTTCTATCAAGTATGAATCTCAAGAAACAAAGAGAATAATGTTTTAAGCAGTTTAAAGCCCCATCATGTAACTTTTTGGATGTTTTTATTGCACTAAACAATCTCCACAAACCTGACTCGTACTTGGCCTGGAGGAGCCTACACCTGCTTGTTTCCATGGACATGTTGTTTCTTTTAGCTCTACTATTCCACAGTATGCTATAAAATGTAGCCATCTCCATGAAGAATGTTCCAAAGTCTGGTTTTCTATTCCAGAAAGTTACACAGTGTCGCTTTAAGTGAAAAGACTTCTGACATTAGGGTCTTTGTGTTAGAAAGTGTGACCTTTTCTACACTGTAAAGTTATGGTAGATTTCATAAGTGGTTGTGCTGTGATCAATAATCAATAGTGACTGTTTGGCCGCAGGAGCACACCAAAGGAGACTACCAGAAGGCCCTGCTCAGCCTGTGCGGCCCAGAGGAGTGAACTGCAGCGCTGAACGTGGAGTTAGTTACAGCTTCAACAAGCACCTGGACCTTTTATACTGCACTTTATAATCATCAAAATAATGATTTCTGTTGTGATTTCAATAAAAATCATTTGAAGTTTATTAATTCACTCTCATTAGTAGTTTGACTTTGCCGCTGGAAATAAAAAACATTTATAGAAATACAAGTTTATCTAAAAAGTTATTTGCATTTGGATGTGTTATTTTGAGATGAGACGCAACTGGCAAATAGGACAAAAAGTCTTAAATTTAGAGATATCAGTTTAAAACATCTTTACATCTGTATCTTACTATTATCTGTAGTTTACTAACATACATACAAAAAAAAAGATTGAAAGTTTTTAATCATGTCATGTTTTCATATAAAATAAGGGATTTTATCTGTGAAAACTGCCCACATTTGGGACATATAAATTAGGACATTTTATTTTATTTTATTGTGCCCTGTTGTTAACATATGAGATACAAAACAATTACAGGGAGGCCTTGGATATATTTTTATTTAGTATTTGAAACGTAGAAATTCTAATTTTGCTTCTCTTTCATTGTTAAAACCTTAATAAATCAAGCTTAAATCGTGTTAAATACACAGTTGGGATGTTTGGTGTTCGTGGTGCTACTTTAAGGGATGTTCTTTACGTCCATGTGGAAGAAAAATAAACTTTGAGTAGTGTTTTGTCTGCAGTAAATCTGACATAGTTCCTTTAAACACATGTGACAGCCAGAACATTGAATAATCTCCACAGTAATATCAGACTACAATGTATTAACTATTTCAATCATAGTGTCAAGATAGTGTCAGTGTAAAAGTCAGGTCTTTAGTCTGTGAAAGTCCACCACGAGCCAGCAGAGGGCGCTATAGACTGTTCTCCAGCGAACGCGTTCTTTCCAAGGCGCGTGTCCAGAACTCCACTTGTGTTTTTACATGAAATATTACACATTAAGATATTTATCAAATTTGAAGTTATTCCATATTTTAGATGGATTTATATTATTGTTTCATTTAGAGAGGAAACATATTAAAAAAACAAACAAACACACACATTAAGATTGTCTGCCAAGATTAAGATTGTGTACCAATTTAACTTTTTATTATAACTACTTGCAGTTACAGTGATAAAGGCAATAGTAACATTACATTTTGTAGCAATGAAATTAACATTGAAGTGGAGAAAAAAAAAAACATACTTTTTTTTTTTAACATTAGGTTGGTTTAACAATATTATTTTCAAACAAAGATACAATTGTGTATTTTGTCCTCCTTTGAGTCTTATTCCTTGTATGAAGATCTTTTAATCATTAGTGTGTTTTTCCATGTTTGTTCGGCACTAATATTTTAATTAAAAATGTTAATTTGACCTGCGGCGAAGAGGATTTGCATAGCACTAAACAAGCGTCTGCAGTGTTGCTGTTTAGATTGTGGTCTCTCAGGATGAGTAACCAGCGCCGCGCCGAGGCATTTCCACTGAAGGAAAAGGAAAACATGGCCTCCCAAGATTCACACCAAGAAAGAATTTACTCCTCTCATAAAAGGGCAGAGTGACTGAAAATGAAAGAATATTTTATTGAAGATAGAATGATGCTTGTGTCGTACATTCTCACCGCTTGGATAGGCTAAAATGAAGAATGAAGCTTAAATTTTAACAAGGCAATGGATTTATGATCATTTTGTAATAATATTGATGAGAACATTAGCCCTTTGTGATGGTTTATGTTTATTGGGAATATAAAAATAAAATATAGACCAAAGTGCTCTAAAACAGTATTTTGCAAAGCGCAGCGTGCGATTTATACCCGGCTTTGATGACAGATTAATCTCCGCATCATAAAGAGGAAAGTGCTCCCATATTTTTAACTTTTTTATATGGATGTACAACATGCTGTTGTGTTCAAGGCCAGACCGTCGGGACCTGGGCACACCCAAGGGGAACTCTCTTCTCAATTGAAACGAGGCAATTTACTGTTCGGAACGCTGCCACTTCATCATTCAGACAAGTTTAAGCCCATGAATTTCAAACAGGGACGGAGATGGAGCAGCATGCATTACGGCGCCAATGACAGCCTCTGCGGGCCCCGAGCGAGCACTGATCGGGCTAATCACCTCACAACAGTCTGTCATTACCGGCTTTGGGTCAGTGGTTACGCTGTGTTGTACTCTGCGGGGGGACTCGTCTTCTCCGGGGTACAATGCACAGCCCTCTAGGCCCGTTTTCCGGTGGAGCCTCAACCTTCTCAGACTGACCCGATCGACAGCGCACCCCATGTACCAGGTGGATTGTGGTGCCCGGCTTCAACCTCTTCCAGGCTCCGGGCTCCAGGCTCCGGGCTCTGGCTCCATTAAAGTTTCACTCTCCAGCTGTGCCCCCCCTGGACATACCAACTGTCCCCCCCGGACACACCAACTGTACCAGGGAAGCGATTCATCTGTGCTCTGTGTAGTCTCATCACAAACAGCACCGGCTCCTTTAACGCTCGCCATCAGCTTTATGCTTTTTGACAGTTTTTCCAAAGCCGTTAGAAGAAGCAGATGAACTAAAATTCTAATGTTCTAAAATAGACTTTCTGCTAAACTTCTACTTCAGGAATTGACTCGACTCTATCCACGTGTTAATAAATAGGACTGATTTCATACAAGGGTAATACAAAATATCCATTCAATATTGCTACAAGCTTTAGGTGCATATTGGATCCAGACTGGTTTGTTGTATTTTAAGAGTACTTTCTAGGCTTTAACCTTTTGTGCTGTCGTTAATGTTGTGTTTTAAGCCATTAATGTTAGAAAATTATGTTTAAATATTGTAATCTGTTGCTGCTATGAAAATGATTCGCATGGAGAAAGCAAATTAAATCATGTCGTGCTCTATCTGTAGTTCACTCTGCTGCTGTGATATGGTGTTATTAATATTCTAATCATTTACATGTTTAAAAACTTTTGACATTGCTCTAATTGCTCTTGTTGGAAGAAGTGCTCAAAGTACAGATACAAGATTAAAAAAAGGAAAAAGACTGAAGTAAAATGGCACATAAACGATCTACAGTAGTAATCAGAACACATTTCCTAATTTTTCTCGTGAATTTTATGTATATATTTTTGTTTGCTCAAAGCTGAAGAACTAAGAATGTACCAAAAATGACCCTTAAATCATATGAAAAGTACTTCACATGGTTTGAAAAAGTCTAGTGCAGTAGAAAGTACAGATTCCTGCTCTCAAATGTAGTGACGGAAAAGCAAAACGTATGTAAATATTAGGTAAAGTACACAATGTTTTTGTACTTTGTTACTTTCTATCACCACATATTGCCAATACTACCACTCATGTCTTACTCCAGTACCCATATACGCCCATTCTATTTCTGCTTCATTACCGTACATCGAAATCAAAGCATTTCCCCCGTTTTGCCTCTGTTTTGAATATTTAGTTACATTTCTCAGCCGCAGAACCAAAGGCTGTTTAATTATGGAGTGTTGGGCCACAGAGGTCTCCTTTAAAGCTGCGTGTACCCACTGGCCTCCAGCACCACCGCCGCCATCACCACCACCACCAACTCCTACAGGCGATGCTCCCCTCCTGCACCGCCCCGCTCTGATTAATACTTTCTTAATTATGATTTTTCTTTTAATTCCTCCCTAGCCTTCCTCCCCGTCTTGAGCGAGAGGGTGCCCGCCTTGTGCCTGAATACGGGCGCTCATTAAGACCACAGAGCGATCGCTGCTGTATACGGTAAATAAAAGGCGCCTGGCCCGGGGCAGAGTTGGCAGTGCTCTGAAGGACATCTCTTCTCGAAAAAAGCATGAAGTTGGAGCGCGAGAGAGGAGCCCGTGGCATCGGCAGAGCAGTTTCCTTTTATGAGGCTCACAGTGAGACGGGGAGGATGAGGGCCGCTTTGTTCCAGCTGGCGCGGAGTGACAGAAACACAGAAGGCCTGTCTCCTGGCGCGGCTCACAAGGCCGTCCGACACACCAAAGACGCCCAGAAGTTCATCCACGGGCGCGCTTGTACGAGCTCCGGCGTTTGGCGTCTTTGAAGAGTTCTCGTCCTGTCAACTTGTGGAGGGAAAAAGTGCAGTTTGATGCTGGAGTTCTTGACTTCGGCGCGAGTTTGCACACAACAGCAAGTAAACTAAAGGCTGTATAGTTATTGCACCCGCCAATATTGGTACCTCTGAGATCCATGGTGACGGAAGCAACTTTTGGAGACTTTCTAACACTGAGCAGGCAGCTAACTTCTGCAGATTAAAGGAGATGGTTTGGACACAGCTTTCTACAGATGTTGGGATGATGGACACATTTGGAGACTGAGTCAAAACAAATGAAACTATCCATAAAATACATTATTATTATTGAGAAATTGGAAAGCAGAAAAAATTCCATTGGCTCCAATTGTGGCCATATCTGCTCATCAAGACACTTTGTACTTGGGAGACCACTGGGAATAACACTTATCTTTTATGATTATTTAGTGTATTTATACATTGAGTCTTCTTAAATATATTATCAACCAAATACAAGTTGAAATATAATGATTGAAGAAAACGTTTTTTGACATTTTGATCTAAATAAATTATAAAAATACAACAAACTGATTATTTTTTTTATCGTCAACTCGTCACAATTAGTCATTTAATTGTTGCAGTTGTTAGTGAATATACCATAACCTCAAAGACTTTACTTCCCAGTGCTATATTTCCAGGTGAAGTGCTGCTAATGATCTTTGGCTTCTCTGTTTGCTCACTGCCCGTAACCATGTGTGGACTATGTAGCACCAGTGATATAGCAATAACACGATGGGCTATCCGCTAATCCAGTTGGCATATTAATGTTTATTTACCCCACGGCAAATACGACGTGTGCAGCAGCAGCAGCAGCAGCAGCAGCAGCAGCTAGAATAAGACTAGAATAAGAGACAGAATAATGGCGGCTAATTAAACTGCTTTGCTTTCGATTCATCCATTAGCCGTACTCAGGCGTGCATACGTAATGTAATCATGTTAAATAAGGCGAGCGCGGGAGGTGACCACGCCGAGGTGTTCCCTCTCGGTGTAAATCAGTACAGCGTGTCACGGCAGACAAAATGTATTGAGATGGCTGTGATAAATTTGGAAATTGTCAAAATATGTGCTCACTCGCCTGCAAGAGATATGACCCGTGTATTCATGTGTGTGGTGGTCTTAGTGCTCTACCTCTGTTGGGGGGCAGAGTGACTGGTAATAGAATTGTTTTTGTTGTTGTTGTTGTCGGGACGGTATTGTGTGAAACGGGGTGAAGAGTTGGAGAGATATTTAGCCGATACGCAAACTCCCAAGAGCCTAGAATGTTATGTGACCAATCCCCCCGGAGTGCATACATAATTAGCCTAATGCTGTAAACAAATGCATTTATCAGGGTTTTATTTTTACCACACAGGCTTTATTTGAGAGGACGGTGTAGTGTGAAATAGGGGTGAGAGCGAGGAGGACATTCAGCAAATTGTCGGCACCGGGAATCAGTGTCATGACGAGACAGAGATCTTGAATTTTCAACCTTAAGACATTTTGGGGTTTCTTTATGTACAATTTCGGAGCAGATTCATTGGATTCGTGTTGTCGCTTCCTAAAAACATGAGTAAAAACATGGTTGAAAGCAAAATGAATCATCCAGGAAATAATGATAAACTGTGGCTCAACATTCACAAATATAATAGGATTGTTTTGAAGTCTTTTAAATCTCTCGGCCCAGTTTAGACAGTTATAGATATTTTTTACTTTATTGACTGTATCGCAAGTGGACAATAAAGGATTATCTTATCTTATCTTATCTAATCTTATCTAATAATGTCCTGGTTTGGTCCTTGGACAAACACTTCCTCAGCATTGTCTTCGCCCTTTTTCCTTCTGCTTACTTAGCTTTGTTTAACACGTTTTAACATTGTCTCAACAAATAACTGATGATGAGTATTTTCGTGGATAAATTCCACCGTTTCAACTCCTGCGTATCTCAATCGCTAACCAATAAAGCACACGCACAGCTACGAAAACAAATCCCTGTTTATGTATTTGCACACAGATACGACCTGCTTCCCAATGCTAACAGTGTCGTGGCTGTGGATCAGAATGACCCTCGTCCGTTCTCGGGAATGCTAATCCGTGTTGTCAGGAGGCTTAATCCTTCCCTTGGAGAAGATGGCGTGTCCTTGTCAAGCCGGACACTACACATCCTACATCCACGCGCCGGAGCCTCACCTTCATGCAAGAGACGCAAATCAGGCGGCCAGACACTCGAGCATGAACCAAATGTCAGCCGCAGGAGAAGAGGGCCCGTTAATTACTGCTCGCAATCCCAGTATTCCAACAGCAAGCCGCGGCGTCCAGGATAACTCCGGATCATCCATTCATTTCCATTCCGAGGCAGGCAAGAGGAGAGGAGACAATTTCACAGAGTAGGTCTTTTAAAAGCACTCATTAATATTGTGATTTTTCCCTTATTACATTTTAAACCGTTTTGTGGCTCTAAAAGAAGAATCCCAAGCTCTTTCATCGTCATCGCCAGAATGTCATGCATTACAAGTTTGAAAGTCTTTGTGCTCCTGCCTGACAATAGAAATGCAAAGTTTTGGAAATGTGTCTCGGTGGTTGTGCGGGAGTGTTTTCAGACGGTTTTGAAGGGAAAAACACTGGCGTCTCCGTCGGGTTGTGTGGAGACGCTTCCCCTGTGACACCTCACCTTCGCGGATCACTCACTGTTCGCTTTGCGTTAATTAACCCTGGAGTGCTTCACGGGGCTTTGAAGAAGCGAGTGGAAGAACAGAAGATTATGTTTTTGTGTTTCGCTCCCATGCCAAATGTTTCTTTTTTGGCGGTAGATTGTCTCAGGTTTATGGTCTTCAAAGGGATATTGCCATTCCGATATTAATGGATTGGCGTCATTTGATCCACCAGAATTTGACCCATCGTTCACGAGCAGATGAGCGACAGTGAACCCATTGTGCGACATAATATGACTATCGATGTGTCATACCAGATTTGCACTTTCAGAGAATGTTGAGATTTTACATATTTGTTCCTTTATGTGCAAATATTTTAAACAATTATTTTCTACCACTGGAGTTTCAACGCTTGAATAATTTCTTACAATTAGGCCTACTTATCCTATTTCATGGGACTTAGAGCTATTTTCTCATGCTAATGTTTAATGGCAAAAAAAAATTCAACACTATTAAGTTATCAGAGTGGTATCAGTACCAGAATACATATGGATCATGGGTTTAGAGCAGGCATGTCCAAACTATGGCCCGGGGGCCAAATGCGGCCCTCAGACACATTTTTGTTGGCCCTCCAGCTTCCTGCTATGTCGGCCCAAACAACAAAAAGTAGTACTTTTTACTGTGAAATTGGGAAAATGCAGGTATATTGATGTTATACCAACCTATTATTAATGTTAATGTCTAATTAAATTTGTGGAGGCTCATCGCAATTACGTCAAATGCTAAATTTCGAATGATTCACTTTGTCATTCAACAAATTCGACATTGTCAAGTTGTTTGTGGCCCTTTGCCCCGTTTCAGTTTCAAAATGCGGCCCTTGGTGAAAAAAGCTTGGACACCCCTGGTTTAGAGGTTTAGAAGCTCTGTTTCACGCCAAATCTTCACAGCAATGTAACAAAAAACGATATTTCAGTATGATTATGTAAAACGATATTTCAGTATGATTATGTAAAACGATATTTCAGTATGATTATGTAAAACAATATTTCAGTATGATTATGTAAAACTCTCCCTCAGTGACTTGTACTGCGAATCCTGTCACAAAGATCTAGTGTTAGCAGTTGTAACTAATGGTAAACAGATCTCTTCTTAGAGCTGCTGTTCAACTCCCTGTCAACTTCCTGTCATTTGGATGAAAACCGTGCACATGAAGACAAACCCTGTCTCCGTGGCGACATTGGTTGACAGTCTGTCCCTGCGTTTCTCCCTGTCGTCTGGAGAGAGTGGAGTCAGTGTGTGGTGATGAGAGCTTCTCCTTGTGCTTAGGTCCGGGATGTGCGCGTCCGTTTGTGTCCGTGTCAGAGCCCCTGTGTGAGGAGTTGGCCGGCACAGAGCCCGTCCTCAGGTGGCCTTGCATATGGAAATGACCGCTGAAATAGAGTAGGACAAGCTTTTTAATAGCCCTCTGTTTACTCTTTCTCCTGACCATTCATCCCATGCCTTTCAGCTCCTGGAAGATTGGTCTTTTCTGGATGCGCTATGAAAGACACAAAGCTCTTGGTGACATGCTTAGTGACAGGAAGTGCATTTCCATTGGGCAAATAGAGCTGGGCATTATGGCTAAAAGATTTTTCCCCTTTGTATTTGATTATTAATTTATTCAACAAAGTTTCACACATAAAATAGTCAAATTTATTCCTTTAAAGTCTGAATTCTGCTCCAGACCACAAAGAATCGGCTGTAGACCTCTTTATTAATAAGCCACATGCTTCATTATTTGAAACGGGGCTTATTTGATTTAATGTACAAGCAAATATTCCCAACATTTTAACTATTCATTCATTTTGTACCCATATATGATGTCGATTTGGAGCAGGGCGGCTTGGAGACATACATAAGTTAAGCCGTGTGTCCACTGCACGATTTTGGCCCTCTGCAATGAAAGATTAATGATCGTTGTATCATGGTTCGTAATCGCGTGTCGTACAAGGTCTCACTGTGCGACAGGGACAACAATTAAACTTAGACCAATTGTACGAACAAAGACGAGCTTCAATTTATATATATATCCCTCAATTTCTGTTTTATTTACCAAGTTTTACAAATGAAAAATCCCTGCTAGAATGTACAACTTCAGTCACTTCCCCACACGGACAAATTTTGGTTGTAGCCACGACTTTTAAGAGAAAAATAATGCAGTTTACACCAATCTTTTGAACTTAGCAGAGCTCTTACGTCACATTTAGTATGGAGGCTTGGGCTACTGGAGGTGGGTTTCTATTGTTTCCCCCTCGTGGACCTAATGGCACAGTGGGCTAATCCTCCATCTTCTAGTCTTAACCAAGAACGTGGCTCAAAATGGGGAGAGAATTTGCCGGGCACTGCATTGTATTCATTGCTCCCGGTGCAAACACAGAATGGAATATGCATACAGAGAACAAATTTCCTGTGGGAACAAGAAAAGTTTTACCTCAACCTTTTGTTATACGCAAACTACATTTCATTGTGTAGAATGTGAAGTCGGAGCATTTTGTCCTCGAGGCAACTTTGGCAATCGAAACATTCATGAGCAAATCTGCTGTAGAAGACAAACTCGCCGCACAACCTTCGGGCTCCATGTTCTCGGGGCGTTTCTGTCTAGTTTTCTTTTCTGACGCTTGTTGGAAGAAAGCACATAAGACAAAGACAGGAAGTGTGATCAGCCGCGATGCCCTAGGAGGAGTCTGCAGGAGGAGTGATCAAAGGCATGCCCAGAGAAAGGCTCCTGTAGCAGCACTTTGTCAGCGGCCATCACAGCCTCCGGACACGCCGCCGTCAGAGAAGTCTACACCAGGGGTAACTTCTCCTACAGCTCCAGCTTCCATCTGCTCCGTTCATGTGGAAGTGTGTGAGAGGCAGAGGCAGATGAGCTCTCAAATCAAACACTGGAGAAAGACGATACATCAGTCTATATTCAGAGTCTTTAAAAAATACCTTTGGACAAGCTTGTAATTGGTGTTTGGTGTAGCTGTAAATACTTGCTTTTTCGACCTTTAGAAAGAGCTATATATAGATATTTAGGTGTGGTCCTCCATAAAGATCTATCAACAATTTTGGAAAAAGATGATACCACCAAAACTATAAAAACCTGTGTCAAAGAATTGAAACTATAAAAAATTGTGTTTTCTCCAGATTTCTATTCCAGAATCTTCCTATTTCCATCCCCAATCAGCTGTTTGATGAATGGAATAAATCAATTTTAAGATTTGTATGGCAAGGCAAAAAACCTTCCGGTTCAAAACTCAACAACTATCAAAAAAAAAGGAGGTTTGGGTTTGCCTTGTCTGAAACTTTATTTCAGCTCAAATCAGAGCGTTGCTGTACTGCTGAGATCCAACATATGAAGCTCAATGGAATAATGAGTAGAATGTGATGTTCCTGTACAGGCCTTACTGGCAGATGACAAGAATTGAATAATTTGGAGGAAGTTAGGACCCCTGGGTAAAATCTGTGCTTACGACCTGGAAAGAGCCATCAAAACATACAAACTAAACAAAGATGTCAAAATCTTAAACTGGTTGGTTTATGACCAAGGTTTTTCAGCTTGAAGAGATACTTGTCTTATGATTTGAAGGTCAGCACTTTGAATTCTGTTTTCGACATGAACATCCTTGGTAGAAAATTGCTGTATAAGTGTGACAATTCTAGCGGCACATATTTGAGATTTAAAGTCTGGGTAACAAAAAGGTATAAAGGTTTTCTACCAGGTTGTAAAAGAACATCAAATGAAAAGCTTTGATAAGTTGAAAGAATCCTTTGACTTGGAAAAACAGGACTTTTATAAGAATTGACAAATACAGAGTATACTATAATAAAGCAATAACCTCTCATATTAAGACATATATATCAGAACTTTCGAGAGCATTCATATCTAAATGATATAACTGCTTTTATAGTTAGAAAGACATTTTTCTATATAAATGAAAAGCAAATTGGAAAGACAAGGTCATCTTGTTTTGACGGATAAAGAGTGGGAAAATGTGTGTACTGGAAGTACACACATTTTCCCACTCTTTATCCGTCACAAATCACATGTTTGGAGGGAATTCTGTTGAAAAAATAAAATGATGCATTTTTCATAACACCAGGTCAAAGTGCTCATTATTCAGCCTGGGAACTCACCGTTACCTTGTGTTTTGGGACTGTCCAGTTGCTCAGAAATATTGAACTGAAATCAATAAAACGCTGCAATCAGTTTTCCATCATCCCAGCTTCAGATCTATGTATTTCGCCTCAAAACCGCAGACATGGACACTGTAAATGGAAACCTCTGGAACATACACACAAATTGAACACAAACAACAATTGACATTCAGACTCTATTTGAAAATGGACAAATCTGATTTTAATGTCATGTGATTGTTATTCATTTTTTTCCATCTGTGTATTTTGTCCTATTGTGTTATTTTAACAAACTATTCAATATATATATATATATATATATATATATATATATATATATATATATATATATATATATATATATATATATATATATATATAAAGGATTTGGAATGGACAAATCAGCAGAAATGTCAGAAAATACAGAATTATGTATCTGTAATCGAAATTTATTTTAGGTCTGGATTATTTAAATTTAAAAGTGTTACATGAAAATATTAATCATTTTCAATTCCAATTTTACCGATCTTCTGTGTTAGGATTGAATGATATAAAACCTCTTTAAACCTGTCTGAATTTACACTATTTTGTCAAAACTACATCAATCAAGATTAATTATTGACATTTTAGTTCAGTAAGATTTTTTCATTAGCGTTCTTTTGACTAACTGACTATCATTACAGCTAATCACAATTTTCTAATGCTTTTTCATTAGAATAACTCAATGCAACATTTGACACGACTCTGAGGCTTTAATCAGACTTAAATCATCCAAAAACCTTTACATCAGTGTACCTTTTGGAGGTACTGAACCTTTCTTAATTGGAACAATAAAAAAAGTTTTTTTTCAATTCAAAACATAGGTATTTTACTGACTACAACTGAAGCTTTTTCTACTATTTTACTGGTGCACAAAATGAACAGTGCATCAACATCACTTTGTTCAAAGAACAACATTTTCACACAAAAACATAATAATGAATATTTACTGCAAATCAGTGACTTCTGCTGTTGCCTTTCACAGACCAGTTCAGAAATGCGCTGCAAGTGGCAAGTGCCACTCTCTGTTATTTTCGCAACAAAGTCTGTTCCTTTTCTTCATTTTTATGTCCAGCATTCTCAAAACGATTGCTCGCAAAGATATTATATTATAGTATAGTAGTTACAGAAAAGTACAATGGAAATGGCCCTAGAGGCTGACCTTTTGGCCCTTTTGGAGCCAGGCCGGTGCCAAGACTTAACCCTAAAAGGAGGGCTTTGATTCAGTGTAAAATATTAAGAAAGAAATCACAAGACGTATCATCACAACAGTCACGAGTCGATGAGCGCACCAAATTCCCTGCAGGACAGATCGGACAAGCGGTGCGTGTCACGAATCATATGAGTCGGAAGTGTGGCTTGACCTCCGCCAAACCCCTGAGACTGACTCACCGGTTAAGAACCACTGTGAACTTTCAGTTTCACAGCGAGTTGTTTGGATCAGTTTCCAACACCTTTTCTTTTAGCACCAGTGCGTGTTCCAAGGCAAAAAGGCAGAACAGATACTTACTACTTCCTACAAATGGCAATAAGATTTGTGACAGACCTGTCCTGAAGTAGACGACTTCAGGACAGGTGTATGTGCATAAATTAAACAAAACACATCATACTGTATGTTTTAGTTGTAAACACGGCATCATTGTTCTAGGGTTTCGTCATAACAGTCCATTTTTTTCCAAATTACGTGTTACCCTTAAATATCATTTTATAAAGCTAAAGCTATACACAACCCTCCAGATAGTTCTTCTTGTAACACACTGTATATTGTTAATATTTTGGAAATAGCCGGGCATCAACATGCAGTTTTATAAAAGCACAAATTTGGATTTCTGTTTTGGCCCACACGCCTTTTAACTCTGAGACTAAATATATACTTACATTTGATTTCAAAGCGAGAGGGGGAGAGAGAGAGTCAAATCCTCTCTGGCTAAAAGCAGGCAGGCGCTGGAGAACTGTACTCGGGGAGAGGAAGCACATCATTAACGGCGCGCAGAGATGTAACCGGCGCGATCTGAAAGCTGCTCTCGCCCGTGGCTACTCCAGCTCTTCAAAAACATCTCCAGATCCTCAGACCGCTCTCCCTTGTTATTGCACAGGATTTGATGCTCGCGCTAATTTCGAGAGCTGCAGTTTTGCACTAAATAATCTATCACATGCACCATCATGAAAGCACAGGCAGGCACGCCACGAGAGGGTCGGCCCGAGCCACTGGTCACAATCTGCTTTGCTCAGAGAAAGTCGACCTCCAAAACACTGATGCAGAAGTATCTCAGTGGTTTGCAAACTTAGGAGCACAAGGCAGTAGTTGAGTCCTCATATTATTATCTATTATTGGAAAAAAACAAAAATAGCCTAAGCATTTATTAGAGCGCTTACATGGGCTTGGCAATGGCGCAGTCTTTTGTGCATTCACCCATCAACCAGAGGGTCGCTGAGTCAAACTAGATGCACGATACCAATAGAGGATGGGAGACTGGTCCAGAGGTGATGACTGCATTAGGATATATGCAAAAGTTTAGGCTAAGTAAATGTGATTCAAAACCAACACCACACACCGTAAATGTTGCCACACAACTGGTTTTCTGGGGGGAAAATGATAACAAATATTTACATATGTGATGTCAAAAAAAAGGCACAGACTTTCAGCAGTTGAGTTCACTTTGCTATTACAAGACGTGTGTATTTATTATTCACTCTGTAATCAGTATCATAATCATAAAGTGTCATTCTAAAGTGGGAACAAATGACTGACCTGAGCTTCTAATATGAGCTTGTATTTCAAAGAGAATTCCCTTTACTATTATCCAGTCTGTGATTTCAAATACAGTGACGTGATCAGACACACAGCATCAGAAACAATGTAAAGTGTATAGTGAGGCTGATTGTCCTGAGACCGTGGAGAAGTCTTGAGGTAATGACCTGCCGTGAAGTGCTGCCTTTGTCTGAGCGCGTGCTGTCAGTGGCTCCCCTGTGTGCTCTCACAGATAATGGAACCAGCTTTGAATTTGAATGATAAACAAAATGACTTGGAGACACTGAAAGATGAACCCCCCTCACATACACACACAAAGTGTTGTATTATGCAAAATATGAAGAATTTGGGCTGTGCTCCCTGTGTCTCCCAGGCATGTTGGACAATTATGACAGCACATACCTTGATGATATTATTCAGAGTTGAGGACTTTGATCCAAGTTGAGTCTTGTGAACATTTGCATAGTGACCCATAATAAAGGCACACCAGACGCTGCGTCTTGACCCTGTCCAGGTTAATAAATAATTCTGTGCCGTGTCAGAACAATCAAAAATAAGAGCAGATGAAATATTCATGCCCACCTTAAATTTAGTATATATAAATATAAAGCGTTCCGCAGCGCATAGCTGCAGCACTGTTTATTTTCATTTAAGGAGACTTTCAATTCAAAACAAACTCAAGTTATTTTAGTTTATTTGTAGCTGATAAACAGCTGGAGGGATGTTGTTGTGCAGCGACTAAAAAGGTGCTATTTCAAGTCTCTCCTGGAATCTCCGGTGCAGTGGCTTACGATGCTTGAAGAGCATTCCTCACAACTGTGCGTCTAAAAGGGAGCGTTGAATATATATTGGTTAACATCCACTACAATGAGAGAGTAGCGCTGAGCTCGGATCGTTCTCCAGCTGCCAATCACTCTGTGAGCAGAGCAGATCACAGGGTGTCACTGGATCCTGCCTCGCCTTCATTTCCACTGGTTTGTGTTTAATGGGCCTTTGAAGGAGCGGAGCTGTGGCACAGGCTGCAAAGACTGCAAATTGTAAAAGAGACAAGAAAAAAGAAGAGTAGAATCTAAAATGTGTGTATGAGGCAGGACTAAGTGCAGTCTCCTGTTTGCTCCTATCACTCTGCATTTATGTGGACACCGCCTCACCTTCTCTGCCTGTCTGTGTGAGGGCCTTCATACTAACTATGTGTGCATGGTCAGGATAAATGATTGTATTGTACCTCAGCATGATCTATACTTCACCAATAACACATCCACATCTGTAATAACACACTTGATCATCAGGAGTGGCTTCTCCTATGTCTGGAGGCTGTGTATAGAGCTGTCTCTCTGTGAGGACAGTGTGGACATGTCTTTGGGCTCTGAGTTCAGGAGGGACTGAGCTGCCAGTCCACGTCCTGTACTTCTCCATCCGAGCCTTAAACAGACGGTTCCTCTGGCTCTGCTCACACGAGGGAGGCTCCAGTCCTGCTGCAGAGGTAGAATGTCCACATCATCTGCTCGTCCACCTGAGACTGTCACTGAGTCGTGTGTTTGAGTGTTTAAATAGAGTCTGGAGATTGGACGGACCCAATTCATTTCTAGGGCTGGAAAAAAATGCTGTACATGTAAGTTACATTTTAAAGATAATTAATTGTAGTCTGAAAGCTAATGATGAACTTATAACAAATATTGTATTACAATATTTTTTGTTACTGATAAATTGATAATTGATTGATAATGCCAAGATAGGGACTTAATAGATAAAAATATTATATGTATATATAATCATGACTGATCCTGCAGCATCTTTAGGTATTACTGGCTCCATCCTCGGCCAATCAGAACGATCACTTCCTGCCTGTAAGTCATCTCTATGATACGAACAAAGTGTTTTTTCTACTTTCCTATTTCACATAAATGTTTTGAAAGAAGAATGGAGAGGCTCAGAATGTCTTGTGGTCTAGTACAAGGTTCCCGAGCGATGGCTGCTGCTGTGCACAATGTTTTCTAAAGACCAAAGGACTAAAGAAGAAGCACAAGTTAAGCACATTTAAAAACAATATGTGCATCAAAAACATATTTTTCTGATCGAACCAACCAGGATTGCTATGTTTGATTGTCTGTGCTCTATTTGTTTCCTTGTGCCACTAACATCTCTTGAGCATGAGATCAAAATTACAAAAAGTATTAAGATGTTTGGATGGTTTAAAATAGAATATTCTCTAGTGTTCTATATGTTACAAAACTGCAGTTGGAAATAACATCTCAATCCAGTGATTACGGTTTGACCCGACTACATTTCAGTTATTTGCACACTGGGCTGTCCTGGATTAAATAGATACAACACCAGTTTTTATGCATCGGCCACTTTGCTAATGAGATGGATTAAAATCTGCTCTGGGAGGGGAGCTCATTTGCAAATGAATGGCAGTTAGTCGGCAAACATGTTGAGCAGACGACACAGGCCCCGGGGGTGTTCCACGCTTAGTTTGCTACAATTTAGAAATTACACAACTCGTTTACTAAATAACAAGCTCATTTTTCCTTCAACAGATTTCTCCAGCGCCAGTGTGTGCAAGTTGACTTTCAGATGCTGTGAAAATAGGTTAGTCTCTTCCCAAGCAGCCTCCTGGTGCCGCTGCAGTAATGGCCATTTATAATTCATGAGGTGGCTAGTCCCCCAAGTTAATTTTGCCCATGGCACTGTTTACTTCTGCTTTGTACTTTGTTTAAAGTCAGTTGTTGACAACTCTGGTACATGTCAAACTATCACCGCTAATAATTGCTTTAGGAGATAGAACTTTTGCAAATGTTGGTTCCACCAGAGGTATCCTCGCCTCGCCCTGCCGCAGCGAGCTCTTCAGATGAATTTTTGATTTATCTTCTGCTCACTTTTGAGAAAAAGTCCTCTGTAATTCAAAGCAATAGCTGTGAGAGATGTTATAAAAAAGAATAATGTAGTATGAACTCCATAACATCCCAGTTTCCATGAGTGATTGAAACGTTTCCCCTCCCTGTGCAGCTCCTCTCGCTCAGCTTCTTTGCATATTGACCAAAGCTCGATGACTGTCGCACGTACGGATTGACAGACTTTTGTGGGAGAACGCAGGCCCTGGGCACTGCATCCGTGGGTCAGTCCCTTTGTGTAGATACAGACTGTCTGAATACGCCGCTGACTTGATTAGTGCCAATTATCCATGCTGTCACTTTCCCTGGTGAGGGTGGCCCAGGATGCGCCCCGGCCCCCACGCTTCCCGTCTAGAGCGGACGTGCACTAAAAGTCGGCTGTGCTCACCGCTCCGGGCTGTGGGATGATTTGGGAATGCTCAGAAAGGGGAATGAAAGAAAGGCGGGAAGCGAGATGTGAGTTTGACAGAGTGATGGCACTGACTTCCGAGGCAGTGCGAGTGTTGGGCTCAAAGATGTCTCCTCGGGGCTGTCGTCAGTGCTTCATATTCAGATGTGCTCCTGTCTACCGGAGCCTGATCACACAGCGCAGCCTGCACGTGAGCCTGTGGGTTTAATACTGCTGAACAGGACAACATTATAAAGAATACAGAGGGAAATCTACTCAAACTGCAGTACGTGGCACTTCATTGTGGAGCCAAGTCAATGATGAGAGTCAAGACATGGATTAAATCAGCAGGCGAAGGATCTCAAATCTTATGAAATAATTAAACAAATATGTATAACAGTTCCTGCATGGGGCTGTTAGGCAAACTTACCCCTTTAAAACTTAATCTTCTCACTTCTGTATGACCTTCCTCATCATTGGACTCATGACACCAGTCACTTCATTGTAACTGACTTAACAAGACTCTATTTACTTGTGTCTTTTATATCAATAAGCGTGCATCGTAGTGGATATCGTATACGACTCGAGTGCAAGCGATCTAACCTTGGCCTGTTAATGTCTTTTAATCATTTTGTTTAGTTATTGTTGGGTTGTTGCCACACCAGTCACACACAGATTTTTTATATTTTTTTTATATCGATGCACTTCTCAAATAGCCCAAGAGTAAAAAGAAGAGGCTGGAGTTCTTGCATGAGATGTTTATCAGTACGGGACTCAGAAACATGAACCCTCAATATAATAATAGTAATTTAGAGTCTTCTGTAATGCAAAATAAAACTCTGAAGCTAGTGTTTCGCTTTAGAATTCTGATTTTTTGTCAAAAGTGATTTATTCAGAACACCTTCTGTACCCGTCTGTACATGGGGGGCATTTGACTACAATAATATTTTGAGTAATCTCTTTATTCTCGTGACACGTTGCACTATCAAACCACAATTACAATATTCATAATACCTCCTTGATTTGTCTTCTCCAAATCCTCTCCTTGATGGCAACACCCTAATGAGATATTTAAATGGCTGCTGTGAGCAAAGCTGTTGTGGGCTGTGGCTCTGAAGTGCAAGATTTCCTCTCCTGTCTCCCTGCTTCTCGTCTGTGCGGAGCCGAGCACGGAGCCCGAGTGAGCGCCGTCGAGCGGGATGTCTGCGGGGGAACTCGGCAGCCCTCTCTGTGAGCGCATATTCATTATTCATAACTGCTCCATTGTGTATGATGTGTCAGGATGTGTGCCAATAAACAACAATATTCAGGGCTACGGCTGATCTGATAATATGCAGCTGTTGGTCTCGGTGTGAGAAGAGGGGATGAAGATGGTAGAGTTAGAACATGTAGGGCAATATTGACTCTGAACGTGTTATTTAAGCTCTCGACTGTAGACGTGATAATTCAACCTGAAGAGACTTAAAATGACACGAGCAATCATGTTGTAGTGATGTTGGTAATATCACGGAGAGAGTGAGTGGTTGATTTTGCGATAATCGTTCCTTGGGCTGCGGCAGTGATGGTGGTGCTGATGGTGGAGATGGAGTAAAGGGTGAGGAGGGGTTAGCTGAAAAAGTGAGTAGAAGAACGGAGAGGGAGTGCATTTAATGGCTTGAGAGGTTGTTGTGTGTGAGGGACTGTGATTGGCAGGTGACAAACCAGTGTAGCAACCTCACTAAATGTATGATTCAGGCACATCAACAATGGGTGTCTTGTGTACTGTTAAAAAATAAATATCTATGAGTAATTTGCAATAGTATTTCGTGAGAGTCACAGCACAAATCTGCTGTAAAGTCTTTGAAGGGAACCATTTCAGAGAAAAGTTATACATTTACAGGTGGCTTCCAGGACTGATCTCTGCTGTCACTTAAACACATGTGCTCAAAGAATACTAATGCATAGAGCGTGTTACAGTTTTGTTCATTTTGTGTGCATTCCACGCTTTGTACTATTAAAGCCACAGCCGACACAGTGACATTTGGCACTAGTCACTGCTGGCCAGGCCCTGGTGCCACCCGCGGCCTCCCATCCAACTCCTGACCAGGCCCAGTCCATGGATGTATGGTCCAGTCATGCTTATCGTCTGAGATCTGATGAGATCGGGCATTGACAAGATGGTGTCATTAGTCTAAACTTAAAATTATTCAAAAAAGTCAAACTTATAGCGTCATCATTTGGACCTGCACATTACTATTAGTCCAAGGGGATTTTCAGGTTGAGTCTTGATGCAATGATAGTCAGAATGCAGGATCTTAAAGGTTCCTCTCAGTTTTGTCTGTTGCTGTTTTCCGGGGGACCCTCTTCCCCCCCTCTCCTCAGAGGTGTCTCCCTGTCCCCCTCTCGCACCCCTCCCTAAGGGGATACAGCGCATTCAGGACAGCATGCCCGAGCCGTCGCTGTAATTGCCATCTCCTCCTTGTACAACGGTGCACTGCAGTACAGGGTGATTAAATCCCAAGTCTTTACCTCGCAGGCAAAACAGCATCTCCTCTGGGACGGGGTCATCACAGCCCCCTCTGTTTTTTGTGATCTCACACAAAAACAAGGCACCAGTTTGGGGGTGCAGTCCAAGTCATCACGCATTTATCTGTGTTCGCCAAGTCCAACACCACAGAGGAAGAAAAGGAAGCAGATTGTAAATGTTTTAATCACTACTGTTTGATGGCAGTTTAATTATGGCAGATTCACACACACTTCATACACATACACACTTACCTACTATTATATTTGAATAAAATACCATGCCGGGAGCTGTACTTTTGCCTTTCAGGATGATTCCAGTGGGGTGCCTGTTCTCCCTGTGTCCGGGTACTATAAGTCCCAAATAACACGTACAAAAAGATAATCCTCTGACTTTGTTCTCCTGACCAAGTGAAACCAGAGTGCTCTGTTGAGGTTGCGCTGCTCTTGACGTTTCCCTGGCAGCGTTCACTGAAGGACGGGTCAAATGAAAGAGAACAATATATAATCTTTACTGAGACACACTTCCTCTGTAACTGCTGCTTTTCAGGATTACGATTCTCAGAGAATCCATTACCACTATTAAAACCTACATAAATATTTAAATAGTGTCTGCTGAATGTAAATCACAATTTCATGGTTGTGAATAAATATTAATATGCAAATTAGCTGCATCATGCTTCTTGTAATTGATAGATGACCTCGACACAACAATGGGTCAATTGGAGGAAAGAATAGCTGAATATAGAGTCATGAGGTGTGTGTTGTTGTCTTTTTTAAACCGTGTTTTCGCTAAAAAGCATCATTTATCTTCCCCTCTGCTGGTAAAAATACCATTTTGTACAGAAATTAGGTTTGAATTACTTTCACCCATTTTTCCTAAACAACTTTTGTGTTTTAACAATGTTGAGGTGTCCAAAACTAGCATTCAACATTCAAAAGAATTTATGTGATCCCCAAATGTGGCTATTTCTCAAAGTTTATAATTCAAGTGTAAAGCAAGACGCTGCAGATAATGCGTTGACTATTTCAAAATATGTCTTTTTTTCCTACCCAACATGTTTTCTAAAAAATGGTGGTTATTGCAACAAATCTGAGCTGACAAGTGATTGAAATGTGAAATGAAAAATGATTAGCTATGTAGATATTATTGTTTAGTTTATGTGAGAACAGCAATACGAACACTAAATGGAGTGAAGATACATGGACTTTAAATACATGAAAGAGCTACAAAGCGACATAATACCAATGTATTGAAAACGTTGCTCAAATAATATTTTTAGTAAGTAAATATTCCTATAACTACAAAATGGTCAGATGGAAATTGTTATTTACAAACTGTTACAACATTCCTTTGTCTTGTCACATGCATGTTTTGGGCTGATCCTCACAGAAATATCTTACGCCTCCTACACCACTGCACCTGTCCTTCCTCCGTGATGCGTGGCCAACGGCAGGGACTGGAACAATCTGCACCTGTCCTTCCTCCGTGGTGCGTGGCCAACGGCAGGGACTGGAACAATCTGCGGGGGAGTTCTCCATCGTGTCAAAGCGCATTTGGGCATTCATCTTTCAATCTTCTAACCAGTCTCTGCTGTGCATGACAGAAGAGCATCAGGGGAACAACATATCCACTTTATTCTTCACTTTCTGTAAATGTACTGCTAATTTGTTAACACAGGTGGGACTAGTGATGCTTGTGCTGTTTCTTATATCGTACTTGTGTCTAAGTGATCGGCACAGGATCATCCTTCAATGCCGCATTAACTACAGATGTGTTTGCTCACAGCTTTGCATAAATAGCTCATGTTGTTTTTGTGTCTTTGTGGGAGCTGAGCCAGTGTTGGGCCCCGGGTGAGGCTCCTGAGGGCCCCTGTCTGTGCCTCCGACATGTGGTGTGGGTAAACAACACACTTAAGCCTAAAACAATGCACTCCCCAATGACTGCAATTATTTATGAAATCAAACACTGATCTTCGCCAAGTGGGACAACTCTCCAGATCACTCACAGATTTCAGCTTAAGAAAGTCCCCCGTGTCAGCTTCATGTTCTTTATCTACTGGGTCATCTAAAGGTTGGTGGTTCAATCCCCAACCCCACCTGTGCACACTGTTGCTGTGTCCTTGAACAAGACACTTCACTTGTCTAGTCTCAGTGTCTGGGCTCCTTGTGTTAAGTGTTTTTAAAGCTCATTACAGTTTCCCGTCTCTGGAAGCTGAGCCCTTCTCACCTGTGCAGCATTCAGGCCTCAGAGGCCTCAGAGGGGCCCGTGTGACTAGGGTCACACAGGCCCCTCTGAGCCCTTCTCACCTGTGCAGCATTCAGGCCTCAGAGGCCTCAGAGGGGCCTGTGTGACTGTAGGGTCCATCCTCCACCATTGTAGGTCCAGATACACTAGGTACTTTACATAGTATAGTTGTAGGGTCGTTTTGTGTACATTTTGCTGAAACCTTTCTTTGATTGCAGAGTTTGGACAATTATTTAGAGAGTAATTTAGACTGTTTATACTGAAGATATTTGAAATGATTTTGAAATTATTTTTTGTGGCTGAAAGAACCACTTTTTCTGCTCATTGACACATTCAAATGTCAACAGCACCGAGCCCGTTTAGACAAAGGCAGGCGATCTGTTTAAACGTGAACATCTTTTAAAGTGAGAGGAACATGTGTAAACGATGCTGGCCCCGGGCCATTTCCCTCCAGGCCATCGTAGCGTGTGATCACTGGTGACTCGCACAGAGGGCCAGTTAAATAATTCAGATTCTGGAGGTGTTAGGAGTGAGGAATACCCTGTCAGGACAGTATGCACGCTCCCGGGCACAGCCTGCAGCCGGCAGCAGCTGCTGCAGATGGCCCTCTCACTCTGTCATCCACTCTCACTATCTTCACATGAAGAGCCACGCTCAAAGTGGAGCTCTGAAATTAGTTGTTCTGTAGCTCATCCATCACATTGTGAGCTTTGAAGAGTTGATGAGATAGTGAATCTTCACACCTCACCTCCATCAGAGCACGACCTCTCTGTGGCCTTTGTCCTGACCTTTTCTCTGAGGCAATCTCCTTCTCTCAAAAACAACACTCAAATGCTCAACTTTGGCATTCACTCAAGAAAAATGATACTTTTATTGCATTTTTAATATTTTGTTTTTTACAAAAGCCTCTTTTTGCTGTTGGGCAAAGCTGTGCCAATTGGACTCATGAATCGGCCAAAATGGCTGAATATGTTTCAATGTTTTAAACTTCAAGCAGTGCCATGTTCATGGAGACAATGACGTTCGCGTGCTCACTGACAAAACAAAACATTTGTGAAAACCTTTTCCAATCTGATGAATCTAAAGAATGTGGTTCTACTACGATGCATGAAGTCCAGGTTAGACAGACAACGACTATATCCCAGCGCACTATATGCAGCCCATAAATCAGAGCAGAAGATAAATATGGAAGGGCCACTAAATTAAATGGTACTTAGCCTTGTGAAGTGCATATAATAGATGTGAGGAGAGCCCGGGTCTGTGCCACATACAGACCTGGTGTGGGTGCATCTCATTAACATGCACCGCTCTCCCAGCATTTTCTATTGCCCTCAATGGGAATATAGAAATAAGTCTTTGTCTGCCATGTCCCTGAGCTCTTGTCAAAATCTTCTTAATTATGATTAATTACTCGGCTACACAAGAACACCTCCTCCAAGTATACAAATAGTACACGGCTCTTGCTAAACGCTACATTATTCATTCAGAGCAGAGCTGATGGCGGCACAATGAGAGAAATCCTGCCGAGATTGTGTGGCGTGTTACAAGAATAATGTTTTTCGACTTGAAACGCAGCTGGGTAAAGTGTGCCCTAGCTCGGGGCTGCTCTCACGTCTCTGTGGATCAGATGGTTATGAATGCTGTTTATGCTTGTGCCATGACAAGTGTGAAGGACAGAAAGATGCAGCGCGGTTAATGTCGAAATGTGTCAGGGAGCAAATGACCCAGCATCAGACAGCACCACAAAAATCTGCCTCTAATCTCTTCAACGCCGCAACATTTACCTCCTACAATTGTTTTGTGTCTTCTCACAAGAAAAGGTGTTTTGACAAAAATGCACAACTTTTTACTTAAGTTGGTTAAAAAAGAAAGTTGTTTGACAAAAATGTGAATAATGCAGTTGCTGAAAGTGACACGCGCTGAACTAATGATAAGCTTTATAAGTTCTGATAGTTTTTTACGACCTTTTCTCCGGAGCTGTGCACATCACTGGAAGCGCGCTCTTGAGCAACGCACTGAGAACAATGTGCCTTTGAGACAGTCGCTGCGCCGCGCCGCCTCATCCCCGCGCGCTCGGCACATGCTTTATGGCTGACAGTAAACCATTTTAGTGCAAAATAAATTGGGATCGTATTGAAATGCCGGCGCTATATATGTCACGGAAGACATACAGTTATTTTTTAGCAAAGCCGGGGTGTACATTATCACCGGGATAGTGCGCCGCTTCATTGGCTGCTGCCGCCGTGCTGGATGGTGAAGGTCAGAGTTCTCCGAGCGTTTATGGCTGTTTAACTTTGGAGAATTATCACGCGCCGAGGCAGGTCTGACAGCCGCACAGTACCACCTCAGCACACATCACTTTCAAATGTACTTGTGAGTTTGAAGTAAAAGTATCTCACGTGGATTCAACTGCTATTGGATTTTTAAAGGTTCAATATTATAATTTTTTTGAGGGAGGGGATTTGGCCAAGTTTTTTTTTCCTCATAAAAGACATACCATGTTTTCCGGACCATAAGTCGCACCTTTTTTCATAGTTTTATACTTATATACTTATACTCCGGAGCGACTTATATGTGATATTATTTGTTATTTTCACACTTGCAACCTTATTTCATACTCCAGTGCGACTTATATATGTTTTTTTCTTCTCTATTATGCATTTTTGGGCTGGTGCGACTCGTACTCCAGTGCGACTTATACTCCTGAAAAATACGGTATCTGGAATTGTTTGAGTAATCCTGCACATTTAGAACTCAAATTAGATCCCACTATATGATTAAATCTCTTTGCTCTAGTTTTTTTTAGTTCTTATCTTTGTTGAGCCTGTTCAGAAACCTAACTTCAAAAGCTCTTTTAGTTTTACCCTATTTTAGGACTGTATTGTTTGTACTTCAACCAGTGTATTTTAAAATACTCTTTACACCAATGAAAGTGTCTCTGGTGTTTTCAGACTTTATTATTTTGATGTTTCTTATATCAGCTTTGCCTATGTTCCACAGTATGGCATTAAACTAAGTAAATGTACACTGAGGTTACACCAGGTGAAGTCACGAGTCAGAATGTGAAGCATTGACCCCACTCACTGAAGAATGCGTGTTGTTCGAGGTGTGTAAAGCGATTACACCTCCATTAAGACAAGCACGAGGCCAAAGATACACACTGCACCCAAAAGTAAACATACAGACAAAAAACTATCTAATACCAATACAACGATGCCTTAACAGGGAAATATTTGCACACTGTCAAGAAAAGTCAACTCAATGACTTTAGTGCATTCCTTTATCTGACCTTCATGACCTTTCTCGAACCGTATTCAACAACCTGCCATCAATTTTATTTTTCATCTTGCAAACTGTCTTTTAACCCTTTCTGAAGAGATATTAACGTTCTTATCTGATTCATCTTTGTTGATTAAAGTTATGCCAAACCATAATGTTGATGACAAATCAAAGAGAAAGAGAGACGGGGGAGAAAGAGGAAGTCATTAGAACAACACAAGGCAAGAGAATGTAAACACAAGCAGAGGAAATACTCTTTATTTCATACACTTTTGAAGTAGAAAAACCTGATGGCTAGACGTGCAGTTACAGATGCGCACGCTTCTTCACATGTTCAAATAATGTCTTCTTTTAATTATGGACCACCTTGTGTTTGAAATTAAAAAAAGAAGACTTAAACAGGTATTATTATTTTATACAGGGAAAACCCTCTCTTGTTCGTGAGTTAAAAACAAAATACAGATTAAACAAACAAGTATTGGATATCCAAATAAAATGATCAATCAATACAATTAACAAATAAATAGACTGTATATAAAGTGTTTCAGACATTACTAATGATGATCACTTTTCCCTCAAAAAATCCCCGTTTAATCTGCTTGGCTTTATCTGTTTTTGTTCATTCTGATCAGTGTATTACACCAGACTAATATTAGTTGTGCTAAAATGCTGCTTACTTATTCATGTGCTATTGATAACATGGCAGGAAGTGAGTAATCTTTAAAAACATCTAGCACAAAAAGCTTTGTCAGAAGAATCAACACAGTTTGCATAATTTACACTGGTTACTTAGACGCATGCACAGCCGGGCCTAAAGTAAAGAAGTTTGTTTTCTCGTGTTTGTGCCTATTAGCCACAAATTAATTAATCTACCATCCAAAACCCGATGAGGCCACAAGCAATATTAATACACAGCCTGCTCCCTTGAAATCCAGAGGAAGTGCAGTGGAGGAAGCCATTATTTTCGCAAACATAATTGCTTTTTGTTGCAACAACTGCACCGCGAACATATTCTACATACTCAGGTTTTTTCATGGTGTAAAATTCAACTGTAGCATTAAAGCAGAGAGTGAGACAGGAGCAGAGGGTGAGAGGGACGAGAGGGTGAGACAGGAGTAGAAGGTGAGACAGGAGCAGCGGGTGAGAGGGACGGAGAGGGTGAGACAGGAGCAGAAGGTGAGAGGGACGAGAGGGTGAGACAGGAGTAGAAGGTGAGACAGGAGCAGCGGGTGAGAGGGACGGAGAGGGTGAGACAGGAGCAGAAGGTGAGAGGGACGAGAGGGTGAGACAGGAGTAGAAGGTGAGACAGGAGCAGCGGGTGAGAGGGACGGAGAGGGTGAGACAGGAGCAGAAGGTGAGAGGGACGGAGAGGGTGAGACAGGAGTAGAAGGTGAGACAGGAGCAGAGGGTGAGAGGGACGGAGAGGGTGAGACAGGAGCAGAAGGTGAGAGGGACGGAGAGGGTGAGACAGGAGCAGAAGGTGAGAGGGACGAGAGGGTGAGACAGGAGTAGAAGGTGAGAGGGACGAGAGGGTGAGACAGGAGTAGAAGGTAAGATAGGAGTAGAGGGTAAGACAGGAGCAGAGGGTGAGAGGGACGGAGAGGGTGAGACAGGAGCAGAAGGTGAGAGGGACGGAGAGGGTGAGACAGGAGTAGAAGGTGAGACAGGAGCAGAGGGTGAGAGGGACGGAGAGGGTGAGACAGGAGCAGAAGGTGAGAGGGACGAGAGGGTGAGACAGGAGTAGAAGGTAAGATAGGAGTAGAGGGTAAGACAGGAGCAGAGGGTGGGGGGGACGGAGAGGGTGAGACAGGAGCAGAAGGTGAGAGGGACGAGAGGGTGAGACAGGAGTAGAAGGTGAGACAGGAGCAGCGGGTGAGAGGGACGAGAGGGTGAGACAGGAGCAGAAGGTGAGACAGGAGCAGCGGGTGAGAGGGACGGAGAGGGTGTGACAGGAGCAGAAGGTTAGACAGGAGTAGAGGGTAAGACAGGAGCAGAGGGTGAGACAGGAGTAGAGGGTGAGACAGGAGCAGAGGGAGAGTGGGACGGAGAGGGTGAGACAGGAGCAGAAGGTTAGACAGGAGTAGAGGGTAAGACAGGAGCAGAGGGTGAGACAGGAGCAGAGGGTGAGAGGGACGGAGAGGGTGAGACAGTAGCAGGGTTGGAGACAAGTGCAGAGTGTGAGACAGGTGCAGAGATTGAGACAGGTGCAAAGGGTGAGACAAGTGCAAAGATTGAGACAGGTGCAGAGTTTGAAACAGGTGCAGGGTTTGAGACAAGTGCAGAGTTTGAGACAGGTGCAGAGTTTGAGACAGGTGCAGAGTGTGAGACTAGTTCAGAGATTGAGACAGGTGCAGAGTGTGAGACTAGTTCAGAGTTTGAGACAGGTGCAGAGTGTAAGACAGGTGCAGAGTGTAAGACAGGTGCAGAATTGGAGACAGGTGCAGAGTGTGTGACAGGTGCAGGGTTTGAGACAGGTGCAGAGTGTAACACAGGTGCAGAGTTTGAGACAGGTGCAGAGTTGGAGACAGGTGCAGAGATTGAGACAGGTGCAGAGTGTAAGACAGGTGCAGAATTGGAGACAGGTGCAGAGTGTGAGACAGGTGCAAAGTGCGAGACAGGTGCAGAGTTTGAGACAGGTGCCGAGTGTAAGACAGGTGCAGAGTGTGAGACAGGTGCAGAGATTGAGACAGGTGCAGAGTGTGGGACAGGTTCAGAGTTTGAGATATGTGCAGAGTGTGAGACAGGTGCAGAGTGTGAGACAGATGCAGAGTGTGAGACAGGTGCAGAGTGTGAGACAGGTGCAGAGTGTGAGACAGGTGCAGAGTGTGAGACAGGTGCAGAAGAAGCCACGTTTAAATGAATCAATACTGGGGAAAAATGCTAACATTAGAGTTTCTTATCTTAGCTTGAGCATGCAGTTAAAAGATGATTGGTCTTGTGCCTGTTTGTGGCGTAATGGTTTTAAGGCGTTTGTCGAATGTCTCCACCCTCTCTCTTCCCATTTTGTGCTACAGCTGCCCTGTCAAATAAAGCCTACTCTTGGAAAAACAGTATCAATAGATTCTCATCTCAAATAAAAAGCAGTATAATACAAAATGTTTTGATATTTACCGTGAGAGCTATGTTAAATAAAACAAATATAAACAATATTAGCCCATAAATATGAAAGAAAGATCATGACCTTTTTTTCAAATTACACCAGGAGAAAGTAGTGAGCCCGGTGTTCAAATCTCTCTATGAATGTGCGCTAGACCAATCATAAAACATCGTAAAATATGAAACTCCAGAGCTGTTTTGGCGCCTGACCGACCACTCGACCACACGCGAGTAACGCTAGAGCCTCGTTATAAAACATCACCACGTCTAGCACTGTTTTATGCACATTATTACTGTTAGCGCGAACATTAGCATGCACGCTAACATTGTACACATTTCTTTAATCAAACATTTTGCTGGTCAATTACACACAAAAACATAGCGGGCCACAACAACTTGACAATGATTGACAAACGCTGACAGTGACAAAAGCGAAGGGTGAAAGAGGAGCAGAGACTGAGGAAGTGGGTGAGTCTAGAGACGAGGGTGAGACAGATTTTGAGTCAGAATAGGCAGTAGGACGGAGACTACAGGTAGAGACTGAGGGAGTGGGTGAGGTCTAGAGACGAGGGTGAGACAGATTTTGAGTGAGAATAGACGGTAGGACGGAGACTACGGGTAGAGACTGAGGAAGTGGGTGAGGTCTAGAGACGAGGGTGAGACAGATTTTGAGTGAGAATAGGCGGTAGGACGGAGACTACGGGCAGATACTGAGGAAGTGGGTGAGGTCTAGAGACGAGGGTGAGACAGATTTTGAGTGAGAATAGGCGGTAGGACGGAGACTACGGGTAGAGACTGAGGAAGTGGGTGAGTCTAGAGACGAGGGTGAGACAGATTTTGAGTGAGAATAGGAGGTAGGACGGAGACTACGGGTAGAGACTGAGGAAGTGGGTGAGGTCTAGAGACGAGGGTGAGACAGATTTTGAGTGAGAATAGGCGGTAGGACGGAGACTACGGGTAGAGACTGAGGAAGTGGGTGAGGTCTAGAGACGAGGGTGAGACAGATTTTGAGTGAGAATAGGCGGTAGGACGGAGACTACGGGCAGATACTGAGGAAGTGGGTGAGGTCTAGAGACGAGGGTGAGACAGATTTTGAGTGAGAATAGGCGGTAGGACGGAGACTACGGGTAGAGACTGAGGAAGTGGGTGAGGTCTAAAGACGAGGGTGAGACAGATTTTGAGTGAGAATAGGCGGTAGGACGGAGACTACGGGTAGAGACTGAGGAAGTGGGTGAGTCTAGAGACGAGGGTGAGACAGATTTTGAGTGAGAATAGGAGGTAGGACGGAGACTACGGGTAGAGACTGAGGAAGTGGGTGAGTCTAGAGACGAGGGTGAGACAAATTTTGAGTGAGAATAGGCGGTAGGACGGAGACTACGGGTAGAGACTGAGGAAGTGGGTGAGTCTAGAGACGAGGGTGAGACAGATTTTGAGTGAGAATAGGAGGTAGGACGGAGACTACGGGTAGAGACTGAGGAAGTGGGTGAGTCTAGAGATGAGGGTGAGACAGATTTTGAGTCAGAATAGGCAGTAGGACGGAGACTACGGGTAGAGACTGAGGAAGTGGGTGAGTCTAGAGACGAGGGTGAGACAGATTTTGAGTGAGAATAGGTGGTAGGACGGAGACTACAGGTAGAGACTGAGGAAGTGGGTGAGGTCTAGAGACGAGGGTGAGACAGATTTTGAGTGAGAATAGGCGGTAGGACGGAGACTACGGGTAGAGACTGAGGAAGTGGGTGAGGTCTAAAGACGAGGGTGAGACAGATTTTGAGTGAGAATAGGCGGTAGGACGGAGACTACGGGTAGAGACTGAGGAAGTGGGTGAGTCTAGAGACGAGGGTGAGACAGATTTTGAGTGAGAATAGGAGGTAGGACGGAGACTACGGGTAGAGACTGAGGAAGTGGGTGAGTCTAGAGACGAGGGTGAGACAAATTTTGAGTGAGAATAGGCGGTAGGACGGAGACTACGGGTAGAGACTGAGGAAGTGGGTGAGTCTAGAGACGAGGGTGAGACAGATTTTGAGTGAGAATAGGAGGTAGGACGGAGACTACGGGTAGAGACTGAGGAAGTGGGTGAGTCTAGAGATGAGGGTGAGACAGATTTTGAGTCAGAATAGGCAGTAGGACGGAGACTACGGGTAGAGACTGAGGAAGTGGGTGAGTCTAGAGACGAGGGTGAGACAGATTTTGAGTGAGAATAGGTGGTAGGACGGAGACTACAGGTAGAGACTGAGGAAGTGGGTGAGGTCTAGAGACGAGGGTGAGACAGATTTTGAGTGAGAATAGGCGGTAGGACGGAGACTACGGGTGAATAGCAGTGAGAAGAGGAGTGTACGACAGTAGACGATCCTCGGAGTTGATGTATTTTTTCGTGCCACATTCCTCTCGATCATTCGCCGTCGCGCCTCCATTGACTCCTGTTTGTTTTGTGGTTTGTTTTGTTGTTTGTGGACACAACACTGATGGAGGGAGCTCCTTTATGGGCCCGAGTTAAAGCGGTGGCAGAGACAAATGCGGGCCGCGTCGCCCTGGAGACCCATTCATGTGCTAATGTGTTCATTCACAAATTTTAAGAGGATCAGCTCAGATTACGCCAAAGTTTGACTGAGATAATTTGATGGTTTGTGTAGAAGCTTTTGTCCGGGCGGAGCATTATTCAGCGCGTCGGACACCTTCGCCGGTCTCACTCACTTTAATGAAGTTTACTTTTAAAAATGCAGAATATACTTTGCTTGGCGCTCGGTGCAGTCTGGGACCGCCGCCTCCCACTGTTGCCACTTCTTTGTGGACTTCTGTCAACATCAGTCTTGCAGATCGAGTATTTAAAATGTTAATGAATCCGTCTGAGTAACTTGTATCGCAGTGTTTCCCAACCAGGGGTACGGGGACCGCTGGAGGTGCAGGCGAGCAGTCACCGCCCATCACTCGGAATGGTTTCAGGTTTTAAAAGAGGGTGCAAATGTTTCTTGAAGAGCGTTGTATGTATGTGTGTATCTTTAAGAATGTTTGAGGATTATGAATATGTATAAAATAAGACACTATAGCAGTATTTGACGATATAAGACTATAGTAAACAGGTTTATTTACCTAGTATAGTACACATGAGGTACTGGGAGTGAGACAAAGCTTGTACTTGAGACAAAAAGGCGGGAAACCACTGCTTTATAGCTCTATAGGAAAGATACTGAAAAGTCTTGAAATTGAGTAAAGAAATGTAAGTGTTCATGACATGTTAGACTTTAGAGATTGAAATATCACCAATTTGACCAAAGTTGATACATTTTCAGGGTTTATACCTTTACTTCCTGATTGAAAATTATGACATCCATAACTTCCATGGGTTTGAGCTTCCTGTTTTATTTTAAGTTGACTTGTACTTAAGTCACTTTGTTATTTCCCTTTTTAAATTATGTGTTGTCTTTTGCTCACGATCTTTTGTATGTGTTTTTTGTCTCTTATGTAACTTTGATTTATAATGAGCATTAAAATCATTAGGAATAAACACACTAATAGTTATATCAATGTTGACCAAGAAAGTTACACCTGGTGAGATTGCAGATTTTTTTCTGAATGAAAGTGTAACTGTGCGCAACGTTTGAGTTTTAAACTAAATAAACTCTGCATTTTCTACAGAGGTGTTATTTACTTGGTGTTGTTTACAAAATTAAGTTACGTTTGCGTGATATTGTTAAGAAAATGAAGTTCCTTATATTGCTTTAGCCAATATCTCTAATATGTCAAACTTACTTTTAATCTTAAACCCGAGGTAAAGGTTACTTGAACAAAACCGGAGAACACAATACACATCAGCAGGATGGATTTATTACATTAACTTGTATATAATAGAGATCATTTAGTGAATAAAAATAAGTTAATGTAACTTAATAAATCCCATTTGCTGTAACTTGGGTGTGTGAAGTGCACAAAACTCAAAACTCACTCACTATAGATAAGCTCGCTATTTACTTAAGTCCTGCTGATGTGCATTTTGTTTCCCAGTTTATCTCAAGTAACCTGTACTTGCTCATACAATACTTCCTGGCAGTATTTTTTCCACAATTTGTACTGCTACTTGTAATTTTCAACTTATTTTTTTTCTTTCTCAGTTTAAAACTACGATAAACATTTACCGCAGTTGCCATCCCACTAAACTAATTATTTATTAGACAAACCAAAAAAACTGTTTTGCACTTCACTTTCTTATAAACTTCTCAAATCAAAATACATTCTGAATTCAAACCTCTTAATATTCTTTTTGACAGTGTCTCTCAGTTCTGTCATGGTGATTTCACTACGTTTGAAACGTTCCTTCTGAAAGCTCATTGGAAAGAGTTGGACACGTTCAAGAACCTCTGTGTGCGCCTCTCAACAACTCGGATATATTTGCTCTATTTTGCATTATAGATAAACGCACCATGGAGACCCCCCAGAATTCGGGACAAGGGAGAGAAACTTAAATATTTATGCCGAGCCCTCTGGAGGCCCACTATTAGCAGTAAAAACTTTTATTTTCTCTGGCTGTCACTCTGCTGCAGCTCCCATTAACAACGGCTCTGACACGGACCTGTGGGTCAAACACTCGCAGGCAACAAAAGCCCAATGAAATCGCTCAGTGAGACCTAAATTACTTCTGTGTCATTGCCGAAGAATATTTGGTCCCCCGGCGCAGGAGCAGTGTTAGTGTGCTGACCCCGGCTGCATATGTAGGAGTGTTTGTGTGCAGAAGAGCCATGTAACCCCGGAGCTCCTCCCCATGTGACCACGACACGCCCTCGCTTTGGTGGCGCTCGCTGACGAAAGATAAAAACATGGAGCAAATTAAAATGTGCAGTTGGGTGGAGCAGCTGATGCAGAATACAAATACAAGATTTCATTGAAAGTTTAGGCTAATTTTCTTTTCTGAACATATATTTCACAAAGGAAATGTATGACACAAACTGCACCAACAGTTAAGGACTGGACCGACACCATAAAAAATCACATATGGAACTTGGAAATGGACAAATTTGACAGAAGCGGGTCTAAATATATGTGATTTTTATTTTGTACCTTGTGTGCCTTAACCTATTTTTCTTTGGCTGCCTTTTTTTCTTAAATTCTTTTTTTTTTTTTTTACTTTTTTTAAGTGGTAAAAAGAACTAAAGAAATTGTAAAAAAATTAAATTTAAAAAAAGTTTAGGCTCAACACTGGGTACATTTGCACATTTACATAGCTAGTAGATGTCATATATACTATAGACTAATCAGATAACCCAATGTTGGATCTGGTTTTTGAAGACAAATCTGATCATCAACAACACATTCATTCACTGCATGTTTGAAGTAACTGTTTAAAATATCTCTTCTTCCTTCTTTAACCTTTTCTCTTTCATTTGTGCCTTTTCCTCAATGATTTGCCCCTCTTTTTTTTTCATTTTCCCCCATCATTCTGGCTGTCAAACCCTGCACAGGTTTGAACAATCAGAAAGCAATCAGATCACTCATGTCAGATGTAGAATACCACTGCTGCATTGTCTCGACGTGACCTTTATGAAAACTGTTCAGTACGATTTAAAAAGTGCAAAAGTTAAATGCAGAATTATGTATAATGTGGCAGCACAGTTAAAGTTTAGTAATAGGATAGAAATAGTGTGGTAACGAGGATAATATGGGCTAACGTCGTTAACTAACCATGTTTCCCAGTAATTCAGAGTCCTCACACTTCATTTTCTTGTTTCCATGACCAATTACATTTAATAACCATTACACTTGGTTAACATCTTTTTTTCTCATATTACCATGCTATTATGTAAATGGGTTTTAGCTTCCTTTTATCTGCAACATTTTGAAGACTTTTCCCAATTCAGAAGATACAATATTTTGTTTTAAATTGTGTCAACTGACTGAGACTCTAATTGTTCTGAAACTCACAATGTCAGTTTAATCCCTCAGTCATCCTTGTAGTTTCCCCAAAGTATACGGTAGTTTTCTGTGTAAAGACTGGTCCTGTCCGTTTGAACACAGCAGGCTTACGTTCTAAACCACTAATAATGAACTTAACAATTTTAATATCCAAATAAAGTGAAGATTTTGAGGAAGGAAATCCTACACAATTCTTTCAAATATCCTCAAAGCCATGTGGACGGTTTCTGCTCCCATTGACAAAGCTTTCAACTCCGAGTGTTTACAATCGGGTGAACTGCAAACAGTGGAAAAGCCTGCCCCCCCCCCCCCCCCCCCCCCCCCCCCCACTCCCCCTCTTTTGCCCTAAGTGGGTGGTCCTCACCATGGGTTACCGTCCGGAGAGCAGAGGCGCACCATACATCCTCCGAATGAGCTTCATGCTAGACTGACTTCATTTAAGCAGAGTCCTGGCAGCAACAACGGTGTAAGTGACAGGCAGGCCGCTCTTTCTCCCAGGATTAAAGCATGATTCAAGAGAGCGGGCCACAAAGCACTCATTCAGGGAGAAACAGCGCCCCAGTTTATCTCAGACAAGGAGCGGAGCACTTTTGGCTGAGTTTAGTGCTGATGGAGATGGATACAGGAGCCGTGTACGGACAAAAATATCCAATGCAGGTTCTCAACTGGTGGTTCGGGACCAAAAATGCATAAACAAAAGCAATTAAACATGTTTTCCTCGTGGTGAACAATCGATTGAATTCATTATGTTTCAATAAAACCAAATTAAAATGACTTTCAGTGTTAAATTCCTGAGCATGGAAACAGTAATACATTTAATCATCGCCATTTTAACACCAATATCTTCCTTAAAAAGACCCAAATGATGATTAGAAATGACTGAATCTAGTTTACAATATCATCAGTATATTGTAAACTAGATTCAGTCATTTCTAATCATCAATTGTCAGCGAGAAGGTGGGTCCCAAGGAAACCCCCTGATGGACAACACACAGAGTAGAATACAGAATTTGCATTGGCAACGACACTTGTATTACTCACTCAGATGTCCCCAGGCACTGTAGGGGGCACATGAATGAGACCACCAGGGCCCCGTAAACCGAAAGTTAATAGTTGGCCTTTGTCATTGGTCCCATCCATGTCTTTGCGAAAAAAACACAACTGAATCTTGATTAGTGATGGGTTTGTACCTGAAATACTGCAATAAATAAATGAATAAATAAATAAAATAATCTGGGAATACAGCTAAAACAATCACTTTTTACTACATATCAAGTTTTTTAAAAAGTGTTATTTACCTATTTTACACTATAAATCACTTACTTAATGCCTTATTACAATTCATTTTCAACTGTTATTAGAAATTAAACATTGGCATTTTTTCTATTCACCATGACAAACCCTTCTAAATATATAACATAACATAACAGATCATGTAAGACACAGGGAAATATAGAATTTACTAAGAATATTCTATCTGAACTGCTTTAAAACACTGATTAATCGTCAGGAAAACATTTTAATGGCTTATTTGTTCAATATTGTCACACAGAAAAAAGGCAATAACACGTTCTTCTTTTAATTACTGAGAAATCGATTAACCACTAACTAAAAAGCAATTCGCTGCTGCTAAACCACTGCGTTAACAACATTTTCTTTGTTAAAGTATGTCCACAATGAGCACAATCAGCTTATATTAAAGAGCAAACAAACACACTCATGTTTGGACTCAAAATAAAGGCTTCGGCTCTTGCTGGCCCGACGGAATTATTTTCCAAAGATACTTAATTACTTTGTGCCTTTTGAAATGCGAGCAAACAGTTAGCGGGGCTTTGTAAGTGTATTAGTGGTCCCAGTTTTCTCCCGCAGTCTTTGAAGTAGCGTTTCCTCACAAGGGGGCCACGGCCAGATTGAGTGGGCCTAATCTGCTCTTGTACATTTGAATGTCTCTGAGCTCATCCCGGCCGCCGTTAAAGGGCCAGGTGCAGCCCAGTGGGAGTGCAGATATGTGAGAGCACCCGGGGGCCGCCAGGGGTCAAGTGGAAGAGGGTTTGGGATGGCACGGCGCGATGGCGGCAAAGCAAAGCCAATACGCAAATCCGCTCGGTTCTGGAAACGTCCGTGTACGCAAAACGTGGGTAAGCGGGTGGAGCGAAGATAAAATACGGTAGCTGCTCGTGTTGAACTTGATAAGCCGCGTTGTGGAGGCAATTTGAGCACGGTAATGACTATTTTGTAACTCTGGAGAAGATTAGAGATTATCATTGCACTAAGTGTCTCACCTGAAGTGCAATGAAACAAAATGTACTTTTAAATGCAAACTATGTACGTAAGTGTTCATATGAGCCAGTACAAGAGCGAAGAGCTATTGAATGTATTTATTTTAACTTTGTAAAATAGAAAGTGTATGTCATAGTTTACAATGTAATGTAATGGATGTTTACCAAAATCTTCAAGGAGCTAATGTGGTGACCTATATATAAAATGCATGTATTAGGCTCTAAAACCAGTGCAAAATGAAATACAACACATTTCCAGGTGCATTTATTTATGAGGGGACAATATCTCTTCTTAGGATTACAGTATAGTGTTCTGAGATATTGAGATTTAAAGTTCTGACCACTCTTACAGAACAATAGAACGGGGAAATGTGTTTTCACTGTTATAAGCCAAAAGAACAACATGCTGGTTAGTTGTACGGCCTTTAAATAGGCCGTTTAATATACAAGGCAAAGTATTTGCTCTTTTCCACCAGATGCCCTTCCTGTCCCAATCAGCCCCATAGTAAAAGACAATGAGAGTGAAGTGTTGCTTTTAAATGAAAGGATGTTGTTTAGCATCTCCTTCTCCTTATGTTTCCTCAAGTTGTCAATGATTATGACCAACACCAGTGTTTTTTATTTCCATCCAACACCAAGTAATACTATGGCAAGTGTTGGGAGATTGATCCGATACCGATACCAATGCGTTTTGTATTACAATGCATTAAAACTCTCCACTATATTGTGTTTTACTTGTGTTCCTCTGGGATGTTAAGTTTTCAACGTTTTACTAAGACAATCAATACCAAAATATAAATGATTTTGTATTGATCCACCCATAGTTGTCCACGCTAAAAGTATATGCAACATTATTCGTCAAAATGTTGACTTTTGTATGTTCAAACAGCAAGTTACTATCTGATGTTGTCCTTTGTGAAAATATTCCCTTAACAAGTGATTTTCTCTCCTTTGAGATCAATAAAGTTCTGTCTTTTCTGACACGCGGAGTCGCTCCACACAAACTTCCTGAATTGAAACTTTGGTTACAACTTCTCTTTGTATTTGTCACAAAAGAAAGTGCTGCTCTGGTTCTTTCTTCACATTTCATCACTCTGTATCGTACTTGTGCTAATGAGAAACGCACATTGCTGTAGATATTCTCGTGGAGCCTTAAAAGTGATTGCAACTTCATGTAGAAGTTATATTCAGCAAGAAATTTTGGAAAACATACCACCGACGCTGATATTTGATGAAGCTAATTATAATATATGCAAAATATTTCTTTTATTTTACATTTTAGCCAAACCTCCTCCACTGGAGCTGAAATAATTATAGCTGGAGGAGACAGTAAACCTTGAAAGCTTGTTAATGACAGAACATTACATCATCTACAGAGGCACTTCACTTCTCCCAAGAGTATCCGAGGATCTTCAGCATCAGACAGCCACAGAGAGAAGGGCGGGGCAGTGAGGCATCTGCTGGTGCCACATGGGACAGGCCCGACCACGGACCGGGGTGTGGACACTGGACAAGCCTGTTACGGCCGCTCTCATTCAGGTATTCTGCTTCATCCCTTATTTGTTTTTCTAAATCGTACTTGTTTTGTGAGAAAGTGTACTATGGTTAATATTTACTATAGCTTTGTATCAGTCAAGAGGCAGTTTGTGAAGAAAGGGTGGATTTGTTATTTGCTTTTTGATACAGGAAGTAGTTCTAAGACTTAATCCCTCTTTCTGTGTAATCAATACGCACAATTCCATCCAAAATGACACATAATACACAAGGTACACAGCTTTCTGACAGTGCATGGACTTTGAAAACACAAAGGTTCACGGATCGTTTTGAGCTCCTGAGAACACATCTTTGTATATTTGCTATTGGAAAAACAACATAATGACACTTAAAAGACAAATAGGTTAAGTTTTACAGAAAAGAGGCTCTTTAGAATTAAATAAAATGTTGAGCCAAAGCAAAATTACTTGGACACAGAATAATAGAAGAAGAGTTGTTAATGAAACAGAGTGAATAAATGGAAAAACTCTCCATAAAACTAAAAAAATAAATAAAGTAGCATACTCAAATGACTCAAATACGGCACAGATATACAGTAAAATAATACACATTTTTATAGATCATATATGAGAGTGGAGTTAAGATAATACAGTTCTAAGTTACACAAGAGCAGTCCTGTTTTGAACCTGTAAAAGCTTTATTGGCCTATATTTAAAACAATAAACCAAACATCACTACTGTTGTCATCAGCTTACACCATCCATCTTCCAGTTGTAATCAAACAGTCTTATTCCTCTTGATGCACCATGATTGTTCCTCCGTCCTTCCCAGAGCGGACCACACTGACAGGACCAACCAGGAGCCAGAACATTATGGTACAGTCTATACTGGACTCCTTCGACGCTGCACAGGACGAGACAAAGCCTTTGTCACCTTTTTGTGTTTGACTTCCTGAGGTGACCAGTGTGTGCGAGGCGATCCGCAGCTGCCCTCCTGCCTCTGATCCGCCGCTGTTGACTTCCTGAGATTTGAATGAATTACTTCAGAAGAGAAAGTGGCCCTTCAGAGCGCCACTCTTTCTTCACAAACTGCCCCACGGACTCGCCGGGCTTTCCCATCGAGAACAATCATACCGGGGATTGAGGCTCCGAGCAGCGTCCCATTCGGAACCATTCAAAACAGCTATAGGGAGGTGTGTGACTTAACATAAATTAGACCACCAGGGAGCAGGCATCTGGAGGCGAAGGGCAGAATCTTGCACAGAAGAGAGCTCCAAATCCAGATTATGTGTCACTGACATTCAACAGCCCCTGGACACATGTGAAATCACGTTTTCTAATAATAACCCCCGGATATTGTGTTGTTTTTTATGCCCCATGCCCTGCCAGAAGATGAGGTTGCTGTACACACTGTGCCACTTTAAGTACATTTAGACGTGCTGCACCTAACGTCTCCACTGTGTGAAAACAACATCAGAAAATCAGGTTTTTGAATTTGTGCTGGGTTTCCTCTTCGTATATTGATATTCCAGATATAATAGAGCTGTTCCCTTGTTTACTTTCTCTGCTTATGTTTTATTGATTGTCGCATATGTTCAAATGCTTCTTTCAACACAAAAAAACACCTTGAAATGCAGTGTCTTTGTGTTGCTAAATCAGCCGTCCAGTCTTGCCGTTCTTCAGTCATGCTTGAAGTCCAATCTCAGCAACAAGTGGGGAAAAAAAGAGCCTGAGCACGCACATACACACACACACACACACACACACACTAGTGCAGTGCTATGGCCGGCCTCCTGCACCTGATGTTACAGAAGTGCAACATCAAATGAGAATTGTTTGTGTGTTTTCTGTTCAATCTGTCGTCGAACCCTTTTTTAACTCTCAATTGTAGGAGAATGTTTGGGGTTAAGGCTGTGTTGGTACAGTACAACTTTTGGGGCAAACTTTTATGTGTTTGTTTGAATGTTTTTATAGCTCAAGTTGCACTGAAAGTTATACTACAAAAGACTTAAAGCCGAGCGCTGATTTTCCATTTTATATTAGATTATGTATATTACAACCCATTTAGTACAGCTTTACTATCCGTATATGCATCTTTTTGTTTGGCCACTAGCACCGGCTTTAGAACTGCTTTTTCAGAGGGTGAAGTGAAGCAGGGCGGACCACCTTTGCCCAGCCAATCAGCTCTCATCCCAAACTATCATATAGTGACGCACACACTTTTCTTTTTTTTGTGCTTTTTTTAAAAATACCGTAGATGAAGACAGTGTACGGTGGTTTTGCTTTTACAATATGCTTTTGAGGGGGAAAGCAGAATTAACTCATGTATATACAACAAGAACAACATATATTTCAGCTTTAATTTAATAATGGAAACTAAATAAACGTTTGGTCAAGTCAAGTCCTAATAGGTTATCAATTGATTACCTAATTAGTATATGGTCTATGAGTTAATCTTACACATCTATTGATAATTAATCATCATTAGTCTTGGTGATATGTATTGTTTTGGGCATTTTCCTTTTTTTTCCACATGTCTCTTCAGCAGAATCTTTAACTTACACATTAATCAACCAGTGAGTGCAGTTTTCACGTTTGTGTGTCCGAACATGGCTGGCGGCATTATGACCATTGGAATGTCCACTCTGCTGTTCATCTATCTATTTCATCTCTCTTCTCTGTTTACATCTACGCAGAGGCAACAGTTAATGACATGTGGAGTCACTGATCCTATTTGGTCTTCTGTGAATGAGACTTTCCATTCTGCCTCGTCCCCTGTGTGGCCGGCGCACTGAGGGCTCTTCACTGTGATGAAGTGTCCAGAACGCACAGGCTACCAGCGGCTGCTAATTAACCCTGCTTTGTGTGGGCTAACAAAGAAACAATGGAACAAAGTGGATGTGAATGCGGGAGATTATCCGAATGAGAATAGGCGTGCCGTGGATCATGCTCTCAGCGGGATTTTCACACCGGCCTCGACAACATGGGATCACATCAAAGACTGGTGATAGGGACGAGACATTCGGGCTTGTCATGCACTAACCGCCGCCTTTGAGCACACACACTCAAAGCTACAGGGCAAATGCGCCGACACCAGCACATTGTCAGGCTTTCTGCATACTTTTGAATGCCTTTGCTGTGTACTTCATGTTATGCAGCACAATAATGTACAGAAAACATGCTCTGATGAGGCAAAAAACACACTTACACTTACATGATAGTAACAATGTGATGCTGTGTACTAAAGGACATTGTAAGCCTGAACAGAGATAAACAATTCTAGGTTGCACAGTAAATGTGAGCACTTCCAGTTCATGTTCCTTTCAGCTGTTCAAATTGAAATATACTTTATCTGCCGCCACGTCCTCAGCATTAATTCAAATCATAGGTTATGCAATATCTCACATGTTTTACTCATCATAAAAAAAAAAAAAAACTTTGACAGACTTCATTAGATATGTCAGAAGATTAGTGACTTTATTTATACCATTAATAAACAAAAGATAATAAAATAATACTCGTTAAATACATTTTTAGAGATTGTCCATCCATCTATCCATTTTCTACCGCTTCTATTTTATTTTATTTTATTTTATTAATGTAATTTTATTTTATTTTATTTTATTTTATTTAGACAGTTGCAGACATGTACAAACAAAAACTGTCCCACTGCTCAGTCACTGCTTTATTTACAGCGTATCTGCAACATTCCCTCACGCTCCATTGTACATCGTTCTTTCCTTGTACTTTTTCATTATTTGGTTCCTTCCACATTTTCAAAACTTGTCGGGGCACGTCACCTGTGCAGTACTTCTCACTCTGAACATAAATTTGCTCAGTGAAGACTTCAATCCCTTGTCCTTCAGTAGACAAAGTTTCACAGAGTTGCCAAGTCTGCTTCTTTATAGCAACTCTGGGATTTTGTTTTTGGGAAAGTCGCTTGCACATTTTCACCGTTGAGGGTTGCGTTTTTCTCTGCTTACTCCTGAGCGGCTATTAACGTGATAAAAAAGGTCTGGTCAGGTCTGTTTCACATTGATATACCCAAGGCAAGGCAAGTTTATTTGTAGAGCACATTTCATACACAAGGCAATTCAAAGTGCTTCACACAGCAGGAAAAATGCATTCAAATCACAAAAAATTACAGATCACATACATAGCATTCCAGACCCTCTCTCCCATATTTATTTGACATTACCAGCATGACAGGTGTCTCCGGGATGGACACATCACTTTTAGATTGATTCTTTCCCATATCAGCAAGCTATCTGCAAAATACCCAGTAATTACAGAAATACAACCTGTTCAGAGATTTAAAGTTGTCATCAATCTTAAATATGCGACAAAAAACATGATTTTACTTATTTTTGTGGTGCTTATTAATCAAAGGCTTATTAATCGCTTGTTGCTCCATGAAAATCTACCAACCCTGTAGTTTGGATGACTTGGGTAGGTCACATGGTAACCGGCCCTGCATGCAGTCCAACACTTTCCTCCATATTTGAAAGCTATATTGTACAAGCTTGACCACTGCAAGCCGAAAGATACTGTTACATAATGAATTTCTAAAAAAAAAACTAAATTACGGAGTGTGAAGAGGACACAGACGAGCTCCATTCTCGTCCACAGCTTCTGCACCAGAGACCTTTATGACATGTCTGTTGTCTCTGCGCCGGCATCCTTCCTCACACACAGAGGAAACAGACCAGGATTTTGTATTGTTGTCAACGTTTCTAAATGGCAACTACCTCTGACTTCCTCTGCCCAGACCACAGTGCAGTGTTGCCGGGCCCCGCTCCTCCACGCGGCGGCCCCCGGCTCTGTTCTGACCAGCCCGACTGAGTGGCCCCTGTGTGGACGTGGCCTTTCTCACCTCTGGCACCCTCGCACACCTTTGAAGTCCCGCACAAGTGTCAGTTTATGGTTTGAGGGGAAACAAAGCGCCGCTAAAATCCACACGATCGGCTCAGGTTGTCGCGCCTACAAGCTAACGGCGCTTAGGAGGAGAAATGCTTAAGTGTTAGGTATTCCGAGCGGCTTCATTAGAGCAGTTTGTTTGGATTCCCACGCTATCAACACACTCTATATCAGCACATTATTCGGATTAGAACAAGATGTAGTGGGATAACAACGCACATTAATCCATTTAACAGCTGTCTGAACTAACACTGCCACTGTCTATACCTCAGAGAGAAACTGAATCATTGTATTACTTTAGAACAATTTTACAATGGATATGTTATACTTTTACTTTACTTTACTTTACATTTGAAAGCAGGTATCTGTACTGTCTACTCTACACTACATTTCTAAACTGGACTGCAAAGTAGAAAGTATACCTTTCCCATGGTTTGAGGGGTTATTTGTAGCCCGTTCATGGTAACATCCTGTGACAAGGTTTTGAGTTCAATTCCTGGCTTTGAGCATCCAAACATATACATATTAAAAGTCTAGAAACATTCAGAAATATTTTGTCTTTTATCAGAACCACTACATTTTACAAACAAAAATTATAAATAATTTGAGCATTCATAAAGCATAAATACTAATCCATACATGTGCTGTAAATGGTTAGTTCCATCTGTTGCAAACTGGAGATGAAGTGTCTTGCACAAGGACACAAAAATAGCATGCACTAGATAAACAACTGTGACACCTATTATTCCCAGACTTCTGCCAGGTACCAACAATCCTGCTTCCAGCATCTGATGAGAACAGGCATTCTCAAAATATTCCCCACACAGTTACCCTCAGAGAGAAAAGTCTTTTATTTTGACAAACTGCACTCTTGCCCATATCCTGTAGTGTACATGAATGTCAGAAAGTGCAATAAGAGATTATTTTATTTTACAGTAGACACAATTCAAACATTTTCTTGTAAATGTAAATGGCATTAAACTCCCCCTCCCTCCCAAACATTTGCCCACAGACCTGTGCAGTGGGAGTACAGTAGATCCTGCAGGACAAGTTGGAGCAGGGGAACAGGCCCAGCCCAGGTATGTCTTCAGCCCACAGCTGTAATGTAACTCTGTGCTGTGACAGCTCTCAAAGGTCCACCTGAAGCACAGGGAGGAACCTGGGAGCCACATGCCCCCAATTCTCCCACTCTCTCCCCCTTTATCAACCCTGGCCTTGTTTCAATGCTTTCTGTCAGGTAAACCACATAATAAGAGTCAGAGGTCAGAATAGAGTTGTTGTTATGCATTGTTTTCATAGTATTTGTTAGTTAATCACAGTTTGACATCTTACACTAAACATTTATATTTGCATATGTCAATTAGAATAAAATATAAAAAACATAATTTGGACTATATTCGTGCTAAATTAACGTTGACAATGTCCTCTCTGATTGTTAAACAGGGGCAGACTGACGTGGATGTTAGCCCGTGTTTGTTGCTGAGAAAGTGAGAGAGGAAGAGCTGCTTATTGACTTTGAAATGACGCCTAACAAATGTATTGTTTGTCGGAGAAGAGCCTCATTAGAAGCTGTTTTCCTGCTGTCAGCATCACAGTGAGACCTCCCTGTGACAATACGTTCTTATCTCGAATAACTATTATCACCCATTTCCTAAAGCCATTAAAGGAACCACCCTTATCCTCTTCCCTGCTCAGTGTCCTCAGCCCAATAGCAATCCGGCCTGAAAACTCAACATATACTCACTGGGAGATGTTCTTCTGTCCTTTGATGTATTACCACCAATCTGTCTGTAACGCCTCGTCCAATCCTTCAAACAAGACTTCTTTTACCACTGAAAACTACACGACAATCAGCAAATTATATAAAAAAGGAGAAGATTTCTGTTCTTACCCATCCAAGCGATTGTAACATATTTACTGACCATGTGCTATTTTATTTATTTGTCTTTTCTAACACAATAGCATATTACCCATGGCTATAAATGTAGCGTGTCACGTGTTAAGAATCAGAATAAGTTTTATTAACATTGCATTGGTGATGTGGTGCAATATAACAATGGATAATAATAGTAAGAATATACATTTTTATAAAATAAAGAAATGCAAAATAAGTTTCAAAATAAAATAGACTTAAATATAAAATATGAAGTATGGACGGAAACAACAGTGGAAATTAGTGCAAATAGATACAGTGTGAGTTTAATGCTGTCCCTATTGAATAAATAAATATAAAATGACTTACATCCTTGATTTGATTGTGATTATGTGGATTATAATTGTATATTTTATTTTTAAAAAATCATAATTCAAATTTGGGTTGGGTCCAACTACAAACAAAATCCTAACATTTACCACCAAAACAATGCAAGACTATTGGTCTGTTGTGATATAATCTGACAATCTACTATAATCTTGGTTCTATTTTCATAAAGTTTGACCCAGGATCCATGGCTCTGGATGCAGTTTGGGATTGACAGGGCGAGCGCAGTACCTCCTGCTGCCCTCATTTGTTACGCGGTTCCGTGTAAATCTCATGTTGACACATCATTTCATGCACATGTGGGAGTTCCAGTGCTGCTGCTCGGCCTGGCCTCTGCCCACAAACCCCTCCCTCCTGCAGCCCAAACTTACAATGGAGAGTGGGACATGGCAACCGTCAACCGGTGGGTTAGGGCATGTGCCTGCGTCATGATTAGAGAGAGAAATTCTGAGAGAGAGAGAGAGAGAAATGTGATTATAACAACTCTTAGTATCATTAAGTCAAAGGTATATGCTTTAAAATGTCTTAGTAAGGCATTATTAAGCTCTAGTTCTGTGTAAAGCACTTAGATTAGACCATGTTCAGAACTGCTTGTAATCTGCTTTTAATATTCAGATTCCTTTTCTCAAATGATTTACTGTTTTTATCTTTGTATGATTTGTTTGAATAATCATTCTTAACTGACTCTTCTGTTGTTGTTTTCTTTGAGTGTCCTGAAAAGCGCTATAGAAATGTGAAAAATGTAATATGGAATTCACTGGCACTTGTAGATGGCTTATAATACCTAATGTTTTGTCTTTAACAGCATTAACACAAAGCATTGACCCTTGCCTGTATGTTTCTAAGAGCATTAATTAGCTTCTTATTAAACTATTTTGAATAATCAAGTGATAAATGCTTGTAAATGCTCACAAATAAATAACTTGTGCTTATTAATGCCTTATAAATACTGTATACTAACCGCATTTCAAAGTGTTACCAAAAATGAATATCTGGAAGTCTGTATTGATCTTACACTGACAGTCTTAAACTAATCGATAAGAAATGTTCCCAAAAGGTGTTCAAGTCTCGTGCAGAATGAGCTTAAATGGAATCAAAGGAACCTGCGATTTACAGGATGTGCAGGGCGGTGGATGAGCCACTGTCAGGAGAACATGTTGCTCTCTTAAAATAAATGTGTTTACTGTGGTCCTCGCAAAATATTTGTTTAACTTTGTTGTTTTTAAAAACTACACGTACACGCAAGAAATAATATATATAGCTCCTGGCCCGGTTTGTGCGCGCCGCTGCCGGAGATTGACATTTGTGCAGACTATAATTAATGTACCTTTTGTCTATCACTGATTATTTGGCCCTGTAAGGCTGACAGGCTCTTGTGCTCACTCCACGGCCCCATTCTGTCAGCGCTTAAACTCCTATCTACTCTTTAGTGACCAGCACCGCATGTGCCAAACGGAGCTGCGCGGTGAGGGCAGAGCTGCGCTGACAGCTCCTCCTGTGCGCGCGCATAAATCAACAAGATATAGCCATAAACAAATAAGTTGTTTGTGAAGAGCCAAACCGCGGTCGCCGTTTTATGAAACACTCTTGACAAACACCCAAACAATAAAGGCAGTAAATAATGGCGTGTCCGCATCCACGGCCCATACCGGGGTTAAGTTGAGTTTATTGCGGAGGCCACTGGCTGCATGCATTAAGCAAATCATAAATTATACATGCTAATTACCTAAGGCCCCACTTTAATGAATTATTTTAATTAAACGACAACACTGGGCTTTTGCTCGTGCTCTATATTTCACAGTCCTGCCTGCGATAACCTTCTTATGTGTCCAAGTGGTGTACAAGGACGAAGCGTGGACAGGTTCTGTTTACGCACGACGCACAGAAGAAGAAGACTCTCCAAGAAGCAAGAAGATGCCCAGTTCTGATGCAGAGTTCCTACCTCAAATGAGTCTGTCCATAAACTCTCATTTTCCTTTGCTTTTTTTTCATTTCATTTTATTAAGGGCTTTAGACTATTTATTTTATTTTGTATTATTTATAGGCAAACCTCGTCTTTATCAATCAAAATAGCCTATCTCACCATTGTCATAAATTGTGGTCAAAAAATAAACAGTCCATCTGTAGGCAAGCACTTTTGGCTCCTGACCCACCAGTTGCATGTTTGGTCATCTTGCACATTTCCTATTACACTAAACATAAAGGGCTTGAATAAACAAAAGTGCATGAATAATTGGGTGCTGTGTTTTTGGAGACAAGCCACTTGGATTAGATTCATTTGTGCTTTGACAGTTGTATTATTTGTTCCTTTCTGTGGCAGTTTAATCTCTCTCGTCATTCTCATTGATGAAAGGTGCCAATTTATTGCTGAAGTCACCCTTAGCACTAAAGCAACACCCTGAACGTTCCAGCCTCGGGCAACTTCACCAACACAGAGAAGCCTGTACTTTTATTTGAGTTGCCCACTATTTGTAATCAATGATAGTGCCAGGGAATAACTTAGTGTGACCTTAAATTCAATGTTAAAAGACGGGGAAAAATACTGCAAAAAAACGTTGTGCTTTTTGTATTGGCTTATCTGTTCTTTTAATTAATACAAATAACAAAAGTTAAAAATATATATAAGCTATGTTACAGTCTAGTTGACATCCTATGCACATATTTGGAATAAAAAAACGATTTCTGACAAATTGGAGTGCACAAAAATAACTGAAGTAGAATAAAAAATCAAAATATATAGCATGTTTGTATATTTTGGGCCAAAAAAATGTTTCGTTAATTATGATTTTATTATCCTCAACAACTTGTTCTTTGCCCATTAAACCAACACCAAGATCTGAGCATATTTATGGCTTCAGAATACACTTTTATTGTTTTGAATCAGCCACAATGATGCGCTCCTAAGTGCGAAATAAACGCGGTAATGTCTGCATGTTGTTCTAAATGTCATAAGTCCCCTCTCGACGCTCCGTGTGCGAGCCGAGCGCGCAGGAAAGAACCGCGCGGGGGAGGGGCGCATTTCAATTCCAAAAGAGTCTCGCAGCTCGTTTCCTAGTCCCCCAGTCAGCAATGTGTTTGTGAGAAATCAGGCTTTTTGTCTTGCTGGAAAAAGGCCTAAGTCTACATTGGTGGCCCAGTCGAGGTTTGCCATTCTTTGCGCTTTCAATTGAGCTGAATGAGGCCGAATGAAGTGGCCAGGAGCCTTTATTTGATGTGCCCTTTTGCACGACTCAAATGTATTGGTTTAAAGCGCTCAATTGGCCTGTTTCACACTATAGGCGACACAAATAAAACGCTATATTTTTATTTTGCATCAGAATGGGGAAGGTTTGTTTATGTCGCTGCCGGTCTTGAATCAGCGCTTGAATGGCGTTTCCCTGAGACAAGGCCGGGCCGAGGAGAAGAGCGCAAGTTCTGGCTGAGCAGCCTTGACCGACTGGGAAGTGTCACCCAGAGTTTCCCAAATGTTTCCAAACGTTGTAGATTGTGTGGGTTGTGTTTTTTGTGCAGAGCCCCCAGTGAAGAGTTGTGCGTGAATGCGGCAGTGCGCGTCACCTGCATTCAAATGTGTTCCCCACTCACTTTGCACTCTGACAGGTCTGCAGATGAGAATAACATTGATCTATTATTATTATCATCATCATAATTATCACATTATTATTATTATTATTATTATATTACTATTATTATTATTATTATTATTATTATTACAATGACATGTATTGATTAAAATAAAAAACACCACTTTGCTATTGCCAAAATAGCAGTAAAATCACTGCAAAATTATTGAAATACAAAATGTCTATAAACCCTATTGTTTGTATGTGTAAAGACACGTGGACAAATATTGATTGTTTACCCCACTTTTAATGAGAAAATATTTGGATGACATTTTTTTCTCCAGTTCACTGCAGACTGTTGGCACACCTTTGTCAAAGCACGCATGCTTTTGCTGAAATTAAAAATAATTTCCAAAGTGAAAAATAAACATTAACACCATCAACAGTAACACAGATGTTTTGTTCTTTTCTATTGCATGCGTTAGCTAAAAAAGTACAAATACAGCGCCTGACACAGGGTCACCACAGCCTTAAATTAAATGCTTCACAAACAGCTCGTGGGAGTCAGATAGGCCTGACTCCAACATAAAAGTGCATTTGACAACATTTCAGTTATTCGCAATGTCCACGTCTTGCAGTCTGAGAAAACTCTTACAATACTACATTTTAACTGCAAGGGAAAAAAACAAAAAAACTTAAGTCCATTTGCTTGATTTTCATTCAAGAACAAATGTCGTCCTCTTCTATTTGGCATCATCCATAAGTCCAGGATTAACAGCAAACGAACAGACGGTGCAAAGTTTGGACACAGGGCCAGAGAAGTGGCTCACTTTGAAACACACAGAATGAAATTAGAACTATCAAATAATTTATTTTCAAGAGCAATACTTCGCTGTGCGATTTTGTGCTGACTTCTATAACACGGTTAAAGCAACACATTCAACACGAACACAAATGAATGGTACTGCCACTCGCCTGCTCCCTCCGACAGCACACTTTGGGTTGAGTCACTAAGCAAGTCCCGGTGCGCAATGGTCCATAGTCCTGTCCCAGAGCCATCCGGGGTCAGTGCACAGCCACAGACTGCAGTGTGGAGGGACTTGTGAGGGTCTCGCTGGGTGTAGCGGGGCTGCTTTGGCTCGTGGCTGTCTGCGGGGACGTGGGGCTGAGGGACTGCGGAGAGTTTGACAGGAACGCGGGCAGGTGCGGTGGCAGCGCCGAAAAGCCCGCCATGCTCGTCGGCGTAGGCTTAATGGGAACAGGGATGGCGGGGAGGGACTGCCCGCTGTGGCAGAGGGTCTTAATGGGCATGCCGTACGCCCCGTAGTCGCTGCTCGCCATGCTGTCCATGACACTGCTGTTGTACACGTGTGGCCAGGCGCTGGTCAGCTGGTTGTGCAGCGGATACCCGGCCGACATGGACTGCATGGTGGAAAAGGCCAGGCTCCCCGGGACCTTGTACTCTCTGGCGATGATGTTCTCTATCGCGAACGGGTGCTTGAACGTTGACGTCTGGGACACCCCTAAGTTGTACGTTGACATCTGCGGAAGGTGCGTGCCTGTAGCTGCCAGCGCGCTCAGGCGCAGTTTGGCTTGTTGTTGCAGATAATGAGCAGCTTCTGATTGCTTACTGGGAGCCAAGTGATCAGGTGCACCCAACACTTTGAATCTCTTTCGACGCCGCAGGAAACTCCCGTTCTCAAACATGTCCCCGCAGCTCGGGTGCAGCGCCCAGAAGCTCCCCTTACCTGGCTGGTCCGGCCGCCGGGGAATTTTAATGAAACAGTCATTGAAGGACAAGTTGTGGCGCAGTGAGTTCTGCCAGCGCTGCGTGTTTTCCCGGTAGTAGGGGAATCTATCCATAATGAACTTGTAGATTTCACTCAGAGGCAACATCTTCTCGGGACAGCTCTGGATGGCCATGGCGGTGAGAGAGATGTAGGAGTACGGCGGCTTCTGGTCGCTGTACGTGTTCCTCCCTGGACGAGGCATCCTGGACACTGTCACACAAACACCTTCAAATGTATCCTTCCTTTAGTTCCTCTGGGCCGTGTGGTGCGTCTGCGTTCAAAAGGAGAAAAGCCGCGCGTAAAAGAGCCGGATAAACGGTGCACAAGAGGGAGCGCGATTGTCGGGGAAGTCAACTTGTCCCGCCCGCAGTAGACTTCATCAGGCTTGTGGAGTTATGAGAGGAGCGGATGCCTCCATGGTCTTCCAGTGCGCGTCTGATAGTTTTATGTAGTGACAGGAGCAGAAAAGACCCCTGTAGTGGCGCTCCATTAATGTGCCACCTCTTCGCTATCACATGACAATTGCCACGGGAGGAGGGGGCGAGGGAGGAAGGCATAATCTGCTTTCATTTACACCTATTTACATGGACACCTTGGGCCAATGAGAATCATTTCCATTTGAAGACAGAAAAAGGGGTGAAAAGGCTCTGTAACCGGAATCGGTGCTCGGTGTGTGAAGGTATGCGAGCGGACTTTTTCTGCGGACTTTGACATTAAGCAGCTTCAGATATATTCAGCATTTGTTTTTGGAATTGTCAAATATTTATTTTTGACAACTTGCATTCAAAAATTGATGAATTTGAATTTTCCTTAAATAATCTTGCGGGGTAAAATATTGTTTTGAGTATGCTGATCTATGTTATCATTTTCTTGCAATTTCGTGCATGCTGTTAAATATTGAACCATGATTAAATGTGTCTAATTACATATACAACTTATAGACGTATATGTCTTATCTTGGATTTATAAGAATGTCATTTATTTTGGTCTGATTACCAACAATGTGCCATCCTGCTGTGTCGGTGTTAGTTTTTCTGCTAATTTGGCCCAGAGCTGAACGGAAGAATATGAACACATCGCACAAAGCAAACAGTGCTGTTCAAACTCAAACTTCATGAGGCTGAGGGCCCTTTGTGTCCGTGTCAAAACATTCCAATCCGGGCTTCTTCACAAATGCAAATAAACCCTTCTGGATGGTGTGCTGAAAACTGTATAAAATATCCATAAGTCAATTATATGAATGTGAAAACCAAATGGGAAGCCTATTTTGAGCTACTGCTATTCAAGCTTTTGGCCAGCGCTACCTTTCCGCTTGGAGAGTTCGCAATGGCCCCAGACCACACACACGCACCACGCAAGAATCGCTCATAATTTATGCTAATTTCCTCCCATAAATCCACAATGCACCCCATCACTGGTCTGACGGATTAGGAGAAGAATCGCATTGCGGGGGACAGAGTGGCAGGAGTGGATGTGGACAAATATGCACAGCGCTAATAAAATGTTGTCAAGATTAAGATAAGGTGTAATGTTTTGTAGTTAAATTTATTTATTGGGGGAAAAAACACTCGATTTTTTTTTTCTTGGTGTTTGTCATGTTTCCTTCCACATTATGGGCCAAGTAGCCTATTTTATAAAATAAACGACAAGACGAGCAAAGGAAGTCAAAGAGGACTCTTGAAAATTTAAAAAAAAAATGAAATTAAATAAAAATAGACTGAAAGGAGCTTTAAAAAATAATTGGCATTTTTTAAAATATTTTTTTTTATTTCTGAATTTAACAGTTCTATCCTTTGCACCTCTTTTACATGTTCCCTGGATTAATCTTTGCTCACGCTCGCCTTAACCAGCCTCTCTCACACTTGCACTGCTGCGCTGGCTTCTTGAGCTCCGGGGTTATGGGATATTGGTAGCTCTTTTGTCCACGTCCAATGCACACAGGGAAATACCACCATGACTCTGAATGTGAATAGGGTTTTTAGCTTTTCACAAACTCTCCCGAGTTCAAGCGGCAGTAGATCAAGTCTGCACTATGTTTGGTCATTTGTAGAAACGCGAACAAAGGTTGGGATAAGCCAAATTGCATTGCACTTGTGAACCGTGCCTCAGTCTGAAGTATCTTTTATAGCGGGAGGGGACCAAGAACAATTTTGTGCGAGCTTTAAAAAAAAAGAGAGGAGCCAAAACAAAAGCTACTTTCTGAAACATCTTAAAGTAGAGTAGTGAGGCGTGACATTCCCAGGGTGACGGGACACAAAGGCCGAGGTCACCGGGATGAAAAAGAGAATCAAACAGCCACTTTCACACGTCTGCCCTCCTCTGCTGTGCCCCGGACACAATAGGAAACAAATGTTGTTAAAAGAGGATCGATGCCATTCACCCTAAAGCAGCGCATGATAGCCAAACAATATTGTCACAGTGAAACGAGTTGAGATATGCTGCCACCCAGACCCCGAGATAAGCTATTTACGTCTGCAATTTTGTTGTGATTTTTTGTGAATACTAAAATAATGATTTGAAAAAAAAAAAAAGAAAAAAAAAATTAAAATCCATGCGTAAAATCCATTGACGTGTTTTTTGGTTAATTTTACGCGCCTTTTCACGCACGGCTGACTCTCTGCTTTCCACTTCTTTGCAGGTTGCTGACTGCAGTAAATCCCTGACTCCAAGCGATGTACATTACTCACCCATAAATAAACAAATCACTGCTTGAGGACTGTTTCAAGACAAACATTTGCTGTGTGAATAATCTGAGCGAGTGTCATTTCACGGATATAGCTATTTCATCCCAACCTTTGTGCGTTTCCATTCTCACACACTCAGAACGAGACCGCGGGTAAAGGATGCTTGTCTAGTTCGGCCTTGACGCAGGTAAAACAAGTTTGACGTGTGCGTTCCACAAACTGACTTTCTCCATCCGACCAGTGACTCCATCCGCGCTTCTAATTAAGTCCGTGGTGGTTTCGGCCCCTGGAGATGTTTTACGGTGCAATTAAGGACGCGCTCAAGATAAGGTATGAATATTCAGCAGGATGACAATTAATTAGCAGACGGAGGGCTCTCAAATGAAAGCCCCTTCATTCGCAAGTTTAGCTTATTTGATGGGAACCGCGCACCGTCGGAGAAGATGGTACATATGGTCTATCCGCGTACAGAGGTGGTGGTTTTCTGAACCGTCTTGGCGGTGCGCGGACTCTGAGCCTGTCCCATTAGCTGCTGCTGTGACATCAGAGGGCTACCTGGTGGAAGCAGACCGCAGGGCATTCACAACATATGCTCGGCTTACGCTTAATGGTCTAATTACATAAATTAGGCATTCATTATACAGCACATCATGTGAAACAGATATCTCTATTGTCCAAAGGCAGGGGTTGCTAATTCAATTTGTCTGGGCAGATTTTCGTCCAATTAGACACTAAAAGAGTGGGGCACTGGTATGATATTGTTTGTGGATTGTGCCACTTAAACATAATGAATGGCTTTTCCGTGGCAGTTCACAGTGTGTCCATGAGGTGGGGACATGCTCTTTTACAATCCCAGCGTGCAATTTTAATGTTTCCTTACGCCCATTTTGGCCATTGGAACAATGACAAATACATTATGGGGGAATATAAACGTATCTGGCGGCCAGCAAATTAAATTACAAACAATGTAATGTAACTGAATCATGTATCATCCCGACATAAGTGAGAACAAAATATAGGTATCTTATATACATTTAAATTATAAATACTCAGAAGCTATAGTTTAAATTAATCCTATTGTATCTGCAACATTAACACAAAGGCATTGGGTGCATTTTAACCATCTAATTTACGATTTGTTGTAATTATTCGTTTCTTATATAGTGTATAATGTTTTGTATTTTTATGATAAAAAAGCTGACATGAGCTTCTTTTTCATACCAAAAGTGAATTCCACCAAACGTTGGTGTGTGTTGTGTGTGTGTGTGTGTGTGTGTGTTGCATGTGTGTGTGTTGTGTGTGTTGCATGTGTGTGTGTGTGTGTGTGTGTTGTGTGTGTTGCATGTGTGTGTGTGTGTGTGTGTCGCATGTGTGTGTGTTGTGCGTGTTGCATGTGTGTGTGTGTGTGTGTGTTGTGTGTGTTGCATGTGTGTGTGTGTGTGTGTGTCGCATGTGTGTGTGTTGTGTGTGTTGCATGTGTGTGTGTGTGTGTGTGTTTGTTTGTGTGTGTGAATGTGTTTGTTTGTGTGTGTGTGTGTGTGTGTTTGTGTGTGTGTGTTGTGTGTTGTTTGTGTTCGTGTGTGCATTTGTGTATGTGTGTGTCTGTGTGTGTATGTTGTGTGTTGTGTGTGTTGTGTGTGTGTGTGTGTTGTGTGTTGTTTGTGTGTGTGTGTGTTATGTGTGTGTGTGTGTGTATGTTGTGTGTTCGTGTGTGTGTGTGTATGTTGTGTGTTCGCGTGTGTGTGTGTGTCACGTGTGTGTGTGTGCGTGTGTGTGTGTGTGCGTGTGTGTGTGTGCGTGTGTGTGTGTTGTTTGTGTGTGTGTGTGTCACGTGTGCGTGTGTGTGTGTGCGTGCGTGTGTGTGTGTGCGTGTGTGTGTGCGTGTGTGTGTGTGTGCGTGTGTGTGTTGTATGTGTGTGTGTGTGTGTGCGTGTGTGTGTTGTATGTGTGTGTGTGTGTGTGTGTGTGTTTGTGTCGCATGTGTGTGTGTTGTGTGTGTGTGCGTGTGTGTGTGTGTGCGTGTGTGTGTTGTATGTGTGTGTGTGTGTGTGCGTGTGTTGTGTGTGTTGCATGTGTGTGTGTGTGTGTGTGTCGCATGTGTGTGTGTTGTGTGTGTTGCATGTGTGTGTGTGTGTGTGTTTGTTTGTGTGTGTGAATGTGTTTGTTTGTGTGTGTGTGTGTGTGTTTGTGTGTGTTGTGTGTTGTTTGTGTTCGTGTGTGCATTTGTGTATGTGTGTGTCTGTGTGTGTATGTTGTGTGTTGTGTGTGTTGTGTGTGTGTGTGTGTTGTGTGTTGTTTGTGTGTGTGTGTGTGTGTATGTTGTGTGTGTTATGTGTGTGTGTGTGTGTGTATGTTGTGTGTTCGTGTGTGTGTGTGTATGTTGTGTGTTCGCGTGTGTGTGTGTGTGCGTGTGTGTGTGTGTGTGCGTGTGTGTTGTTTGTGTGTGTGTGTGTCACGTGTGCGTGTGTGTGTGTGCGTGCGTGTGTGTGTGTGTGTGTGCGTGTGTGTGTGTGTGCGTGTGTGTGTGTGTGCGTGTGTGTGTGTGCGTGTGTGTGTTGTATGTGTGTGTGTGTGTGCGTGTGTGTTGTATGTGTGTGTGTGTGTGTGTGTGCGTGCGTTGTGTGTGTGCGTGTGTGTGTGTGTGTGTGCGTGTGTGTGTGTGTGCGTGTGTGTGTGTGTGCGTGTGTGTGTGTGTGCGTGTGTGTGTTGTATGTGTGTGTGTGTGTGTGTGTGTGTGTGCGTGCGTTGTGTGTGTGCGTGCGTTGTGTGTGTGTGTGTGTGTGTGTGTGTAGGAGGCAGTCCCACACCATTGGCTCCATACGGTGGGACGCAGCAGGACAGATGAGGGCCGTATCTGGGGCCTGTCTGTGCCTCTGACCCGGAGCCACTCTTCAGGCTGCATTGGCACAAAGAGCAGAACTGACGACAGAGATGTGAGGAGCAGCCTCATTACCACACTGTATGATAATGAACAACGGCCTGGAATTCTTCTACTGTGACTTCCTCAGATATTTACAATGAACTTTATGAAAGAATGAACTTTCTCAGAGAAGATGAAAAGATTGCTATTCATAAAAGGATAGATTAGCACAAATGAGACAGCTTTCCCTGTATGTAAAATAATGCAGAGTAGAACTCATGTATTTTTACCATCTCCGTTCCCCTCAACACCAGCACAGCACATGTAACTTTTCTTTCAACTGAAACATTGATTTTCTACAAAAAAAACTTAAGTTTGGTGCTGTGTGTCACTGATGACCACAATGTGCTCTGTGCCTCTTATAGCCCGGTTTGAAAAGCAAATAGGCAGTTTTTGGTTTGCTTGAGCAATGAGCAATTGAAATATCTTAATTCCAAAGCAATGAACTGGAAGCTGAAAAGGAGGAGGATAAAGCTGAGTGCTTATGAGTGTGTGGTATTTAAAATGACAGTCCAAGCTGTCCATCAATTTTAGATAGGCACATGTACTATACATGTATGTATGTAAGTAGAGTCTCCAGGAAAGGAATGTAAGTCAATTTAATAACTTGTATGTACGGATACACGTCAAGTATGTTGGAGCCTGTGTCTTCGCAGTCGGGGAATTTTTGACACCTCTGATTGTACGGGAGCACATGAAGAGGGGCATGAACCAGAACGTCTGAGCCTTCTCTCAGTGATCCTGTGACCTCTGAGGTCAGAACTGTGTGTTTAACATGACCTTCCACGGGAATAAATGCGTCTGCTAAAGCCTCATGACAGGAAAATCAATAACAGTTAGTACACTAAAGAGAGAGCAGCGGAGGGGTCAAGACATGGGTCACACTTCTAAAAATGCAATTTGTTTGTTTTATTCGCCAGTTTGTCCAGTAAATTCCATCAGAACGCACCATTAACCCAGTGGTTGTATAGCAACATCATGATGTTTTGACATCAGCAGTAGTGTCTTTAATGACAGCTCTTCAACTTTCAAATGAGTGTTAATCATAAAGAGAGATCCACAGCACAAAGTGAAATGCACTTATTGGAGTTGGTCTGTATAGTCAACACAAACAACAAACTTAAAGGTGCTGCAGAGGACTTTGTTGGAGATCTGCTTGTGAGGTGAGGATGTTTGGAGGCATGTTTCTGTGCTCCAGACCTTGGTGGTGATTTGAAGACACCACCCGCACTGGGACCGGACCAGGGGCATTCTGCTCTGGTCTTTCATCTTATCCATGAGGGAGCAGTCTGTGTCTCTGAGGAGGATACAAGACAACAACATAACAATGTGCTCCCATAAACAGCCACCCACTGGGATGGAGCATGTCCCACACGACACACACCTGCACCCACACCAGTGTTGGAGGGAATAAGAGAATGCTCCTCTTAAAAAGTCACTTGTATAATGTTTGCTGTTTACATGGCAGGTAATGAGAACATCTGCCATATCAAATTCATATTTTTATGTAAACACAAAGGTGTGTTATTGCAATTCCCAATCAAGACCTGGACCCATGCAAACTACAGGAGGCACTCTTTGGTGATTGTTCACCAGAATACAACAAAACACATACAAAAGGACATCAAAACACTCAAGCAATATATCAATAAAATGCAATTCTGCATATATCTTGATATTGCACACAATACATTTGCATTGAGGAAATTCACTGTCTGACCCCACAAAAAAGTCACCACAAAAAAAGTCCCACACTCTAATAATCTGTTGGATTGTCATCAGTTTTGATTACAGCACACATTTGCGGTGGCGTTGTTTCAATAAGCTTTTGCAATGTCAACAATTAATTTCCACCTAGTGTTGTAAGGCAAGGCAAGTTTATTTGTAGAGCACGATTTGTACAAAAGGCAAATCAAAGTGCTTCACACAAGAAATCACAAAACAGTTAAAAGCTGTTAAAAGCTAAATCATTTCAGCCGTATGCACAGCGAAACAAAACTGTTTTTAGCACACATGAACATTGTCAGAGTAGAACCTTTCTCACATCTTCAGGAAGACTTTTCCAGATTTTAGCTGCATAAAACTGAACCGTAGATTCCCCATGTTTAGTCCTGACTCTGGCACCAGCAGGAGGCCGGTCCATGTTTAGTCCTGACTCTGGCACCAGCAGGAGGCCGGTCCATGTTTAGTCCTGACTCTGGCACCAGCAGGAGGCCGGTCCATGTTTAGTCCTGACTCTGGCACCAGCAGGAGGCAAGTCCATGTTTAGTCCTGACTCTGGCACCAGCAGGAGGCCGGTCCATGTTTAGTCCTGACTCTGGCACCAGCAGGAGGCCGGTCCCTGTTTAGTCCTGACTCTGGGCACCAGCAGGAGGCCGGTCCATGTTTAGTCCTGACTCTGGCACCAGCAGGAGGCCGGTCCCTGAGGTCCTTAGAGTCCGAGATGATTCATATGACACTAGCATGTCTTTCACAATCTAAGTCAGATGAATCTTGGCATTATTATTATCATACACCTGTGCCATTAGGATTTTCCCTGAAATCCACTGATGGAATGACATGGTCAAGATGTCTTGACACATAGTGCCACTTCCTGAGACCTCTACTTGATCTACAGCAGCAGCCTCACATCCAATGGACAACTTTTATTTTTGTTTCTGGTCAGAGTGTGTAGTAGTTACTAGAAATGCTCATTGCTCACTACCGTCACTTATGAATAATGTATTCAGTGGACGAATCACTGTCCACATGGATTTATCACTTCAGCCCTTCTAGAATAGAGCATTTTTCTCTTATTATGGGTCATTATGGTTAGTTCAAAATTATAAATTTTTACACTGGAACGTGTTCACTCTGTGCTAAACTGAGAGCATTGCTGTTGCAGAGGTATACAGGGGAATCGTGTGTGTACACGATTGTGTCCACTGTAAAACTGAAAAAGATATAAGATGTGTTATGGTGTAGTCCAGAGGGCGTCCTGTGGTGTGTCTTGAAAAGTCCCATATTCAAAAAGACAAGTTACAAAAAAACAGAAACAGCTTATTTGTCGTTTATGCTCTAAACAAGCTCTGGGTTAAAAATGTTAATATTCTTATTTTTATAAATCCAACTTTTCTGGAAAAACTGAATGTGCACATGTTTTTTTATGTCCTGTTATATGAAATCTTTATTTTTTCTGAAGAATACAGTTCTAATAGTTAAAAAATTAGGATGGGACCGTTACATAATCATTGAACACATATGCAGACGGTGTAATTTTTCACATAAAAATTGATTAGTGAATGTGCTGTGGTGTAACAAGATAAGATAAGATAAGATAATCCTTTATTGTCCACACATGGGGAAATTTCATTGTTGCAACGCAGGTAGATACAGAGGTAGATACAGAGGAAAAGAACAGATCACTTATAGGAAGTTTGAAAAAAACTCTCAATAGAAGATCTCTTATAAACAAAAACTCCTATAGACAAAACCTCCCATTTCCCAACAAGGGATGGAGGGGAAAAATAATAAAGATATAAATAAATAAATAGATAAATAAATAAATAAATAAATAAATAAATAAATAAATAAATAAATAAATAAATAAATAAATAAATAAATAAATAAATAAATACCATTGCATGTGTTCACAACAGTAATTGCACACCACAGCATGGATCGTCACATGGTGGAACGAAGAAAAAAAGGCATTACACCAATGCTTTGAAATGCCCATTTATCATAGAACATGTAAAGTGGTCCCATGATGGTTTATAACCAGGCCCCAGACCTTCCTGCTACATCCTGGGCAGGTGTTTGTGGGAGACATGTTTTGCACTGACCTGTCCGTGTGGCTCGTCTACTGCAGGGGCCACGCACTTTTGTGCTGGACTCCTGATTATGTGGACATTTGCTTAGGTAAACACGCCTCCAACTGGTAACTCATGTCCTTCAATCATTTCCAGGTATTTATTCACTAGTTTAGTGTCAAACCACCTAATGCTTCCAGAACAGAGGCTAATTAGAGTAACACAAGTTTAAGTGTTTTAGAATGTGCTTTACCCAATGCACTCATGCGGCAAAAAGAATCAGAATATATGTAGCCTTCACAGAAGAAAGCGTATCTTTGTCAAACCACTGATGTGATGGAGATGGTGTTGATCACTGAAGCCTCGAGAGCCGCCACTTCAAAATAATGCTGTTGACTCTGACCTGTTCAGAACAAGTGCTTCACAGCCACAGTGTTTGAATTGTGCACACACAAAAGAATGCAATTAGCTCTTGATCAGACGACTGTCTCCTGTTCTGTCGATGGAGGAATCAGACATGTCAAGTGTTTGTGTGGCAGAGGAGCAGCACCCGCAGCCACCATCAGATTAAAGCTAACCTACTATCATCCAAATAAGGTACTTTGAGTCGTCCTGGTAACAGTCAAACATTGAGGACAAATATGAGGCAAGGGTTAGGGTTAGGGTTTCAAGGCACAAATGTATGTTACGATATATTTCACAAGTTTACTTTTCACTTTTGTAAAAATGGATTTAAACACACAGCCATATTGCTCTTCTTGTTCAAGTTTTTATCATTTGTCTGTTCAAAAGACAAATTAGATGCACTGAGGACAAACGAATGACACATGGGACTGTAGCAGCTGAGAAGAAATAGTGCCATTCATTGTCCAATGTCAGACTGATCTGGGAAACCACACCGATCATTGATATGGAACCAATATATATCACTCATCTTGTTTTCAATACATCTCATTCTTAATTAAACAATCTGCCATAGAGAAGAAAATAAACCCCCAAATAACCTTCAAACCCGCCAAACACGTTGAAGCAAGTGCAATAACTTACTAACTGCTGACCAAATCTAATCTCGTCGAAATGACTCGAATCAAGATAATTAGTCTGTTCCCAGTCATATTTAACCAATACACACGTTCATTTTTGCTGTTTTCAACAGGCTCGCAGCCAGCCTGGGTGACGCGGCCTCGTAAACATGCTGAAATAAAACGCATTTCACTGTGACCATCAACATGATTAATTGTGCACTAAAATTCTTCCAAGACCTCCCAGACACAGGGCAGCGCCAGACATCCCGCACCCAACACACACGCGCACGCACGCACACACACACACACACACACACACACACACACACACAAACACACACACACACGCGCACGCACGCACACACACACACACACACACACACACACACACACACAAACACACACACACACACAGACCACATGAATATCAAATTAATAATTAGTCATGTAATTTCTCCTCAGGAATTATACCGAGCCTCAAACTGGTGGGCGAATTTCATTATTAGCAGCCTTTTTGTTTCCACGTCCCTCTCATTACTGTCAGGATCGATGTAACGTAAACTTCATTAAAAATTAAAGCCCGACTCTTAATTACCCGGCTTCACCGACTGAAGTTCGAATTAGCCAACTCAGTGATGTGCAAATGAGAGCATTATTTAAGAAAGATGCTGCAAGTAGTTATGCTAATTCCAACGGGTTCGCAGTAGCAGACCTTTCCACTTGCTGTTGCATATTCATTAAACACACTATGCAAATTTAATGTAGCTGTCTTAGTAATACCCCTTAATATATTCACATTTATTGAGTACGACTTGTAAAAAGTATCAATTTAATTAGCCCTTCTCCTGAGAAAGGGGTTCGGCGGCGTAAATCAGGATTAGCAGAGAAAAGGAAATGCTTTTAATAAGTGTGTGAAAGACATGTTGATTTATCGGAGACCACGTCCAAGCACAATCTTTGGAGAGCGGCGTGACTGGCCAAGACCAAAGACGGCCAACATATGACGTGCGAAGCTAAAGGGGCTGTCCTACATCATATTTCACGGCAGCTAATAGGCGCCGGTGCAAATGCATGTGTTCACTTGAGAGCGTTTAGTGCAATGAATAATTTAGTGTCTGCTTAACCCTTCTGCGCGGGGCTATCTGCGCTCTCCTTGTCAGAGATGACCCACACGAGCGTCAAACAAGGAGACGCGGCCTGAAGTTCATCAATTCAGCCCTCAACAGCAATCACATACATCAGTTTTGTTTAGTTATTATTATTTATTTGTACTTATTATTAGTGTTCCTCACATGCAAAGGCTGGAGGCATCTTATAGTTGGGTCCGTTAATTGTCTGTCAGCTGGTCTCAGACAATGGAAAAAACATGGATGGATAAAATATTTAGCTTTTATCAATGTTTGATTTTTGTGATTTTTTTTTGACTAACAAAGCACTTATCAGCAAGCCTTGGATTTGGGTCATTTTGATAAAAGCGTGACATTGTAAAGAGCAGGGGTTTGAAATTAAAATAGCATCATGACTGTTGTTTATTGTACAAAAGGCCACGAAAAGTGCTGATTTAAAAAACACTTTCTAATATGGGTATAAAGTGATAATTCTCCATTGTTGGGACTACATTTGTCTGATAAGTAAAGCTTAAATGAACACGTTTAGAGAAATGTTTTAACACATTTCTGTTGGACGGACATAATATTGTCTGATATTGTTATAGGGGGATTTTCTTTTTTTCATCGAGAATATCGCCCTGCCTTACCCTGGGTCCAAACCATCTTGGCATGTTCACGATGATACATCTTCACTGGGCCCATAATAAACTAACATCTTTACCCCCCCAGTCCGACGCCCCTGGGTAACAAAGTTGAGGAGTGCTGAACCTGTTCCTCTGCAGATTTTGGGCTCAGATCCTGCTCTACATGGCAGACAATCCAACTGTATCTTTCTATGATGTAGACCTGGATCTACAGGGGTGCAAAATGATGCATTGCAACTTCATTTAAAAATGTTTGGACCCTCAATTTACGCAGGATAAGTAGTGTGTTGGTTTTGTGCTTGGTTGATATGAAGCCAGAGCACCCAGAGTAAAGCCACTTTCCAACTTCACCTGACCACCTAAGCGAGGCCAATGAGCGTGACAAAGACTCTGCAGAGGTTTAGTGTGTCGGCTTGTGCCTGGGTTCAGAGCAGCGTTCTCTCGTAGTCTGACAATTACAATCCACTCAGCAGTAAATGTTTATGCTCACTGCTCTGGAGCCCATCCAGATGCAAGACTTACTACACAGAGCCACGCAAATGAATCTGCATTTAATAGAACATGTAAACCCTGCGGAGGACATAAAGACGTCTGTGGGAATTAGACACGAGCTGCTTCATGTCATAAAGCCAAAGTTTACAGATGCTCTCATCGGCCAATCACAGTCCAGCTGCACCAAGCACGCCTCCACAACCAGGAAGATGTTCCAGCACTGTGAAGTATTATTATGGACACAATATCATATAATGAGTATGGTTTTGAAGTTGACGACTCATATTGAATTCCTTGTTTTGTTTTATCTTCAGTTTGAACACTGTGACTGCCATTTAATCATTGTTAGTGAAGATGGAAAGTTTGGGGGCTTTCAGCGGGTTTTCGGGGGGCTTCCGGGGGGCTTTCGGGGGGCTGGTGTCTAGGATGGTGCCCCTGGAATTTAATGTACAAAACAAATGATTCATTGTGCATTTTTAGTGTTGTTAATGTGAAATAAATAATGTTGTCATGACTTTTGTTTGCTCTTCATAAACATGCCATGGGGTGTGTTTGCTTGGGCATGTTAAGGGCGACAACTCTAGGAGGCGTCACTATGTGGTCACTATGTGGTAATCCGATACACCATGGAGTTACTTTCTCAAAATATGATTCATTAATAAATCAATTTAATGTAAATGTATTTTTTTTAAGTCCAAACTCTTTCAACCCTTCAAAACCTTGAGTGTGCATCTACATTTAGATTTCAGGCAGCAGTTTGCATCATATTATGCTTTTTCAATGCACTTTTTTATTTTTTGTTTTGCTTGTCTTCATGTTTTTGAAATGTTTACTGTTGTTTACTGCATTTTTAAGCTAACATAAAACACTAATACTTCCTAAAAGTATACAAGCCCTTTAAATGTATTAAAAAATATGGCCATGAAGATTTTTGGGGCCTTTTTAAGCCTCTCAGTTTCTGGTGTTTCTGGACTTGCTTTGTGTGTTAAAACAGTTAGCACACAGCTCCTAGTTGTTTAATCCTTACTAAATACGGCAGATCGTAGCTATGGGCTAATTTCTATCTGTTGTCCCGCATTGTCTTCTGTTGTTCTGTGTACATACTGTATTCATATTACCAGTAATAATAATGCATTTGTTTATTGGACCGCAGCAAAGGAACAAAAGATAATACTGGTCCTGGATCTGGAGGGAAACAGTTTAAAAGCTAAAAAATATCCTTCAGCCACAGACTCAAAACTGATAGTGACTGTGTGAAAAACAACCTGCAGACAGGAGTGGTCTGGACAGAGGACATCATTAGAGTGGCCCCTGAGTGTGGCCCCTGCAGAGTTCCCCGGGGCCCCAGCTAACAAGACTTACTGAAGAGTGTTTGGTGCAGCCGTGCTCACATAAATCACAAATCCAAATGTGTTAAACTCACTGTTTGGACACATTTATTTCAAGTCATTTTATTGCAATGTCCATAAAGATGAAGAAATATACTACGCAGCTGCCATAAACTGCTGATGCGGTTTGATTTCACTCCAAAACCCTTATAATCATTTTAATTTTATGAGAACTTAAATAAGAAATCCTTCATTTTTATGTTGTTAATTGAATGTAAGCACTTTAAAAGGAAAATATTTGCGAGGTAAAAGCCTTAAATTGGAGAAAGTCCAAAATGTTGATTCATTTAAACAGCGCATTAAGTCTGCTGACAGGTCACACTGATGACTTCATACAACCTCTGTCTTCTTCAGGGCAATGCTTTCAAATGTCCACACTAAGAGTGACAGATGTGAACCGTCCCATTGACCATAATTAATCTTTGTTTAAATTGAGACGGCCCCATCCTTGCAGCGGGGCCTGGGGTCTGAGGGCCCCTGCTCCGCTCACTCTAATCCTGTTGGCATGAATAATCGGGAGCTTTGATAGGGATGAGATGAGATTCATCAGTTCATTGCATGGGCCAGACCGGTGCATCTCATCATCACAGCACAGATCTTTATGCACCGTTTTAACAGAACAATTTATGACATTGTTAGTTTTAAGTGCTACCGCTATTGGGACAATGCGCACTTAAAGTTTGGCCCTTTGTGCCTAAAGGATTCATAAACAGGACAGAACCAGCAGGGGCCGAAGGATCATATGGTCCACGGACAAGGCTACGCCGCCAAATATCGCTCCGTAATTACTCTGCACTAAAATGAGGGGCCTTTAAATGAAAGAATTACCAGCAGTTAAGTGTTATTGTCCTTATCCAGTGTTTTATTGTTTCATTTTTAGCACATTATATTATTCCAATTAAACTTGATTACAGAATAAGGTATATAACTGTATTGATCTTACCGATGTCAAGGCAGATCACAAGAAAATACAAATATAAGAAAAGCTATAAAATCAAGTCAAGATTTTTTTTTAATAACTGAAGTTACTGGTAAACTAAAGGAAAATGTTGATGCTGCAGTTATATTTGTCCTCTGCTTTAAATTATACGCAAGCTAATCCATCAAATCTTGTTAACATAAAAAATATTATCATGAACCCCCAGCCTCATATCCATATAAAAGCCACAGTCACGGACCACTGAGTTTTGCAGACAACATTTGTGTTGGTCCAAAGTGACAAAGGCAGAGGAGGAGGAGAGTACGTCCCAAGTCCATCCTCAACCTGCTCCTCCTCAAAATCCATGTTACAGCACATTTACGAGCCATTCATCAAAGACAGCAGATTAATGACGCCTCGGGCCGGAATTAGCCCTCCTCACTCATCAAGGTGTACCCTTGGACTGGGACATGGGGCGTGCAGACAGCGTGGGCCCCAAACAGCCACGCTCCGACAAAATTAACATCCCCTTATCCCCAATTTACATATGAGCTATGACAATAACAACTCTGAAGGAGGCGTTACCAGGCGTCTCATTGTTAACTATCGTGTATGGCCTGTTTGCATTACTTTTGCACCACTTGTATATGATGCATAGAAAGTATTGTATTTCAGATGATGTTGTGCATATGTCGAGGTAAATGCAGTAATGCTTGGTGAAGACTGAATTAATTACAGAAGGGTCCCGTGTGTGTATGCTGTCCCTCTCGAGCAGGTCAGCCTGTGATGAATGGGCTGTGAGCTGTAGCTGCAGGCGAGGATCACGCTCCTCAGAGGTACGGCAGCACCTCCGCTCAGCTGAAGGAAATGAGAGAGGAACAGCAGATGAGCCTGATTACCCCAGAGTAGTGCCTCCCCAGAGCCCAGGATCACAGAATCATTAAGACTGTAATGTGCTGTTATTCTGCCCCAGCCCTCGGCCTAAAACGCTGTCCTGGGGGGGGCTGGGTAATAGAGCAGGGCTTTCGGACCCTCCGCGCAGACAGACAGCCGCCTGGACAAGAGCCCTCTTTGCGCTCCCGCTTCCACTAAAATGACATTGTCAAGAGAGTAAAGCAATCAGACACAGCATTTATGCAGTGCACTCCATTTCTGCTGGCACGTCTCGCTGTATGAGCAGGGACGGTTGTGAGAACTGATCATGTTTTGCAAACTTGGAATAAATGCTATAACAGTGCTGGGAAAAGGGCCACAGACACAGTCAGTTGCCCTCAAACCACAAGATTGACAGTTCAAATAATGCTCAAACCTTATTTGTTTAATCCCCTGCTAGTTACAAAGGACATTAAGTGTAAAAATCTGCCAATTCACTGCTGCTTCAAAAATATTCACAAGGAAATACTTGTAATTTAAGTTCCTTTTCATAAACCTATGTAAGGACAGGAAATGATCCATCCAGAATTTTCCAACATCAAAAGTCCAGTTGAAAAGCAAAATATTTTATCTTCAAGGCTTTCAGTGCCCCAAAGCCGTAATTAAAATGGAGCCTGTTAAGACTATATTGCCACTTATCAATTATGAATAAAAGCAGTACAGGTCCTAAGTTCCTTCTAGTCCAATTATAAGTGTGCGATGGCAGTAGAAATGTTGATTTATCGGTACATCCATTTTTCACATGAATGAAATGTTCACCCAAACGTATTGTGGCACCTTTTGCCATTTAATTGTTTTATGCATATCCAAAGCCAATAATATAGCTTTGAGTATTAGATTATTTACTTAAAATCTATACATTCATTTAATCAAATGTCTACTTATCTTTGCTTCTTTGAGATATAAAACAAATCTTTTCATTTTAAACAATGTGAATAAGAAAAACTATTAAAGACAGATTTAACTAGATTTATAAAGGTCATTTTGAACATATAACATTTAATATGGAAAATCACAACAGCCTAACAATACTCTTCAGTCAAAGTTCCAAAATTGTGATGGCAGTTAAGACATAAATTGAATAATACTTTACCTGTAATTATCTTTGCGGTTTTCTTAGACATTTCTTTTTCACTTGAGCTGTGGATTATGGGATTTATGTGCTTATTAACGGACTAAATCACAAAATGCACACAATTGATATTCTCCAGGTACAAAATGTTATTGGGAATCCTCTCACAGCTCGTCTTTGCCACTTTCAAATTAAAACTTTCTTGCCCCCTGCCCCAAAAGTGCAGCCTGCAAAAATGACAAGAGGTCAAATCTGTCCTCACCTCAACCAGCGCTGCTAATTGTCTCACACTGCACTGAATAATTAGCGCAATAATTACCTTCCCAAAATGAGTCCCTCTCACGGTGGCGTCCCAATAACAGGTGCGCCCGGTGCCTGCGAGGGACAGACATGAAAGATTGCGGCGCGCCCGGTCCTCGCCCCCTCGGCTCGACGCTTTGGGGGAGCCATCCGAGCCCGAGCCGCGTGACAGAGACCGAGTGTTGTTTAATCTGTGGCTGTGGGTCGTCCTTGAGCTTCCCGGACTCTCGTGTCCACATAACCTCCAGCAGTGGCACTAATGCGCGTTATGAGCTGCCACGTTGCCTGCTGCTGTTCCAGGGAAATACCAATGTTTGTGTGCTAAAAGTAAAGACGAAGTACACGGCAAAGGCACTAAAGGCTAGTCATCGCAAATATGTGGATAGACCGGAGGAATGAGAGAGTTTGCAAACTTTTAAATGCACAGTTGTATTTTTTTAAACATTTATTTACAAATGCCCAGCACCTCCATGACTTTGGTTGTAATTGTTTTAGAGTAAGACATTCCACTTGACTTCAGAACCTTGTAATTGGGGTTCAGAATTCCTGCCATGGACACAATGAATGGATACCTTTGCTGCATACCTCAGCGACAGGGAAGAAATGGATGACACAAACTGAACAAACAATCAAGGGGTGGACCAACATTGTAACTGACTTAGAAACATTTAAAAAAATCATATTCGGACTTAATTTGAACATAGGCAAGGCAAGAGTTTATTTGTAGAGTTTATTCGCAATACACAAGGCAATTCAAAGTGCTCTACACAACAGGCAAAAATGCATAAAAATCACAAAACAGTTTAAGACATAAAAGAGAAGAGTGCAAAGAAAATCATTTCAGTCATATGCACAGCTAAACAAAACAGAATTGTCTCAAATTGAGAAGACTTTACTGACAGACATGGGACTTATACACTGGATATAATTTAATTTGATTTGATTTGTGTTACTTGTTTGCTTTCTATCTGTGTTGTGTACTAGGTTCATTGCTTCATGTGCTTCAAATGTAAAAATAATAATATTTTGTTATATAAACTGGGGGAAGTCCTAAACCACGCCAAATGTGTGCCACGACTATAGGAACCAAAGCAATGTTTTAGGTAGAAATAGCAAAGACTGACAGAACATGCAAATTCAAAACTGAAAAGTCCTGCCTGAGCAGAGAGTCAAACACTAAATCTTCTCTCTTCGCCACCATGTCACTTGCAAGATAGAGATGTGCTGGTTTTGAAGATATACGACAAAATGCAAGTCAAAACTCAAATTAAAATATAATTCAGTGAGACTAAGGGTGCATTCACAAGTGAGACTAGCCCCTAAAAGCTTTGGAAACAGGCTTGTTTTGTCTTGAAAGTTAGAGGCCTGTGTTCATATTATCCAAACATATATTGATTGAATTTCTAAAAGGCTATATAATCAGTTCCAAATCAGACGCTGAGTTCAGCACTGAGCCTAGAGGCTGTTTGTTATGGGGAGAATTACTTAAGACTTGTCAAGATGCCACCGTCGTGTTCCCGGGCTCTTTCCTGCTTCCTGACTGTAGCAGGTGGAACAGATCCTCTGCTAAATATTTGTTTGCGATCTTTAATAGAGTGTATTTTAATGACGAAGTGTCCCTGTGGCTTTGCAGAGAGAGGGACCATTACATTTCCCTCAATAGAAGCTGTAATAGCCACAAACCATATGTTCTGATTCCAGCTGTCACGCACACAGGCTGTATTCTTATGGGATCTGCTTTCAGAATATGTGAATGTCTATGCAAAATCAAGACAAATGTGGCTGGAATGGACTCTTGTGATTATAATATCTGCCTGACACGGTGCACTTAATCTTTGACCATGTCCGGGTGTCTGATAATGTTGCATCATTAGTTTCCCTGACAATGATTTAGCGTGCAGCCTCTTACCCCATTGACCTGTGCGGTGTTTAAAGCTAACCTTCTCTTAGCCTCTGCCTTCATTTCTCACTTGTGAGCTGTCAGGTGCACATAAATTGGACACAAGTTGTACCACGGCCGGTGGTGAGGCGCCACAGAGGGGCTGCAGAGGAACCAGGCCAATCTGCTTCGGCATCCGTTACATTTACATGGTCCGGGAAGGTTAGTGGTTCCTGAAAGATTACCACCTCTAATTTCTTTGGGGAGGATGGGACCTTGGTTCGGCTGCCAACACTTTGAATGTTAACTAAAAGCCAGTACAGGTCAGCAGGCAGGTTGGGGACCAGAGCACCGCCACGCTTCACGCCGGGCAGGAAGTTCCCATCCATCTCTGGCACAGTGCTAATGACCCGTACGGGGAAGATCTGTGGGCACAAATGTGGAGGCGTTTACACAATAATGCTGTTTGGGCGAATATGCAAGAATGTGGTGGTGGTGGTGCACGGGGCTTGGTTTTAGTATTCCCTTTCTTTATGCTCTCCGAATCCTGTTTTTCAATAGAGACTTTGGAATAGCACTGATTCTGTTGCACAGGTATTACTCCGGGACACAGAGATGTAATAATACTAGCCAAAGCGAGCCGATCCGAGCCTCCTCCTCCTCTCGGGGCGTCCTGCTGCTCAGTGCAACACTTTCATGATAAAAACAGAAGTGTGTGATGAGCTGTTTGAAGTGTTCACTCATCAGCCTCAGAGACATCTGTATACGACTCTGGCAAATACACTGAGGAGTTCTGCACTTTTTACTTTCCTTTGATAATTTACGCAGACTTTACCGACTTGGATGATCACTGCATGGCTCCTCAAAAGGTAAAGAACTTGCTCTTCAAAGTCCAGCGTGGATTTACGGCCCGTTCATCACAAAGCAATCGCACCTTTATTGTATTTTTCATTTCAGACTTCACCAGAACGCGTCTGTAGCGCTGGTAATGAGGAAAGAGCGGTGGCTACGCCTCAAGAAGGGCACAAACCATCTAACTGTGTCAGCCAAGACTACATGTGAACACTATACAAAGACGTGTAGACCGGGCCACACTCTGATTGTCTAAAGGAGAAGGTTGCCATACCAACTTGTCCACAAGCTAAGCAGGGATGGGCCTGGTTAGTACTGGAATGGGAGATTAGTGAAATGCCATGTGCCACAGGAGAGCGGTCGTTTTGCCTCCAGTGTCCATGTGTGCTTGTGTATGAGAGTGAATGATTAGGAATGAACTAATGGCTACATTACGATGTGTTTACAGCATTTGTATCATGTATAATAATAATAAAAAAATATAGCCGCAAGCGGCAATGATCGGCCCTCGCCACGCCGCCGCCACGCCGCCGCCACGCCGCAAGAGGAGCCCCAATTGTCCTTTTATTACGCCTACTGCTGAATCTGTGACGCTGTCACATCTTCTCCCCTTTGTTTTACCATCAAAAAGCTATTTTATTTTGAATTCTTGGCAAAATGTGCGGCTTTGCCGCACAGACACCGTGACTCTTTGAATGAAAATGTGGATAACTTTTGATGGTCTTGAAGATGAGTCTCACCAAATTTCAGGTTAATAGGGCTGACGCCCTGGGAGGAGTTTGTGAAAGTCTAAAGTGTAAACATGAAAGGTTTCGGTCATCGTTACGGCAACGCCATAACAATTATGACATGAGTCATTGACTTTTTTGATGGGGATGCTAAAATTGAGTTGTGTGTCAAATTTCATATAATTTCGCAAAACTAAACATTTAACCTCCATATAAAATCTGTAGGGGGCGCTGTGGCGCCAAATGAATTTATTTCACTTCAAGTAGGTTTAGGGCAAAGAGTTTAACAACTGATTGTAATTTGACGCAATTCGGACTTTATCTGCGCAAACGGCAGAAATTTTAAATATGGGAGATTTCTGAAATTCTAGCTACAGTTTGCGGCTTCGCCGCTCAGAGACCGTGAGAGGTATCAATGTAATTTGGATAACTTTTGATGTCCCACTCCTCAGTAGCATTTTCACCAAATTTCAGCTTTTTAGGGCCAACGCCCTGGGAGGAGTTCGTAAAAGTACGACGTTTGGAAAAACTCCGAAGTCATGTTTAGCCATTTTTGAAGCAATATGGCCGACATTTGGTTGGGCGGACGGCATTGCCGTAATAATATTTTTTACTTCTCTTGTCACCATCTACCTCTGCGCCAAATTTCATGATTCTACGATCAGATTTTTTTTGGGTCATTTCCCATCTCTCAATGCATTTTTGGTACATTTGGTGGCGCTGACGCGCCAATTTTTTTTATTTTAGAAAAGGGAAATAGCCAGAATGTAGAGAGGCACGATTTTTAGAGGTGTGCAAATTTTTGTGACTTTTCGTCAATGTTCACTGGGTGAAAAATAGGGGGGTTGGTCCCGAGAAGAAGAAAGAAAGAAAGAAAGAAAGAATTAAAGCCGCAAGCGGCATCCAACGGCCCTCGCGGGCCGCCGGCCTTCCGACTCTGCGCTTTTGACTTGATAAAGATGGCGCCCTTATTGTGTCTTGAATAAAAAAAGAACTTGACAGACGGCGACACATTGGACATGGCCAATCCAGTGCAAATGAACACAAGTGTCAGTCAAATTTGCTGCGCCGCCGCACAGAGACCGTAGCACTTGGAATAAAAATATGGATACCTTTTGATGCCCCGCTTGTGTAGATGATTTTTCCCAAAGTAAAGCTTGATCGAGCTATTGCCCACGGAGGAGTTTGTTAAAGTGTGAAGCGTAAATGTGAACATTTCAAGGATTTGGCGTTTTTCCCATTTGTGACAGTATATTTGCAGCTCCACGGCACAGAGACCGTACCACTTAAAATCAAAATATGGATAACTTTTGATGCCCCGTTTGTGTAGATGATTTTCCCCAAATATGAGCTTGATCGGGCAATCGCCCTAGGAGGAGTTCGTTAAAGTGTGAAGCGTAAAAATGTGGTGATTTTAGAGATTTCGCTGTTTTCCCATTTCTGACATATATTTGCGGGTCCGCCACACAGAGACCGTAGCACTTAGAATCAAAATATGGGTAAGTTTTGATGCCCCGCTTGTGTAGATGATATTCTCCAAATATGAACTTGATCGGACAATCGCCCTAGGAGGAGTTCATTAAAGTGTGAAGCGTAAAAATGTGGTGATTTGAGCGATTCTACGATTTTCCCATAAGGATAACATGGGATGTTTCTGTCAACGCTACGGTTACGCCGTACAAAATATGACTTTGGCTCTCATACTTTTATGATCAGGATGGCAAATTAGAATTTTGTTCAAAATATCATGTCATTTGGAAAAACTCTATTGTTTATAGGCCACTCTGAAGGCCAAATAGTCAGAATTCTGGGAAACGTTTGCGGCTCCGTCGCACAAAGACCGTAAAAGTTATCCTTAAAATTTGGATAACTTTAGATGCACCACTTGTCTAGAGGACGTACACCGATTTTGAGGTTGGTGGGCAAAACGCACTAGGAGGACTTCGTTAAAGTGTAAAACATAAAAATGTGGTAATTTGAGAGATTTTGTGGTTTTCCCATAGGGATAACATGGGAGGTTTCTGTCATCGCTACGACTACGGCGTAAAAATTTAGGCATTTTTGTGATTGGCTTTTGTGATCGGGACGGCAAAATAGAATTTTGGGTAAAGTTTAGACAATTTTGGTAAAACTAATTTTTGACCTTCAATGTTAATTTAAAGGTCACTCTGTAGGGGGCGCTATCACTGCCATTTCAATTTTGTCAGCCTAAACTGGTCCAAACTAGAAAGTTTAACAACTGATTCAAATTTGGTCCTAATCGGACTGGTTTTGATCAAATGGGAGCAATTTTTAGACCTGCAATATTCCAAAATAAGTTGTCCAACTTTGCGGCTGCGCCGCACACAGACCGTAAAAGGTATCTCAAAAAATTGAATAACTTTAGATGCCCCACTTGTCCAGAGGACGTACGCCGATTTTGAAGTCGGTGGGCAAAACGCCCTAGGAGGAGTTCGTCAAAGTTTGACGTAAACAAAATGGCTAACTCAGCTTGTTTTCATTTTCAAAGGAAGATGGCGGCCATAGGGTAAGTTTGGGGGCGTGGCCACAATGTTTTTTTTTGTTTATCCTCACGAGAGGAATGCGTGTCCCGAATTTCGTAGCTTTACGCCAAAGTTGACCTCGGGGCGTCTCCCATAGGCGCAATGTATTTTGACTTTTGTCGGTGGCGCTGTCGCGCCATTTTTTAACGAAAAAAAAAATGGCCCAGAAAAAATAAAATTTTTCACCGATTCTGAATTTTGGGCAAAGTTTGGTGAGTTTTTGAGCATGTTCAGGGGGTCAAATTAGAGATCAAAGCGCTGAAGAAGAACAAGAAAAATTAAAGCCGCAAGCGGCATCCAACGGCCCTCGCGGGCCGCCGGCCTTCCGACTCTGCGCTTTTGACTTGATAAAGATGGCGCCCTTATTGTGTGTTGAATAAAAAAAGAACTTGACAGACGGCGACACATTGGACATGGCCAATCCAGTGCAAATGAACACAAGTGTCAGTCAAATTTGCTGCGCCGCCGCACAGAGACCGTAGCACTTGGAATAAAAATATGGATAACTTTTGATGCCCCGCTTGTGTAGATGATTTTTCCCAAAGTAAAGCTTGATCGAGCTATTGCCCACGGAGGAGTTTGTTAAAGTGTGAAGCGTAAATGTGAACATTTCAAGGATTTGGCGTTTTTCCCATTTGTGACAGTATATTTGCAGCTCCACGGCACAGAGACCGTACCACTTAAAATCAAAATATGGATAACTTTTGATGCCCCGTTTGTGTAGAGGATTTTCCCCAAATATGAGCTTGATCGGGCAATCGCCCTAGGAGGAGTTCGTTAAAGTGTGAAGCGTAAAAATGTGGTGATTTTAGAGATTTCGCTATTTTCCCATTTCTGACATATATTTGCGGGTCCGCCACACAGAGACCGTAGCACTTAGAATCAAAATATGGGTAAGTTTTGATGCCCCGCTTGTGTAGATGATATTCTCCAAATATGAACTTGATCGGACAATCGCCCTAGGAGGAGTTTGTTAAAGTGTGAAGCGTAAAAATGTGGTGATTTGAGCGATTCTACGATTTTCCCATAAGGATAACATGGGATGTTTCTGTCAACGCTACGGTTACGCCGTACAAAATATGACTTTGGCTCTCATACTTGTATGATCAGGATGGCAAATTAGAATTTCGTTCAAAATATCATGTCATTTGGAAAAACTCTATTGTTTATAGGCCACTCTGAAGGCCAAATAGTCAGAATTCTGGGAAACGTTTGCGGCTCCGTCGCACAAAGACCGTAAAAGTTATCCTTAAAATTTGGATAACTTTAGATACACCACTTGTCTAGAGGACGTACACCGATTTTGAGGTTGGTGGGCAAAACGCACTAGGAGGACTTCGTTAAAGTGTAAAACATAAAAATGTGGTAATTTGAGAGATTTTGTGGTTTTCCCATAGGGATAACATGGGAGGTTTCTGTCATCGCTACGACTACGGCGTAAAAATTTAGGCATTTTTGTGATTGGCTTTTGTGATCGGGACGGCAAAATAGAATTTTGGGTAAAGTTTAGACAATTTTGGTAAAACTAATTTTTGACCTTCAATGTTAATTTAAAGGTCACTCTGTAGGGGGCGCTATCACTGCCATTTCAATTTTGTCAGCCTAAACTGGTCCAAACTAGAAAGTTTAACAACTGATTCAAATTTGGTCCTAATCGGACTGGTTTTGATCAAATGGGAGCAATTTTTAGACCTGCAATATTCCAAAATAAGTTGTCCAACTTTGCGGCTGCGCCGCACACAGACCGTAAAAGGTATCTCAAAAAATTGAATAACTTTAGATGCCCCACTTGTCCAGAGGACGTACGCCGATTTTGAAGTCGGTGGGCAAAACGCCCTAGGAGGAGTTCGTCAAAGTTTGACGTAAACAAAATGGCTAACTCAGCTTGTTTTCATTTTCAAAGGAAGATGGCGGCCATAGGGTAAGTTTGGGGGCGTGGCCACAATGTTTTTTTTTGTTTATCCTCACGAGAGGAATGCGTGTCCCGAATTTCGTAGCTTTACGCCAAAGTTGACCTCGGGGCGTCTCCCATAGGCGCAATGTATTTTGACTTTTGTCGGTGGCGCTGTCGCGCCATTTTTTAACGAAAAAAAAAATGGCCCAGAAAAAATAAAATTTTTCACCGATTCTGAATTTTGGGCAAAGTTTGGTGAGTTTTTGAGCATGTTCAGGGGGTCAAATTAGAGATCAAAGCGCTGAAGAAGAACAAGAAAAATTAAAGCCGCAAGCGGCATCCAACGGCCCTCGCGGGCCGCCGGCCTTCCGACTCTGCGCTTTTGACTTGATAAAGATGGCGCCCTTATTGTGTGTTGAATAAAAAAAGAACTTGACAGACGGCGACACATTGGACATGGCCAATCCAGTGCAAATGAACACAAGTGTCAGTCAAATTTGCTGCGCCGCCGCACAGAGACCGTAGCACTTGGAATAAAAATATGGATAACTTTTGATGCCGCGCTTGTGTAGATGATTTTTCCCAAAGTAAAGCTTGATCGAGCTATTGCCCACGGAGGAGTTTGTTAAAGTGTGAAGCGTAAATGTGAACATTTCAAGGATTTGGCGTTTTTCCCATTTGTGACAGTATATTTGCAGCTCCACGGCACAGAGACCGTACCACTTAAAATCAAAATATGGATAACTTTTGATGCCCCGTTTGTGTAGATGATTTTCCCCAAATATGAGCTTGATCGGGCAATCGCCCTAGGAGGAGTTCGTTAAAGTGTGAAGCGTAAAAATGTGGTGATTTTAGAGCTTTCGCTGTTTTCCCATTTCTGACATATATTTGCGGGTCCGCCACACAGAGACCGTAGCACTTAGAATCAAAATATGGGTAAGTTTTGATGCCCCGCTTGTGTAGATGATATTCTCCAAATATGAACTTGATCGGACAATCGGCCTAGGAGGAGTTCGTTAAAGTGTGAAGCGTAAAAATGTGGTGATTTGAGCGATTCTACGATTTTCCCATAAGGATAACATGGGATGTTTCTGTCAACGCTACGGTTACGCCGTACAAAATATGACTTTGGCTCTCATACTTGTATGATCAGGATGGCAAATTAGAATTTCGTTCAAAATATCATGTCATTTGGAAAAACTCTATTGTTTATAGGCCACTCTGAAGGCCAAATAGTCAGAATTCTGGGAAACGTTTGCGGCTCCGTCGCACAAAGACCGTAAAAGTTATCCTTAAAATTTGGATAACTTTAGATACACCACTTGTCTAGAGGACGTACACCGATTTTGAGGTTGGTGGGCAAAACGCACTAGGAGGACTTCGTTAAAGTGTAAAACATAAAAATGTGGTAATTTGAGAGATTTTGTGGTTTTCCCATAGGGATAACATGGGAGGTTTCTGTCATCGCTACGACTACGGCGTAAAAATTTAGGCATTTTTGTGATTGGCTTTTGTGATCAGGACGGCAAAATAGAATTTTGGGTAAAGTTTAGACAATTTTGGTAAAACTAATTTTTGACCTTCAATGTTAATTTAAAGGTCACTCTGTAGGGGGCGCTATCACTGCCATTTCAATTTTGTCAGCCTAAACTGGTCCAAACTAGAAAGTTTAACAACTGATTCAAATTTGGTCCTAATCGGACTGGTTTTGATCAAATGGGAGCAATTTTTAGACCTGCAATATTCCAAAATAAGTTGTCCAACTTTGCGGCTGCGCCGCACACAGACCGTAAAAGGTATCTCAAAAAATTGAATAACTTTAGATGCCCCACTTGTCCAGAGGACGTACGCCGATTTTGAAGTCGGTGGGCAAAACGCCCTAGGAGGAGTTCGTCAAAGTTTGACGTAAACAAAATGGCTAACTCAGCTTGTTTTCATTTTCAAAGGAAGATGGCGGCCATAGGGTAAGTTTGGGGGCGTGGCCACAATGATTTTTTTTGTTTATCCTCACGAGAGGAATGCGTGTCCCGAATTTCGTAGCTTTACGCCAAAGTTGACCTCGGGGCGTCTCCCATAGGCGCAATGTATTTTGACTTTTGTCGGTGGCGCTGTCGCGCCATTTTTTAACGAAAAAAAAAATGGCCCAGAAAAAATAAAATTTTTCGCCGATTCTGAATTTTGGGCAAAGTTTGGTGAGTTTTTGAGCATGTTCAGGGGGTCAAATTAGAGATCAAAGCGCTGAAGAAGAACAAGAAAAATAATAATAATAATAATAATAATATTTTTAGCAAAAACAATATAGCCGTTTTTACTATAACAACAAATGATACATCGTTTGAAAGCTCTAAGCCTTCCCGATGCCGCCATGGGGTGGAATCATCATTACGAGCGCTTACGCGCTCGTCACTCCCTATTCCGTCGGGATGCCCCGCCCACTCCCCATAGACTTCCATTGATTTGAGCAGATACAAGCATGGCCCATGCCTGCGGCATGGATTCTCGCGTACGGGACGATGCCAGGAGGGTTTTTGGAGGAATGCAGCGCTTCGCGCTGCTGTTGTCAACAATTAGTGAATGGGCTACGCCCATTCACTAATTGTTGACTATTTCTGTCATAGCAGGAGTAAGTATGCATGATCCATGCCTTCGGCATGGGCTAGTTCACTGTACTTGCCAGGGGCGACGGGGTACCAAACATGCGGGCTGCGCCCGCATGTTTGGTCAGACAGTTGCAACGCTGCCTTCGGCAGCGTTGCGGGAGCAATAGGCCCTCCCCCTGCTGGGGCTCGGGCCTAATAATAATAATATTTTTAGCAAAAACAATATAGCCGTTTTTACTATAACAACAAATGATACATCGTTTGAAAGCTCTAAGCCTTCCCGATGCCGCCATGGGGTGGAATTATCATTACGAGCGCTTACGCGCTCGTCACTCCCTATTCCGTCGGGATGCCCCGCCCACTCCCCATAGACTTCCATTGATTTGAGCAGATACAAGCATGGCCCATGCCTGCGGCATGGATTCTCGCATACGGGACGATGCCAGGAGGGTTTTGGAGGAATGCAGCGCTTCGCGCTGCTGTTGTCAACAATTAGTGAATGGGCTACGCCCATTCACTAATTGTTGACTATTTCTGTCATAGCAGGAGTAAGTATGCATGATCCATGCCTTCGGCATGGGCTAGTTCACTGTACTTGCCAGGGGCGACGGGGTACCAAACATGCGGGCTGCGCCCGCATGTTTGGTCAGACAGTTGCAACGCTGCCTTCGGCAGCGTTGCGGGAGCAATAGGCCCTCCCCCTGCTGGGGCTCGGGCCTAATAATATTCCGATGCGAAAACAATGTTTCCCATTTTTCAAATATCATAAACTATACATTTTCGGAAAGCGCTCGCGCTTTCCTACCTCATGGTGTGGGTCCCTGGTCACTGACGGGTACTTTCGATAATTTTGAGTGGGCTCCGCCCACTTTGTGTTTTTGGCCCTCTATACAGTAATAATGTTCAATTTTTGCATTACATGCTTATATGCACGGAACATGCAAGAGATGGGGAACGTATTCGTGAGCTACTTAGCGCAAATGAGTGCTTTATATGGGGATGACGACCGCTTCGCGGTCGTCATCCCAATGTAAAGTGCTCGTTTAGTGCGAACTTTTGCACGGGCTTCGCCCGTTTACAACGGTAATGTTCCATTTTCCTACAACTAATTAGTATGCACGGGGCGTGCATGAGTGGAGGAGTGCGTTAGTGAGTGTTTGGAAGTGGGCGAGCGCTTCGCGCTCGATTTCGTGCGCACTACGTGCGCACTTTCGCAGCCGTGCTTCGCACGGCCTTACGAGATTAATAGGCCTCTCGCCAGCTTGTGGCGCTCGGGCCTAATTAAAGAAATCATTTGGCCGTGATTGACAGAGGGATTAGTCAGTGAGAGAAATGCTGTCTATAGCAAAACAAACTGGTGGTTTGTATACAAGAAAGGAAATGAATAAGATAAAAGAGTGACTGTAAAAGACAATGTCAGGAGGATCAGTAATCTGAAGTGAGAGATTTTTTTTTCTAAATAATAGATGAGCTTGTCTGTTTCCTGATTGCACAGTTCTGACATAGGTCTGAGTTCTAAAGCTGCGACCAGATCCATCAAGCTCTCCGTGGGTTTCAGAATGATGAGAATCTAGGGCCGTTGCCATGGCCTTATTGTTAGCCATATGTAGAGTATCACCGTGAATGGAAAGATACCCTGATAGCCCCAGCCCTACTTGACATGGAAGACATTAGTAACACTTCAAAGATTGATGCGGTGATAGTTCTGAGGTAAATGGGGTCTGACCAAAAGCAGCATCACTCTCTCTAAACAATGTGTCCAAAGCGGCATCTCATCATCATACGAGATGCAGCCCCACTTATTCATAAAACTCAAAATACACATCACTGCACCTGACTTAGCAGCACTGAGGTTAGCTCAGATCAGCTCACAGCAAAAAGGTCTCAAGTTTGATTCCAGGACAGTGTGCATGTTCTCTCTCCTTGTATATATTACATTTTGAACGTTTACTATGTATTAGCCACATGTGGCGTGGCACAGTGTTAGCACGATAAACCCATATGCTCTATTATAACAAATAAATAACAAAATAAAGTACTTTGACGCTCGCAAGCTGTCTTATCCTTCCATGTTCAACTCATGAAGTAGTCAGAGCAATTCCAGTGACAATATAGATTAGGCAAACACAGAGAAGCAGCGAGCAAGACTGATATAAAGAAATGTTACTGGCAATATTCAATCAATCAAACACACTTTATTTCTAAAGTAGTTCTCAGCATGTAACTCAAAGAGCTTTTACATAGACAATTAAAATCATTCCCTCAAACCCGTCCACAACCACCCGACCTCACTATGAACCAGCCCATGGTCAACATAGTCACATGTACACCCTCCATTCACTCACACACACAACACACACACACAGACACACACACACACAGACACACACACACACACACACACACACACACATGACACACACACACACACAGACACACACACACACAGACACACACACACACACACACACACACACACATGACACACACACACACACACTCACACACACACACATGACACATACACACACACACACTCACACACACACACTCACACACACACACACACACACACACACACACATGACACACACACACACACACACACTCACACACACACACACACACATGACACATACACACACACACACTCACACACACACACTCACACACACACACACACACACACATGACACACACACACACACACTCACACACACACACACACACACACACTCACACACACACACACACACACACACACATGACACATACACACACTCACACACACACACTCACACACACACACACACACACACACATGACACACACACACACACTCACACACACACACACACACACACACACACATGACACACGCTCACACACACTCACACACACACACACACACACATGACACACACAAAAAATATGACCTTTAACTAGACTTTGATCTAGATACAATTAAATAAACAGATCAAAAACAATGAACACATGGAACATACATGGAACATATTTTTGAAATACTTTGTCAAATCACTATTGGTGTTTTTCTTTTGTGTGTGTGATATTACTGCCACATTCTGTTGAACATATAGACACCTATACACTCTCCTCCGTTCAAATAACTCCTTCACAGTTAGAACAAAAGCACGTCCTTTGTACTCAGAGTCAGTTTGCCTGCAGCAGAAGAATGGAACGAGCAGCCCTACACTCCACTGGCAGCGCCTCGCAGCCTGGAGGGATCTCAATGCAGCACACACCTAAACAACTATTGCTTTATATGAGAGTTAGCAAATAGTTAGCATTTGCTGTGACATAAAAGAGGCCGAGCCAATAGCGAGTGAAATAATAAAATATTGAAATGTCTATAAAACATGAATGCAGAATCTTTCTACAACTCTGTCTCTTGTTAATTGAGTTGCTACTGAGAACGTGAAGGCTCTGGAGAATAATTTGTCAGTGGAAAACACGGAACGGACCAATTTATTGGTTGCTGCAGGCGGTGGAGTTCCGACCAGCTTTGATCAACCTTTTTAGGTCAGATTCTCGAAACACATAGCACAGAATTACATGGCAGAGGAAAATATTTCATCTTTTTAAATAACAAGAAACATTTTTATAGTTAGCTGTTAGTGAGCAAATTCCTCAGAGGGATAAAGTCAGACAGAGCAGCGAGCAGATTATTTATTGTTTTGAGGAGGTAAGTTAAACATTTATCATGAAAATAGTGACAGAAAGAGTAATTATAAGTTTTGCGGGCGCTGGAGTCGGTTGACAGTGAGTGCGGGCGGCTGACATGCTAAATTAAAAGCATTCTTCAAAGAACTTCACATGGACTGAAGAGGCTTTGATTTAACTATCCTGCTGTCAGTCTGATAGTGCATCGAGAAAGAAGGGTTTTGTCAAATACTTTTCTCTTTTTTACCAAATAAAACTAAAATCTGTGTTTCTGTTGGCTTCAGACAGTGGACAATACAACTCTGCTTAAAATGAAATGTTGTTTCCTTTTGGGTCCAGTCAATCTTCAAATAACTTTCCGGGGTTTTTACTGTTCACCACAGTCACCATGGTTATATGCTTCTAAAATTCATCATGGGAAATATTTTGTTAAAGTTTATAAGAAAGTGCTCCATAAAACACTTTTGATTGATTGGAACCAGATTTGGTCACACTTTATTTTACACCATCCAGAGACACTGACATTAAACACATTGAAGATAAACCTCAGACTTTGGCTCAAGAGGAAACAGGTCTGTGATCACTGATTCTGAAGTGTTGATTAACTCTAATGTTGTCATTTATTATCAATGTGTGTACAGTGTTATATGTTGTTTCTGACCTGCCAGAGACTACAAATGGAAAAGTAGCCAATGGGCTAGTTCAGCATATTTACACAGTGTAATCATTAATATACATTGTTCCTTTAAATACATCAATGTAAATCTAAAACCCTTGTACCTTCTTCAAGTATAATATAACATACTGTGTAACTACCTTTATAACATGTTACATACCAAGTGAAACAGCCTGTAATAATGTGTAATTCCATTGTATTTAGGGCTAGAATATTTACATTAAAAGGCATTACAGTTTGCAACCCATTATGTTACATGTTGTTATTGCTTGTCACATAATGTGTTACATTATGTGACAAACAACAATATAACAAATTCTCAAAGGTTGTTTTAAATCATGTGTTATAGGTTTACATAATTAGGCCCGAGCGCCACAAGCTGGCGAGAGGCCTATTAGTCCCGTGTGAAGCACGGCTGCGAAAGTTTCCTAGTAGTAGGAAAATGGAACATTACCGTTGTAAACGGGCGAAGCCCGTGCAAAAGTGCACACTAAACGAGCACTTTACATTGGGATGACGACCGCAATACGGTCGTCATCCCTATATAAAGCATTCATTTGCGCTAAGTAGCTCACGAATACGCTCCCCATCTCTTGCATGTTCCGTGCATATAAGCATGTAATGCAAAAATTTAACATTATTACTGTAAAGAGGGCCAAAAACACAAAGTGGGCGGAGCCAACTCAAAATTAATGAAAGTACCCGTCAGTGACCAGGGACCTACACCATGAGGTAGGAAAGCGCGAGCGCTTTCCGAAAATGTATAGTTTATGATATTTGAAAAATGGGAAACATTGTTTTCGCATCGGAATATTATTAGGCCCGAGCGCCACAAGCTGGCGAGAGGCCTATTAATCTCGTAAAGGCCGTGCGAAGCACGGCTGCGAAAGTGCGCACATAGTGCGCACGAAATCGAGCGCGAAGCGCTCGCCCACTTCCAAACACTCACTAACGCACTCCTTCACTCACGCATGTTTGTGCCCGCATGTTTGGTACCCCGTCGCCCCTGGCAAGTACAGTGAACTAGCCCATGCCGAAGGCATGGATCATGCATACTTACGCCTGCTATGACAGAAATAGTCAACAATGAGTGAATGGGCGTAGCCCATTCACTCATTGTTGGTACCCCGTCGCCCCTGGCAAGTACAGTGAACTAGCCCATGCCGAAGGCATGGATCATGAATACTTACTCCTGCTATGACAGAAATAGTCAACAATGAGTGAATGGGCGTAGCCCATTCACTCATTGTTGACAACAGCAGCGCGAAGCGCTGCATTCCTCCAAAAACCCTCTTGGCATCGTCCCGTACGCGAAAATCCATGCCGCAGGCATGGGTCATGCTTGTATCTGCTCAAATCAATGGAAGTCTATGGGGAGTGGGCGGGGCATCCCAACGGAATAGGGAGTGACGAGCGCGTAAGCGCTCGTAATGATGATTCCACCCCATGACGGCATCGGGAAGGCTTAGAGCTTTCAAACGATGTATAATTTGTTGTTATAGTGGAAACGGCTATATTGTTTTTGCTAAAAATATTATTATTAGGCCCGAGCCCCAGCAGGGCGGAGGGCCTATTGCTCCCGCAACGCTGCCGAAGGCAGCGTTGCAACTGTCTTACCAAACATGCGGGCGCAGCCCGCATGTTTGGTGCCCCGTCGCCCCTGGCAAGTACAGTGAACTAGCCCATGCCGAAGGCATGGATCATGCATACTTACTCCTGCTATGACAGAAATAGTCAACAATTAGTGAATGGGCGTAGCCCATTCACTAATTGTTGACAACAGCAGCGCGAAGCGCTGCATTCCTCCAAACACCCTCCTGGCATCGTCCCGTACGCGAGAATCCATGCCGCAGGCATGGGCCATGCTTGTATCTGCTCAAATCAATGGAAGTCTATGGGGAGTGGGCGGGGCATCTCGACGGAATAGGGACTGACGAGCGCGTAAGCGCTCGTAATGATGATTCCACCCCATGGCGGCATCGGGAAGGCTTAGAGCTTTCAAACGATGTATAATTTGTTGTTATAGTGAAAACGGCTATATTGTTTTTGCTAAAAATATTATTATTATTATTATTAGGCCCGAGCCCCAGCAGGGCGGAGGGCCTATTGCTCCCGCAACGCTGCCGAAGGCAGCGTTGCAACTGTCTTACCAAACATGCGGGCGCAGCCCGCATGTTTGGTGCCCCGTCGCCCCTGGCAAGTACAGTGAACTAGCCCATGCCGAAGGCATGGATCATGCATACTTACTCCTGCTATGACAGAAATAGTCAACAATTAGTGAATGGGCGTAGCCCATTCACTAATTGTTGACAACAGCAGCGCGAAGCGCTGCATTCCTCCAAAAACCCTCCTGGCATTGTCCCGTACGCGAGAATCCATACCGCAGGCATGGGCCATGCTTGTATCTGCTCAAATCAATGGAAGTCTATGGGGAGTGGGCGGGGCATCCCGACGGAATAGGGAGTGACGAGCGCGTAAGCGCTCGTAATGATGATTCCACCCCATGGCGGCATCGGGAAGGCTTAGAGCTTTCAAACGATGTATAATTTGTTGTTATAGTGGAAACGGCTATATTGTTTTTGCTAAAAATATTATTATTTTTATTAGGCCCGAGCGCCACAAGCTGGCGAGAGGCCTATTAATCTCGTAAGGCCGTGCGAAGCACGGCTGCGAAAGTGCGCACGTAGTGCGCACGAAATCGAGCGCGAAGCGCTCGCCCACTTCCAAACACTCACTAACGCACTCCTCCACTCATGCACGCCCCGTGCATACTAATTAGTTGTAGGAAAATGGAACATTACCGTTGTAAACGGGCGAAGCCCGTGCAAAAGTTCGCACTAAACGAGCACTTTACATTGGGATGACGACCGCTTCGCGGTCGTCATCCCCATATAAAGCACTCATTTGCGCTAAGTAGCTCACGAATACGTTCCCCATCTCTTGCATGTTCCGTGCATATAAGCATGTAATGCAAAAATTGAACATTATTACTGTATAGAGGGCCAAAAACACAAAGTGGGCGGAGCCCACTCAAAATTATCGAAAGTACCCGTCAGTGACCAGGGACCCACACCATGAGGTAGGAAAGCGCGAGCGCTTTCCGAAAATGTATAGTTTATGATATTTGAAAAATGGGAAACATTGTTTTCGCATCGGAATATTATTCTTTCTTTCTTTCTTTCTTTCTTCTTCTTCTCGGGACCAACCCCCCTATTTTTCACCCAGTGAACATTGACGAAAAGTCACAAAAATTTGCACACCTCTAAAAATCGTGCCTCTCTACATTCTGGCTATTTCCCTTTTCTAAAATAAAAAAAATTGGCGCGTCAGCGCCACCAAATGTACCAAAAATGCATTGAGAGATGGGAAATGACCCAAAAAAAATCTGATCGTAGAATCATGAAATTTGGCGCAGAGGTAGATGGTGACAAGAGAAGTAAAAAATATTATTACGGCAACGCCGTCCCCCGAACCAAATGTCGGCCATATTACTTCAAAAATGGCTAAACATGACTTCGGAGTTTTTCCAAACGTCGTACTTTTACGAACTCCTCCCAGGTCGTTGGCCCTAAAAAGCTGAAATTTGGTGAAAATGCTACTGAGGAGTGGGACATCAAAAGTTATCCAAATTACATTGATACCTCTCACGGTCTCTGTGCGGCGAAGCCGCAAACTGTAACTAAAATTTCAGAAATCTCCCATATTTAAAATTTCTGCCGTTTGCGCAGATAAAGTCCGAATTGCGTCAAATTAGAATCAGTTGTTAAACTCTTTGCCCTAAACCTACTTGAAGTGAAATAAATTCATTTGGCGCCACAGCGCCCCCTACAGATTTTATATGGAGGTTAAATGTTTAGTTTTGCGAAATTATATGAAATTTGACACACAACTCAATTTTAGCATCCCCATCAAAAAAGTCAATGAGACCCATGTCATAATTGTTATGGCGTTGCCGTAACGATGACCGAAACCTCCCATGTTATTCCAATGGGGCCAGAACATGTTTACACTTTAGACTTTCACAAACTCCTCCCAGGGCGTCAGCCCTATTAACCTGAAATTTGGTGAGACTCATCTTCAGGACCATCAAAAGTTATCCACATTTTCATTCAAAGAGTCACGGTGTCTGTGCGGCAAAGCCGCACATTTTGCCAAGAATTCAAAATAAAATTGCTTTTTGATGGTAAAACAAAGGGGAGAACATGTGACAGCGTCACAGATTCAGCAGTAGGCGTGATAAAAGGACAATTGGGGCGCGTTAGCGCCCCCTCCTCTTGCGGCGTGGCGGCGGTGTGGCGGCGGCGTGGCGAGGGCCGATCATTGCCGCTTGCGGCTATATTTATTAGGCCCGAGCGCCACAAGCTGGCGAGAGGCCTATTAATCTCGTAAGGCCGTGCGAAGCACGGCTGCGAAAGTGCGCACGTAGTGCGCACGAAATCGAGCGCGAAGCGCTCGCCCACTTCCAAACACTCACTAACGCACTCCTCCACTCATGCACGCCCCGTGCATACTAATTAGTTGTAGGAAAATGGAACATTACCGTTGTAAACGGGCGAAGCCCGTGCAAAAGTTCGCACTAAACGAGCACTTTACATTGGGATGACGACCGCGAAGCGGTCGTCATCCCCATATAAAGCACTCATTTGCGCTAAGTAGCTCACGAATACGTTCCCCATCTCTTGCATGTTCCGTGCATATAAGCATGTAATGCAAAAATTGAACATTATTACTGTATAGAGGGCCAAAAACACAAAGTGGGCGGAGCCCACTCAAAATTATCGAAAGTACCCGTCAGTGACCAGGGACCCACACCATGAGGTAGGAAAGCGCGAGCGCTTTCCGAAAATGTATAGTTTATGATATTTGAAAAATGGGAAACATTGTTTTCGCATCGGAATATTATTCTTTCTTTCTTTCTTTCTTCTTCTTCTCGGGACCAACCCCCCTATTTTTCACCCAGTGAACATTGACGAAAAGTCACAAAAATTTGCACACCTCTAAAAATCGTGCCTCTCTACATTCTGGCTATTTCCCTTTTCTAAAATAAAAAAAATTGGCGCGTCAGCGCCACCAAATGTACCAAAAATGCATTGAGAGATGGGAAATGACCCAAAAAAAATCTGATCGTAGAATCATGAAATTTGGCGCAGAGGTAGATGGTGACAAGAGAAGTAAAAAATATTATTACGGCAACGCCGTCCCCCGAACCAAATGTCGGCCATATTACTTCAAAAATGGCTAAACATGACTTCGGAGTTTTTCCAAACGTCGTACTTTTACGAACTCCTCCCAGGGCGTTGGCCCTAAAAAGCTGAAATTTGGTGAAAATGCTACTGAGGAGTGGGACATCAAAAGTTATCCAAATTACATTGATACCTCTCACGGTCTCTGTGCGGCGAAGCCGCAAACTGTAACTAAAATTTCAGAAATCTCCCATATTTAAAATTTCTGCCGTTTGCGCAGATAAAGTCCGAATTGCGTCAAATTAGAATCAGTTGTTAAACTCTTTGCCCTAAACCTACTTGAAGTGAAATAAATTCATTTGGCGCCACAGCGCCCCCTACAGATTTTATATGGAGGTTAAATGTTTAGTTTTGCGAAATTATATGAAATTTGACACACAACTCAATTTTAGCATCCCCATCAAAAAAGTCAATGAGACCCATGTCATAATTGTTATGGCGTTGCCGTAACGATGACCGAAACCTCCCATGTTATTCCAATGGGGCCAGAACATGTTTACACTTTAGACTTTCACAAACTCCTCCCAGGGCGTCAGCCCTATTAACCTGAAATTTGGTGAGACTCATCTTCAGGACCATCAAAAGTTATCCACATTTTCATTCAAAGAGTCACGGTGTCTGTGCGGCAAAGCCGCACATTTTGCCAAGAATTCAAAATAAAATTGCTTTTTGATGGTAAAACAAAGGGGAGAACATGTGACAGCGTCACAGATTCAGCAGTAGGCGTGATAAAAGGACAATTGGGGCGCGTTAGCGCCCCCTCCTCTTGCGGCGTGGCGGCGGTGTGGCGGCGGCGTGGCGAGGGCCGATCATTGCCGCTTGCGGCTATATTTATTATTATTATTATTATTTTTCTTGTTCTTCTTCAGCGCTTTGATCTCTAATTTGACCCCCTGAACATGCTCAAAAACTCACCAAACTTTGCCCAAAATTCAGAATCGGCGAAAAATTTTATTTTTTCTGGGCCATTTTTTTTTTTCGTTAAAAAATGGCGCGACAGCGCCACCGACAAAAGTCAAAATACATTGCGCCTATGGGAGACGCCCCGAGGTCAACTTTGGCGTAAAGCTACGAAATTCGGGACACGCATTCCTCTCGTGAGGATAAACAAAAAAAATCATTGTGGCCACGCCCCCAAACTTACCCTATGGCCGCCATCTTCCTTTGAAAATGAAAACAAGCTGAGTTAGCCATTTTGTTTACGTCAAACTTTGACGAACTCCTCCTAGGGCGTTTTGCCCACCGACTTCAAAATCGGCGTACGTCCTCTGGACAAGTGGGGCATCTAAAGTTATTCAATTTTTTGAGATACCTTTTACGGTCTGTGTGCGGCGCAGCCGCAAAGTTGGACAACTTATTTTGGAATATTGCAGGTCTAAAAATTGCTCCCATTTGATCAAAACCAGTCCGATTAGGACCAAATTTGAATCAGTTGTTAAACTTTCTAGTTTGGACCAGTTTAGGCTGACAAAATTGAAATGGCAGTGATAGCGCCCCCTACAGAGTGACCTTTAAATTAACATTGAAGGTCAAAAATTAGTTTTACCAAAATTGTCTAAACTTTACCCAAAATTCTATTTTGCCGTCCCGATCACAAAAGCCAATCACAAAAATGCCTAAATTTTTACGCCGTAGTCGTAGCGATGACAGAAACCTCCCATGTTATCCCTATGGGAAAACCACAAAATCTCTCAAATTACCACATTTTTATGTTTTACACTTTAACGAAGTCCTCCTAGTGCGTTTTGCCCACCAACCTCAAAATCGGTGTACGTCCTCTAGACAAGTGGTGTATCTAAAGTTATCCAAATTTTAAGGATAACTTTTACGGTCTTTGTGCGACGGAGCCGCAAACGTTTCCCAGAATTCTGACTATTTGGCCTTCAGAGTGGCCTATAAACAATAGAGTTTTTCCAAATGACATGATATTTTGAACAAAATTCTAATTTGCCATCCTGATCATAAAAGTATGAGAGCCAAAGTCATATTTTGTACGGCGTAACCGTAGCGTTGACAGAAACATCCCATGTTATCCTTATGGGAAAATCGTAGAATCGCTCAAATCACCACATTTTTACGCTTCACACTTTAATGAACTCCTCCTAGGGCGATTGTCCGATCAAGTTCATATTTGGAGAATATCATCTACACAAGCGGGGCATCAAAACTTACCCATATTTTGATTCTAAGTGCTACGGTCTCTGTGTGGCGGACCCGCAAATATATGTCAGAAATGGGAAAACAGCGAAATCTCTAAAATCACCACATTTTTACGCTTCACACTTTAACGAACTCCTCCTAGGGCGATTGCCCGATCAAGCTCATATTTGGGGAAAATCATCTACACAAACGGGGCATCAAAAGTTATCCATATTTTGATTTTAAGTGGTACGGTCTCTGTGCCGTGGAGCTGCAAATATACTGTCACAAATGGGAAAAACGCCAAATCCTTGAAATGTTCACATTTACGCTTCACACTTTAACAAACTCCTCCGTGGGCAATAGCTCGATCAAGCTTTACTTTGGGAAAAATCATCTACACAAGCGGGGCATCAAAAGGTATCCATATTTTTATTCCAAGTGCTACGGTCTCTGTGCGGCGGCGCAGCAAATTTGACTGACACTTGTGTTCATTTGCACTGGATTGGCCATGTCCAATGTGTCGCCGTCTGTCAAGTTCTTTTTTTATTCAAGACACAATAAGGGCGCCATCTTTATCAAGTCGAAAGCGCAGAGTCGGAAGGCCGGCGGCCCGCGAGGGCCGTTGGATGCCGCTTGCGGCTTTAATTTTTCTTGTTCTTCTTCAGCGCTTTGATCTCTAATTTGACCCCCTGAACATGCTCAAAAACTCACCAAACTTTGCCCAAAATTCAGAATCGGCGAAAAATTTTATTTTTTCTGGGCCATTTTTTTTTTCGTTAAAAAATGGCGCGACAGCGCCACCGACAAAAGTCAAAATACATTGCGCCTATGGGAGACGCCCCGAGGTCAACTTTGGCGTAAAGCTACGAAATTCGGGACACGCATTCCTCTCGTGAGGATAAACAAAAAAAATCATTGTGGCCACGCCCCCAAACTTACCCTATGGCCGCCATCTTCCTTTGAAAATGAAAACAAGCTGAGTTAGCCATTTTGTTTACGTCAAACTTTGACGAACTCCTCCTAGGGCGTTTTGCCCACCGACTTCAAAATCGGCGTACGTCCTCTGGACAAGTGGGGCATCTAAAGTTATTCAATTTTTTGAGATACCTTTTACGGTCTGTGTGCGGCGCAGCCGCAAAGTTGGACAACTTATTTTGGAATATTGCAGGTCTAAAAATTGCTCCCATTTGATCAAAACCAGTCCGATTAGGACCAAATTTGAATCAGTTGTTAAACTTTCTAGTTTGGACCAGTTTAGGCTGACAAAATTGAAATGGCAGTGATAGCGCCCCCTACAGAGTGACCTTTGAATTAACATTGAAGGTCAAAAATTAGTTTTACCAAAATTGTCTAAACTTTACCCAAAATTCTATTTTGCCGTCCCGATCACAAAAGCCAATCACAAAAATGCCTAAATTTTTACGCCGTAGTCGTAGCGATGACAGAAACCTCCCATGTTATCCCTATGGGAAAACCACAAAATCTCTCAAATTACCACATTTTTATGTTTTACACTTTAACGAAGTCCTCCTAGTGCGTTTTGCCCACCAACCTCAAAATCGGTGTACGTCCTCTAGACAAGTGGTGTATCTAAAGTTATCCAAATTTTAAGGATAACTTTTACGGTCTTTGTGCGACGGAGCCGCAAACGTTTCCCAGAATTCTGACTATTTGGCCTTCAGAGTGGCCTATAAACAATAGAGTTTTTCCAAATGACATGATATTTTGAACGAAATTCTAATTTGCCATCCTGATCATAAAAGTATGAGAGCCAAAGTCATATTTTGTACGGCGTAACCGTAGCGTTGACAGAAACATCCCATGTTATCCTTATGGGAAAATCGTAGAATCGCTCAAATCACCACATTTTTACGCTTCACACTTTAATGAACTCCTCCTAGGGCGATTGTCCGATCAAGTTCATATTTGGAGAATATCATCTACACAAGCGGGGCATCAAAACTTACCCATATTTTGATTCTAAGTGCTACGGTCTCTGTGTGGCGGACCCGCAAATATATGTCAGAAATGGGAAAACAGCGAAATCTCTAAAATCACCACATTTTTACGCTTCACACTTTAACGAACTCCTCCTAGGGCGATTGCCCGATCAAGCTCATATTTGGGGAAAATCATCTACACAAACGGGGCATCAAAAGTTATCCATATTTTGATTTTAAGTGGTACGGTCTCTGTGCCGTGGAGCTGCAAATATACTGTCACAAATGGGAAAAACGCCAAATCCTTGAAATGTTCACATTTACGCTTCACACTTTAACAAACTCCTCCGTGGGCAATAGCTCGATCAAGCTTTACTTTGGGAAAAATCATCTACACAAGCGGGGCATCAAAAGGTATCCATATTTTTATTCCAAGTGCTACGGTCTCTGTGCGGCGGCGCAGCAAATTTGACTGACACTTGTGTTCATTTGCACTGGATTGGCCATGTCCAATGTGTCGCCGTCTGTCAAGTTCTTTTTTTATTCAAGACACAATAAGGGCGCCATCTTTATCAAGTCGAAAGCGCAGAGTCGGAAGGCCGGCGGCCCGCGAGGGCCGTTGGATGCCGCTTGCGGCTTTAATTTTTCTTGTTCTTCTTCAGCGCTTTGATCTCTAATTTGACCCCCTGAACATGCTCAAAAACTCACCAAACTTTGCCCAAAATTCAGAATCGGCGAAAAATTTTATTTTTTCTGGGCCATTTTTTTTTTCGTTAAAAAATGGCGCGACAGCGCCACCGACAAAAGTCAAAATACATTGCGCCTATGGGAGACGCCCCGAGGTCAACTTTGGCGTAAAGCTACGAAATTCGGGACACGCATTCCTCTCGTGAGGATAAACAAAAAAAATCATTGTGGCCACGCCCCCAAACTTACCCTATGGCCGCCATCTTCCTTTGAAAATGAAAACAAGCTGAGTTAGCCATTTTGTTTACGTCAAACTTTGACGAACTCCTCCTAGGGCGTTTTGCCCACCGACTTCAAAATCGGCGTACGTCCTCTGGACAAGTGGGGCATCTAAAGTTATTCAATTTTTTGAGATACCTTTTACGGTCTGTGTGCGGCGCAGCCGCAAAGTTGGACAACTTATTTTGGAATATTGCAGGTCTAAAAATTGCTCCCATTTGATCAAAACCAGTCCGATTAGGACCAAATTTGAATCAGTTGTTAAACTTTCTAGTTTGGACCAGTTTAGGCTGACAAAATTGAAATGGCAGTGATAGCGCCCCCTACAGAGTGACCTTTGAATTAACATTGAAGGTCAAAAATTAGTTTTACCAAAATTGTCTAAACTTTACCCAAAATTCTATTTTGCCGTCCCGATCACAAAAGCCAATCACAAAAATGCCTAAATTTGTACGCCGTAGTCGTAGCGATGACAGAAACCTCCCATGTTATCCCTATGGGAAAACCACAAAATCTCTCAAATTACCACATTTTTATGTTTTACACTTTAACGAAGTCCTCCTAGTGCGTTTTGCCCACCAACCTCAAAATCGGTGTACGTCCTCTAGACAAGTGGTGTATCTAAAGTTATCCAAATTTTAAGGATAACTTTTACGGTCTTTGTGCGACGGAGCCGCAAACGTTTCCCAGAATTCTGACTATTTGGCCTTCAGAGTGGCCTATAAACAATAGAGTTTTTCCAAATGACATGATATTTTGAACGAAATTCTAATTTGCCATCCTGATCATACAAGTATGAGAGCCAAAGTCATATTTTGTACGGCGTAACCGTAGCGTTGACAGAAACATCCCATGTTATCCTTATGGGAAAATCGTAGAATCGCTCAAATCACCACATTTTTACGCTTCACACTTTAACAAACTCCTCCTAGGGCGATTGTCCGATCAAGTTTATATTTGGAGAATATCATCTACACAAGCGGGGCATCAAAACTTACCCATATTTTGATTCTAAGTGCTACGGTCTCTGTGTGGCGGACCCGCAAATATATGTCAGAAATGGGAAAACAGCGAAATCTCTAAAATCACCACATTTTTACGCTTCACACTTTAACGAACTCCTCCTAGGCCGATTGCCCGATCAAGCTCATATTTGGGGAAAATCATCTACACAAACGGGGCATCAAAAGTTATCCATATTTTGATTTTAAGTGGTACGGTCTCTGTGCCGTGGAGCTGCAAATATACTGTCACAAATGGGAAAAACGCCAAATCCTTGAAATGTTCACATTTATGCTTCACACTTTAACAAACTCCTCCGTGGGCAATAGCTCGATCAAGCTTTACTTTGGGAAAAATCATCTACACAAGCGCGGCATCAAAAGTTATCCATATTTTTATTCCAAGTGCTACGGTCTCTGTGCGGCGGCGCAGCAAATTTGACTGACACTTGTGTTCATTTGCACTGGATTGGCCATGTCCAATGTGTCGCCGTCTGTCAAGTTCTTTTTTAATTCAACACAATAAGGGCGCCATCTTTATCAAGTCGAAAGCGCAGAGTCAGAAGGCCGGCGGCCCGCGAGGGCCGTTGGATGCCGCTTGCGGCTTTAATTTTTCTTGTTCTTCTTCAGCGCTTTGATCTCTAATTTGACCCCCTGAACATGCTCAAAAACTCACCAAACTTTGCCCAAAATTCAGAATCGGTGAAAAATTTTATTTTTTCTGGGCCATTTTTTTTTTCGTTAAAAAATGGCGCGACAGCGCCACCGACAAAAGTCAAAATACATTGCGCCTATGGGAGACGCCCCGAGGTCAACTTTGGCGTAAAGCTACGAAATTCGGGACACGCATTCCTCTCGTGAGGATAAACAAAAAAAAACATTGTGGCCACGCCCCCAAACTTACCCTATGGCCGCCATCTTCCTTTGAAAATGAAAACAAGCTGAGTTAGCCATTTTGTTTACGTCAAACTTTGACGAACTCCTCCTAGGGCGTTTTGCCCACCGACTTCAAAATCGCCGTACGTCCTCTGGACAAGTGGGGCATCTAAAGTTATTCAATTTTTTGAGATACCTTTTACGGTCTGTGTGCGGCGCAGCCGCAAAGTTGGACAACTTATTTTGGAATATTGCAGGTCTAAAAATTGCTCCCATTTGATCAAAACCAGTCCGATTAGGACCAAATTTGAATCAGTTGTTAAACTTTCTAGTTTGGACCAGTTTAGGCTGACAAAATTGAAATGGCAGTGATAGCGCCCCCTACAGAGTGACCTTTAAATTAACATTGAAGGTCAAAAATTAGTTTTACCAAAATTGTCTAAACTTTACCCAAAATTCTATTTTGCCGTCCCGATCACAAAAGCCAATCACAAAAATGCCTAAATTTTTACGCCGTAGTCGTAGCGATGACAGAAACCTCCCATGTTATCCCTATGGGAAAACCACAAAATCTCTCAAATTACCACATTTTTATGTTTTACACTTTAACGAAGTCCTCCTAGTGCGTTTTGCCCACCAACCTCAAAATCGGTGTACGTCCTCTAGACAAGTGGTGTATCTAAAGTTATCCAAATTTTAAGGATAACTTTTACGGTCTTTGTGCGACGGAGCCGCAAACGTTTCCCAGAATTCTGACTATTTGGCCTTCAGAGTGGCCTATAAACAATAGAGTTTTTCCAAATGACATGATATTTTGAACAAAATTCTAATTTGCCATCCTGATCATAAAAGTATGAGAGCCAAAGTCATATTTTGTACGGCGTAACCGTAGCGTTGACAGAAACATCCCATGTTATCCTTATGGGAAAATCGTAGAATCGCTCAAATCACCACATTTTTACACTTCACACTTTAACAAACTCCTCCTAGGGCGATTGTCCGATCAAGTTCATATTTGGAGAATATCATCTACACAAGCGGGGCATCAAAACTTACCCATATTTTGATTCTAAGTGCTACGGTCTCTGTGTGGCGGACCCGCAAATATATGTCAGAAATGGGAAAACAGCGAAATCTCTAAAATCACCACATTTTTACGCTTCACACTTTAACGAACTCCTCCTAGGCCGATTGCCCGATCAAGCTCATATTTGGGGAAAATCATCTACACAAACGGGGCATCAAAAGTTATCCATATTTTGATTTTAAGTGGTACGGTCTCTGTGCCGTGGAGCTGCAAATATACTGTCACAAATGGGAAAAATGCCAAATCCTTGAAATGTTCACATTTACGCTTCACACTTTAACAAACTCCTCCGTGGGCAATAGCTCGATCAAGCTTTACTTTGGGAAATATCATCTACACAAGCGGGGCATCAAAAGTTATCCATATTTATATTCCAAGTGCTACGGTCTCTGTGCGGCGGCGCAGCACATTTGACTGACACTTGTGTTCATTTGCACTGGATTGGCCATGTCCAATGTGTCGCCGTCTGTCAAGTTCTTTTTTTATTCAACACACAATAAGGGCGCCATCTTTATCAAGTCAAAAGCGCAGAGTCGGAAGGCCGGCGGCCCGCGAGGGCCGTTGGATGCCGCTTGCGGCTTTAATTAGGCCCGAGCCCCAGCAGGGGGAGGGCCTATTGCTCCCGCAACGCTGCCGAAGGCAGCGTTGCAACTGTCTGACCAAACATGCGGGCGCAGCCCGCATGTTTGGTACCCCGTCGCCCCTGGCAAGTACAGTGAACTAGCCAATGCCGAAGGCATGGATCATGCATACTTACTCCTGCTATGACAGAAATAGTCAACAATTAGTGAATGGGCGTAGCCCATTCACTAATTGTTGACAACAGCAGCGCGAAGCGCTGCATTCCTCCAAAAACCCTCCTGGCATCGTCCCGTATGCGAGAATCCATGCCGCAGGCATGGGCCATGCTTGTATCTGCTCAAATCAATGGAAGTCTATGGGGAGTGGGCGGGGCATCCCGACGGAATAGGGAGTGACGAGCGCGTAAGCGCTCGTAATGATAATTCCACCCCATGGCGGCATCGGGAAGGCTTAGAGCTTTCAAACGATGTATCATTTGTTGTTATAGTAAAAACGGCTATATTGTTTTTGCTAAAAATATTATTATTATTTTTCTTGTTCTTCTTCAGCGCTTTGATCTCTAATTTGACCCCCTGAACATGCTCAAAAACTCACCAAACTTTGCCCAAAATTCAGAATCGGTGAAAAATTTTATTTTTTCTGGGCCATTTTTTTTTTCGTTAAAAAATGGCGCGACAGCGCCACCGACAAAAGTCAAAATACATTGCGCCTATGGGAGACGCCCCGAGGTCAACTTTGGCGTAAAGCTACGAAATTCGGGACACGCATTCCTCTCGTGAGGATAAACAAAAAAAAACATTGTGGCCACGCCCCCAAACTTACCCTATGGCCGCCATCTTCCTTTGAAAATGAAAACAAGCTGAGTTAGCCATTTTGTTTACGTCAAACTTTGACGAACTCCTCCTAGGGCGTTTTGCCCACCGACTTCAAAATCGGCGTACGTCCTCTGGACAAGTGGGGCATCTAAAGTTATTCAATTTTTTTGAGATACCTTTTACGGTCTGTGTGCGGCGCAGCCGCAAAGTTGGACAACTTATTTTGGAATATTGCAGGTCTAAAAATTGCTCCCATTTGATCAAAACCAGTCCGATTAGGACCAAATTTGAATCAGTTGTTAAACTTTCTAGTTTGGACCAGTTTAGGCTGACAAAATTGAAATGGCAGTGATAGCGCCCCCTACAGAGTGACCTTTAAATTAACATTGAAGGTCAAAAATTAGTTTTACCAAAATTGTCTAAACTTTACCCAAAATTCTATTTTGCCGTCCCGATCACAAAAGCCAATCACAAAAATGCCTAAATTTTTACGCCGTAGTCGTAGCGATGACAGAAACCTCCCATGTTATCCCTATGGGAAAACCACAAAATCTCTCAAATTACCACATTTTTATGTTTTACACTTTAACGAAGTCCTCCTAGTGCGTTTTGCCCACCAACCTCAAAATCGGTGTACGTCCTCTAGACAAGTGGTGTATCTAAAGTTATCCAAATTTTAAGGATAACTTTTACGGTCTTTGTGCGACGGAGCCGCAAACGTTTCCCAGAATTCTGACTATTTGGCCTTCAGAGTGGCCTATAAACAATAGAGTTTTTCCAAATGACATGATATTTTGAACAAAATTCTAATTTGCCATCCTGATCATAAAAGTATGAGAGCCAAAGTCATATTTTGTACGGCGTAACCGTAGCGTTGACAGAAACATCCCATGTTATCCTTATGGGAAAATCGTAGAATCGCTCAAATCACCACATTTTTACGCTTCACACTTTAATGAACTCCTCCTAGGGCGATTGTCCGATCAAGTTCATATTTGGAGAATATCATCTACACAAGCGGGGCATCAAAACTTACCCATATTTTGATTCTAAGTGCTACGGTCTCTGTGTGGCGGACCCGCAAATATATGTCAGAAATGGGAAAACAGCGAAATCTCTAAAATCACCACATTTTTACGCTTCACACTTTAACGAACTCCTCCTAGGGCGATTGCCCGATCAAGCTCATATTTGGGGAAAATCATCTACACAAACGGGGCATCAAAAGTTATCCATATTTTGATTTTAAGTGGTACGGTCTCTGTGCCGTGGAGCTGCAAATATACTGTCACAAATGGGAAAAACGCCAAATCCTTGAAATGTTCACATTTACGCTTCACACTTTAACAAACTCCTCCGTGGGCAATAGCTCGATCAAGCTTTACTTTGGGAAAAATCATCTACACAAGCGGGGCATCAAAAGGTATCCATATTTTTATTCCAAGTGCTACGGTCTCTGTGCGGCGGCGCAGCAAATTTGACTGACACTTGTGTTCATTTGCACTGGATTGGCCATGTCCAATGTGTCGCCGTCTGTCAAGTTCTTTTTTTATTCAAGACACAATAAGGGCGCCATCTTTATCAAGTCAAAAGCGCAGAGTCGGAAGGCCGGCGGCCCGCGAGGGCCGTTGGATGCCGCTTGCGGCTTTAATTTTTCTTGTTCTTCTTCAGCGCTTTGATCTCTAATTTGACCCCCTGAACATGCTCAAAAACTCACCAAACTTTGCCCAAAATTCAGAATCGGTGAAAAATTTTATTTTTTCTGGGCCATTTTTTTTTTCGTTAAAAAATGGCGCGACAGCGCCACCGACAAAAGTCAAAATACATTGCGCCTATGGGAGACGCCCCGAGGTCAACTTTGGCGTAAAGCTACGAAATTCGGGACACGCATTCCTCTCGTGAGGATAAACAAAAAAAAACATTGTGGCCACGCCCCCAAACTTACCCTATGGCCGCCATCTTCCTTTGAAAATGAAAACAAGCTGAGTTAGCCATTTTGTTTACGTCAAACTTTGACGAACTCCTCCTAGGGCGTTTTGCCCACCGACTTCAAAATCGGCGTACGTCCTCTGGACAAGTGGGGCATCTAAAGTTATTCAATTTTTTGAGATACCTTTTACGGTCTGTGTGCGGCGCAGCCGCAAAGTTGGACAACTTATTTTGGAATATTGCAGGTCTAAAAATTGCTCCCATTTGATCAAAACCAGTCCGATTAGGACCAAATTTGAATCAGTTGTTAAACTTTCTAGTTTGGACCAGTTTAGGCTGACAAAATTGAAATGGCAGTGATAGCGCCCCCTACAGAGTGACCTTTAAATTAACATTGAAGGTCAAAAATTAGTTTTACCAAAATTGTCTAAACTTTACCCAAAATTCTATTTTGCCGTCCTGATCACAAAAGCCAATCACAAAAATGCCTAAATTTTTACGCCGTAGTCGTAGCGATGACAGAAACCTCCCATGTTATCCCTATGGGAAAACCACAAAATCTCTCAAATTACCACATTTTTATGTTTTACACTTTAACGAAGTCCTCCTAGTGCGTTTTGCCCACCAACCTCAAAATCGGTGTACGTCCTCTAGACAAGTGGTGTATCTAAAGTTATCCAAATTTTAAGGATAACTTTTACGGTCTTTGTGCGACGGAGCCGCAAACGTTTCCCAGAATTCTGACTATTTGGCCTTCAGAGTGGCCTATAAACAATAGAGTTTTTCCAAATGACATGATATTTTGAACGAAATTCTAATTTGCCATCCTGATCATACAAGTATGAGAGCCAAAGTCATATTTTGTACGGCGTAACCGTAGCGTTGACAGAAACATCCCATGTTATCCTTATGGGAAAATCGTAGAATCGCTCAAATCACCACATTTTTACGCTTCACACTTTAACAAACTCCTCCTAGGGCGATTGTCCGATCAAGTTTATATTTGGAGAATATCATCTACACAAGCGGGGCATCAAAACTTACCCATATTTTGATTCTAAGTGCTACGGTCTCTGTGTGGCGGACCCGCAAATATATGTCAGAAATGGGAAAACAGCGAAATCTCTAAAATCACCACATTTTTACGCTTCACACTTTAACGAACTCCTCCTAGGCCGATTGCCCGATCAAGCTCATATTTGGGGAAAATCATCTACACAAACGGGGCATCAAAAGTTATCCATATTTTGATTTTAAGTGGTACGGTCTCTGTGCCGTGGAGCTGCAAATATACTGTCACAAATGGGAAAAACGCCAAATCCTTGAAATGTTCACATTTACGCTTCACACTTTAACAAACTCCTCCGTGGGCAATAGCTCGATCAAGCTTTACTTTGGGAAAAATCATCTACACAAGCGGGGCATCAAAAGGTATCCATATTTTTATTCCAAGTGCTACGGTCTCTGTGCGGCGGCGCAGCAAATTTGACTGACACTTGTGTTCATTTGCACTGGATTGGCCATGTCCAATGTGTCGCCGTCTGTCAAGTTCTTTTTTAATTCAACACAATAAGGGCGCCATCTTTATCAAGTCGAAAGCGCAGAGTCAGAAGGCCGGCGGCCCGCGAGGGCCGTTGGATGCCGCTTGCGGCTTTAATTTTTCTTGTTCTTCTTCAGCGCTTTGATCTCTAATTTGACCCCCTGAACATGCTCAAAAACTCACCAAACTTTGCCCAAAATTCAGAATCGGTGAAAAATTTTATTTTTTCTGGGCCATTTTTTTTTTCGTTAAAAAATGGCGCGACAGCGCCACCGACAAAAGTCAAAATACATTGCGCCTATGGGAGACGCCCCGAGGTCAACTTTGGCGTAAAGCTACGAAATTCGGGACACGCATTCCTCTCGTGAGGATAAACAAAAAAAAACATTGTGGCCACGCCCCCAAACTTACCCTATGGCCGCCATCTTCCTTTGAAAATGAAAACAAGCTGAGTTAGCCATTTTGTTTACGTCAAACTTTGACGAACTCCTCCTAGGGCGTTTTGCCCACCGACTTCAAAATCGGCGTACGTCCTCTGGACAAGTGGGGCATCTAAAGTTATTCAATTTTTTGAGATACCTTTTACGGTCTGTGTGCGGCGCAGCCGCAAAGTTGGACAACTTATTTTGGAATATTGCAGGTCTAAAAATTGCTCCCATTTGATCAAAACCAGTCCGATTAGGACCAAATTTGAATCAGTTGTTAAACTTTCTAGTTTGGACCAGTTTAGGCTGACAAAATTGAAATGGCAGTGATAGCGCCCCCTACAGAGTGACCTTTAAATTAACATTGAAGGTCAAAAATTAGTTTTACCAAAATTGTCTAAACTTTACCCAAAATTCTATTTTGCCGTCCCGATCACAAAAGCCAATCACAAAAATGCCTAAATTTTTACGCCGTAGTCGTAGCGATGACAGAAACCTCCCATGTTATCCCTATGGGAAAACCACAAAATCTCTCAAATTACCACATTTTTATGTTTTACACTTTAACGAAGTCCTCCTAGTGCGTTTTGCCCACCAACCTCAAAATCGGTGTACGTCCTCTAGACAAGTGGTGTATCTAAAGTTATCCAAATTTTAAGGATAACTTTTACGGTCTTTGTGCGACGGAGCCGCAAACGTTTCCCAGAATTCTGACTATTTGGCCTTCAGAGTGGCCTATAAACAATAGAGTTTTTCCAAATGACATGATATTTTGAACAAAATTCTAATTTGCCATCCTGATCATAAAAGTATGAGAGCCAAAGTCATATTTTGTACGGCGTAACCGTAGCGTTGACAGAAACATCCCATGTTATCCTTATGGGAAAATCGTAGAATCGCTCAAATCACCACATTTTTACACTTCACACTTTAACAAACTCCTCCTAGGGCGATTGTCCGATCAAGTTCATATTTGGAGAATATCATCTACACAAGCGGGGCATCAAAACTTACCCATATTTTGATTCTAAGTGCTACGGTCTCTGTGTGGCGGACCCGCAAATATATGTCAGAAATGGGAAAACAGCGAAATCTCTAAAATCACCACATTTTTACGCTTCACACTTTAACGAACTCCCCCTAGGGCGATTGCCCGATCAAGCTCATATTTGGGGAAAATCATCTACACAAACGGGGCATCAAAAGTTATCCATATTTTGATTTTAAGTGGTACGGTCTCTGTGCCGTGGAGCTGCAAATATACTGTCACAAATGGGAAAAACGCCAAATCCTTGAAATGTTCACATTTACGCTTCACACTTTAACAAACTCCTCCGTGGGCAATAGCTCGATCAAGCTTTACTTTGGGAAAAATCATCTACACAAGCGGGGCATCAAAAGGTATCCATATTTTTATTCCAAGTGCTACGGTCTCTGTGCGGCGGCGCAGCAAATTTGACTGACACTTGTGTTCATTTGCACTGGATTGGCCATGTCCAATGTGTCGCCGTCTGTCAAGTTCTTTTTTTATTCAAGACACAATAAGGGCGCCATCTTTATCAAGTCGAAAGCGCAGAGTCGGAAGGCCGGCGGCCCGCGAGGGCCGTTGGATGCCGCTTGCGGCTTTAATTTTTCTTGTTCTTCTTCAGCGCTTTGATCTCTAATTTGACCCCCTGAACATGCTCAAAAACTCACCAAACTTTGCCCAAAATTCAGAATCGGTGAAAAATTTTATTTTTTCTGGGCCATTTTTTTTTTCGTTAAAAAATGGCGCGACAGCGCCACCGACAAAAGTCAAAATACATTGCGCCTATGGGAGACGCCCCGAGGTCAACTTTGGCGTAAAGCTACGAAATTCGGGACACGCATTCCTCTCGTGAGGATAAACAAAAAAAAACATTGTGGCCACGCCCCCAAACTTACCCTATGGCCGCCATCTTCCTTTGAAAATGAAAACAAGCTGAGTTAGCCATTTTGTTTACGTCAAACTTTGACGAACTCCTCCTAGGGCGTTTTGCCCACCGACTTCAAAATCGGCGTACGTCCTCTGGACAAGTGGGGCATCTAAAGTTATTCAATTTTTTGAGATACCTTTTACGGTCTGTGTGCGGCGCAGCCGCAAAGTTGGACAACTTATTTTGGAATATTGCAGGTCTAAAAATTGCTCCCATTTGATCAAAACCAGTCCGATTAGGACCAAATTTGAATCAGTTGTTAAACTTTCTAGTTTGGACCAGTTTAGGCTGACAAAATTGAAATGGCAGTGATAGCGCCCCCTACAGAGTGACCTTTAAATTAACATTGAAGGTCAAAAATTAGTTTTACCAAAATTGTCTAAACTTTACCCAAAATTCTATTTTGCCGTCCCGATCACAAAAGCCAATCACAAAAATGCCTAAATTTTTACGCCGTAGTCGTAGCGATGACAGAAACCTCCCATGTTATCCCTATGGGAAAACCACAAAATCTCTCAAATTACCACATTTTTATGTTTTACACTTTAACGAAGTCCTCCTAGTGCGTTTTGCCCACCAACCTCAAAATCGGTGTACGTCCTCTAGACAAGTGGTGTATCTAAAGTTATCCAAATTTTAAGGATAACTTTTACGGTCTTTGTGCGACGGAGCCGCAAACGTTTCCCAGAATTCTGACTATTTGGCCTTCAGAGTGGCCTATAAACAATAGAGTTTTTCCAAATGACATGATATTTTGAACAAAATTCTAATTTGCCATCCTGATCATAAAAGTATGAGAGCCAAAGTCATATTTTGTACGGCGTAACCGTAGCGTTGACAGAAACATCCCATGTTATCCTTATGGGAAAATCGTAGAATCGCTCAAATCACCACATTTTTACGCTTCACACTTTAACAAACTCCTCCTAGGGCGATTGTCCGATCAAGTTCATATTTGGAGAATATCATCTACACAAGCGGGGCATCAAAACTTACCCATATTTTGATTCTAAGTGCTACGGTCTCTGTGTGGCGGACCCGCAAATATATGTCAGAAATGGGAAAACAGCGAAATCTCTAAAATCACCACATTTTTACGCTTCACACTTTAACGAACTCCTCCTAGGCCGATTGCCCGATCAAGCTCATATTTGGGGAAAATCATCTACACAAACGGGGCATCAAAAGTTATCCATATTTTGATTTTAAGTGGTACGGTCTCTGTGTGGCGGACCCGCAAATATATGTCAGAAATGGGAAAACAGCGAAATCTCTAAAATCACCACATTTTTACGCTTCACACTTTAACGAACTCCTCCTAGGGCGATTGCCCGATCAAGCTCATATTTGGGGAAAATCATCTACACAAACGGGGCATCAAAAGTTATCCATATTTTGATTTTAAGTGGTACGGTCTCTGTGCCGTGGAGCTGCAAATATACTGTCACAAATGGGAAAAACGCCAAATCCTTGAAATGTTCACATTTACGCTTCACACTTTAACAAACTCCTCCGTGGGCAATAGCTCGATCAAGCTTTACTTTGGGAAAAATCATCTACACAAGCGGGGCATCAAAAGGTATCCATATTTTTATTCCAAGTGCTACGGTCTCTGTGCGGCGGCGCAGCAAATTTGACTGACACTTGTGTTCATTTGCACTGGATTGGCCATGTCCAATGTGTCGCCGTCTGTCAAGTTCTTTTTTTATTCAAGACACAATAAGGGCGCCATCTTTATCAAGTCGAAAGCGCAGAGTCGGAAGGCCGGCGGCCCGCGAGGGCCGTTGGATGCCGCTTGCGGCTTTAATTTTTATTATTTTTCTTGTTCTTCTTCAGCGCTTTGATCTCTAATTTGACCCCCTGAACATGCTCAAAAACTCACCAAACTTTGCCCAAAATTCAGAATCGGCGAAAAATTTTATTTTTTCTGGGCCATTCTTTTTTTCGTTAAAAAATGGCGCGACAGCGCCACCGACAAAAGTCAAAATACATTGCGCCTATGGGAGACGCCCCGAGGTCAACTTTGGCGTAAAGCTACGAAATTCGGGACACGCATTCCTCTTGTGAGGATGAACAAAAAAAATCATTGTGGCCACGCCCCCAGACTTACCCTATGGCCGCCATCTTCCTTTGAAAATGAAAATACGCTGTGTTAGTCAATTTGTTCACGTCAAACTTTGACGAACTCCTCCTAGGGCGTTTTGCCCACCGACTTCAAAATCGGCGTACGTCCTCTGGACAAGTGGGGCATCTAAAGTTATTCAATTTTTTGAGATACCTTTAACGGTCTGTGTGCGGCGCAGCCGCAAAGTTGGACAACTTATTTTGGAATATTGCAGATCTAAAAATTGCTCCCATTTGATCAAAACCAGTCCGATTAGGACCAAATTTTAATCAGTTGTTAAACTTTCTAGTTTGGACCAGTTAAGGCTGACAAAATTGAAATGGCCGCGATAGCGCCCCCTACAGAGTGACCTTTAAATTAACATTGAAGGTCAAAAATTAGTTTTACCAAAATTGTCTAAACTTTACCCAAAATTCTATTTTGCCGTCCCGATCAAAAAAGCCAATCACAAAAATGCCTAAATTTTTACGGCGTAGTCGTAGCGATGACAGAAACCTCCCATGTTATCCCTATGGGAAAACCGCAAAATCTCTCAAATTACCACATTTTTATGTTTTACACTTCAACGAACTCCTCCTAGTGCGTTTTGCCCACCAATCTCAAAATCGGTGTACGTCCTCTAGACAAGTGGTGCATCTAAAGTTATCCAAATTTTTAGGATAACTTTTACGGTCTCTGTGCGACGGAGCCGCAAACGTTTCCCAGAATTCTGACTATTTGGCCTTCAGAGTGGCCTATAAACAATAGAGTTTTTCCAAATGACATGACATTTTGCACTAAATTCTAATTTGCCATCCTGATCATACAAGTATGAGAGCCAAAGTCATATTTTGTACGGCGTAACCGTAGCGTTGACAGAAACATCCCATGTTATCCTTATGGGAAAATCGTAGAATCGCTCAAATCACCACATTTTTACACTTCACACTTTAACAAACTCCTCCTAGGGCGATTGTCCGATCAAGCTCATATTTGGGGAAAATCATCTACACAAGCGGGCCATCAAAAGGTATCCATATTTTGATTCTAAGTGCTACGGTCTCTGTGTGGCGGACCCGCAAATATATGTCAGAAATGGGAAAACAGCGAAATCTCTAAAATGACCACATTTTCACGCTTCACACTTTAATGAACTCCTCCCAGGGCGATTGTCCGATCAAACTCATATTTGGGGAAAATTATCTACACAAACGGGGCATCAAAAGTTATCCATATTTTGATTTTAAGTGGTACGGTCTCTGTGCCGTGTAGCTCCAAATATACTGTCACAAATGGGAAAACGCCAAATCTTTGAAATGTTCACATATACGCTTCACACTTTAACAAACTCCTCCGTGGGCAATAGCTCAATCAAGCTTTACTTTGGGAAATATCATCTACACAAGCGCGGCATCAAAAGTTATCCATATTTTTATTCCAAGTGCTACGGTCTCTGTGCGGCGGCGCAGCAAATTTGACTGACACTTGTGTTCATTTGCACTGGATTGGCCATGTCAATTGTGTCGCCGTCTGTCAAGTTCTTTTTTAATTCAACACACAATAAGGGCGCCATCTTTATCAAGTCGAAAGCGCAGAGTCGGAAGGCCGGCGGCCCGCGAGGGCCGTTGGATGCCGCTTGCGGCTTTAATATTCTTTCTTCTTTCTTCTTCTCGGGACCAACCCCCCTATTTTTCACCCAGTGAACGAAAAGTCGAAAAGTCACAAAAATGTTCACACCTCTAAAAATCGTGCCTCTCTACATTCTGGCTATTTCCCTTTTCTAAAATAAAAAAAATTGGCGCGTCAGCGCCCCCAAATGTACCAAAAATGCATTGAGAGATGGGAAATGACCCAAAAAAAATCTGATCGTAGAATCATGAAATTTGGCGCCGAGGTAGATGGTGACAAGAGAAGTAAAAAATATTATTACGGCAACGCCGTCCGCCCAACCAAATGTCGGCCATATTGCTTCAAAAATGGCTAAACATGACTTCGGAGTTTTTCCAAACGTCGTACTTTTCCGAACTCCTCCCAGGGCGTTGGCCCTAAAAAGCTGAAATTTGGTGAAAATGCTACTGAGGAGTGGGACATCAAAAGTAATCCAAATTACATTGATACCTCTCACGGTCTCTGTGCGGCGAAGCCGCAAACTGTAGCTAGAATTTCAGAAATCTCCCATATTTAAAATTTCTGCCGTTTGCGCAGATAAAGTCCGAATTGCGTCAAATTAGAATCAGTTGTTAAACTCTTTGCCCTAAACCTACTTGAAGTGAAATAAATTAATTTGGAGCCACAGCGCCCCCTACAGATTTTATATGGAGGTTAAATGTTTAGTTTTGCGAAATTATATGAAATTTGACACACAACTCAATTTTAGAATGCCCATCAAAAAAGTCAATGAGACCCATGTCATAATTGTTATGGCGTTGCCGTAACGATGACCGAAACCTTCCATGTTATTCCAATGGGGAAATCGCCAGAACATGTTTACACTTTAGACTTTCACAAACTCCTCTTAGGGCGTCAGCCCTATTAACCTGAAATTTGGTGAGACTCATCTTCAGGGGTGGACCATCAAAAGTTATCCACATTTTTATTCAAAGAGTCACGGTGTCTGTGCGGCAAAGCCGCACATTTTGCCAAGAATTCAAAATAAAATTGCTTTTTGATGGTAAAACAAAGGGGAGAAGATGTGACAGCGTCACAGATTCAGCAGTAGGCGTAATAAAAGGACAATTGGGGCGCGTTAGCGCCCCCTCCTCTTGCGGCGTGGCGGCGGCGTAGCGAGGGCCGATCATTGCCGTACATACTTCCATACTTTACAGTGATGTAAAGTCTGGATACCGGTTTTATCTTGAGTTCAGGTAGGTGTGATTGATAGGTGGATTAGCCAATCAGGAACATGCATGGTCTGTCCATTTAAACTCATGTGGCTGCTTATGAGGAGAAAATAAGGAGGGGAAATCACAGATTCCTGCTGAAAACGTGAGCAAAGCTCAAAATGCTGTTAATCTGAGGTGATTTAAGTTTGATTTAGGTTATAAATGATGGATGACCAATGACGTTATTAGTTTCCCATGTATCAATTAAATAAGATAACCTGATTGCATGGCTCTGTATGAGTTTGGCCTAAGATGAAGGGAGGAGGTGGTGACCAGACTTTTGAATAGAATATATAAAGAGAACCAGTCTGGATCCCGGGCAACATCCAAACAGCACGCGACAATGTTTTGGTCCAAAACTAAACTCTATTATTTAGAATTACACGTTGTATCTTCTCACATTAGTGTTAATCAAGTAAATTTGACAGATTAAACAGCATATTATAACATAATTCTCTGTGGAGCCAATCTCATGGATTTACAGCCAGGGCCTTACAACCACTTCAGTTCAATCAATAAGATCATTGAGAGTCATTTTAATTCTGGCAGCAACCTGGAGCAGAGGACGATCGCACACCCTGATGTGCTGGAAGTATTAGCAGCCACATGTTGTGCATGTTTTAGATTGATGAAGTGAACGTGAGTAATGGTAAATAAAAAAACTCTAAACATACAACTAATCGAGGTAGTTTTCAGACATAATCTTTTGACTACTTGTGTAATATATTTAACAGTACAGTACATCTTTGTGGTGTATGCTTTGGAAATACCATTCATTGTGTCTTATTTACGGTAATGTTCTGTCAATCAAATTACATGAACTTTAAATCATAACTCAGATGTACAGACAGTTACTTTGTACTTCTACTTGAGTAATAATACTTTGAAGTAACGCTACTCTGGTTATTAGGAATCAAGCAGAGTATTAATGTGAAGGTGTACAGAAGATGAGCAGCCTAAAGATGCAAGATCACACAAACATGGGCAAATCTACACACAACCACAGCTCAGTTTTTGATGAGAAAACAACAGCATTCACCCATAAAACAACATGTGAGACTCATTTGCGTGGTATATTTTTACCCCTAGAATTCGTCTGATTTATTCTCAACAAGGCCCTCCAGAACCCAGCCAACTGCACTTGTACGGCGTCTCGGAGGAGCTGTAATTTCAGCAGGAAAAGTGTGTGCGTGTGCCGTAAGGTTAAAGAGTGGCTGACAAGTGAAGGCAACCACAGCGGAATGCATTAATTAGTCTGAACTGAAAGCATATTTATCAAAGGGTAGGCCATATGGGAGGGTCGGAGCGCACCGCGGTTCAGGTTAAGAGAAAAGGCGAGATTCAAACGTGTGTTAATTCATGAAATACGCATGTAAATGGATTATTACAATGGTGCTCTAGTCTAGGCCTCCTGCTGCCCAGCTACAGTGTTCTCTCCGTGTTCCCTGACAGCGAGAATGGCCTGCTTATGTTAGGATCATTTCAAATGTCAAAACCTCTGACTTTGCTCACGAGGACCTTTTAAAACATTATTCTACAATCAATATTTGTGCAGATAAGGAGACTGTTCAAATGTATTATGGATATTGCGAGTGTAATGGACTGAGACTTCATGAACAAGAGAATATAAAAATGCTTTGACAAAACAAAAGATAAATTAGTAACAGATGAAACGTGCAAATTATTGGAGATAAAATGTAACTTGTTTATTGTTAATGAGAGCACTTTTGCATGGTTTTGTTGTGATGAGTTGCTGTTTTTGCAGATGATGTCACACTAGTTTATTAGTCTTGACTGAGTTGATTGAGAGGAGTTAGACAATGTGAGCATGTGACACAGAATCTGACAACATTTGTGTTTGAATGTGTTACTTAATTTAGGCCGAGAGCAATCATTTTAAAACCTGGTCCAGGATGGCATGATTTTCATTTCACATAGTGACATCATTTATCAGTGTTTCCCAACCAGACGTATAGCACACACGCACTTATGCAAGTGTACTTCTGCAATTTGATGAAATGTATGTTAAGTTATTTATTTATAGCATATTTTAATTATAATGATGGTAATAGTTCTTAATAACACAGTGCAAAAAAAAAACAATACAATAAGGTCCAAATAGTAAGATTTGTATAAGTACTAGTAAAACATAAATGGTAATAAAAATAATAAAGAAGCAAGAGCCTGTCATTAGCAGTCACTGGGGATCAATGATCAGAGTACAGGGCTTTACTTTATGCATGTGCAGTCACCACTCACTCCTGTTCATCTGGATCATTAATTCAATCTGTGTGCGCGCTCAGGTCTCAGAGGCGTCTTTGAGATAATTGTTCTCATCGACTTGAATAATTATTTGTTTGCTGATTTAATTATTCTCACATTTAGAAAACAAATGAACAAGCCAGTTTTGTATGTACCTGCTTAGAACATTGATCAAATTCACAATGTGCATGTTACGAGTTAAAGATGAATAGCTTCTGTTGAAAACAGCCTCATGGGATTGATAAGAATAACTGTGTTCATAAGCACAAGGTGCTAGTTTTTACCTTGTCCATTTCAGTAAAACGTGAATGTATGTGACCTTAGAATAATAAAGACAATAATGTGCAGAGTGGTACTGTTTTTGCTGGCTCTTTACTCATTTTCCTTAATGTTCTCAATTTAAATTTGAAAACCCAGATCATAAAAATGGAATATAATAAAAAGATTTGTGTCTAATTTTGAGTGGTGTTTTCTTCATGCACCTCAGTATTAGACTATTCAATGATATTTAGAACTTAAAATCCTTTTTTCTATATGTGTTAATTTATCTATTTTACATTTAATGTGTTAAATGTTTCTTGTGCTGTTGAGTTCTTTTCTCTGTTAGGAGCTATGTACCAAGCCAAATGATCAGACCTCTTAACCACTCTCATTCATCGTGCCCTTTAAATGTTTTGCTCATTTGTTTCCATTAAATATTTCATCTTCCCTTAAATATTCATTTAACTTCCTCTTTAAATTTTTTACCACTTTCTTTGTGGTTGCATCTCCTCGCCTCCCTTTTAGGCTTTGCAATCATGAATAATTATTCATCAACAGCCAGAAAGAGAGCGCATAAAACATGCAGACGGCTCCTTCCTTTTTGTCTTTTCTCATTAGTGATATACTGGAGTTGCCTAAACACTTCCCGCTACCCCACATATGGAAATATGGAAATTGTCAGAGGATCTAGCTAATGACTGTGCCTCACAGAAACATTCTGGTCACGTGTGAACTCATGAGCCCATCACTATTTATCTACTTTAGAGATTAGTGAAAACAACATCAGATTACGTTTTATGTGGCTCTGTAGTCCTCCTCAAATGTATCAAATAAAACAAAATAATAATAATAATCATGATAATAATGATAATAATGAAAATATTAATCATAATAAAATGAAGACTATATGAACTACATAAGCAACGTGTTAATTTTGCCTACAAATTATTTGGACTCGTCTTCGAAGAATTCTTAAGAGATTTGCCTCCATCTTGTGGCCAAAAGACTCAAATGAGTTTTAGGACATTTGGCCTCTTCCAGTTAATGATGTAAGTGGTTGATGTTAGTTAGAGGCCGATAGCACTTACTGGCTGCTCACTTCTGTCAGTCTGCCCCAGGGCAGCTGTGGTTGGTAGTAGTGCACTAATAAGATAAGATAAGATAAGATAAGATATTCCTTTATTGTCCCACATGGGGAAATTTCATTGGTGCAACGCAGGTAGATACAGAGGTAGATACAGAAGAACAGATCACTTATAGGAAGTCTGAAAAACACTTTCAGTAGAAGATCTCCTATAAATAAATAAAAACTCCCATAGACAAATAAATAAATAAATACCATTGCATAATAAAGGAGTGTCTCTAAGGGTGAGGTTATGACAAAGACTTGAGCAGGTCTAAAGCAATGGCCTGTTCAGTCTTTGTCAGAGTGACTTCTCTTGCAATTTTGGGAACGTTCTAATATAAAGGAAAGGCTTAATATACAGGTAACTAACAAATATGCCTATAATAGTTGCCTGGGATCCAGAATGATTCTCATATTCTATACAGATGTTCCCTTTTCCCTCAGTTTTGTCTCATCTCACCCTGCTCTTCTCATTCTGCTACTCTTGCCAAGACTTCTTCTGTTTTTCAAGGCACATAGACAAGTCTTTTCTCCTGCTTAGGACTCTCAGCTCACATAAAAAATATATATTTGTTACAGAACAGGTGGGGCCAAGTCCATGTTTTGCAAGTCTCAAGTCTGAGTCAAATGCAAATCTGCTTTGAGTTTCAAGTCCTTTCAAGTAATTACCAAATGACTGAATACAGTTGATACTTTTTCCATTTATGTGATTTTTGAGGTGGAAAATCAAGTCCCCAATCACTCCATTTAATCCATGTCAAGTCCCAAGTCTCGTGGTGACTCCTTGTCCCTCTTAATGTTTGAACATGTCACACTTTTTCATTGATACACGAATTTGCTAAAAAAGTAAGATTTGCACAAAGATAGGTGTATTGGCCTTCAGGATGATGTTATTATGATATATTAAGTTGGCACCTATCTTTCTGTGCGTTATGATTGATAAAAACGTAATTCATCTGGTGTTACTTTGATAACTGCAATAACAAACACAATCATCAAAAAAAAACTAAATAAAATAATAAATACATCCAAAATAATACATCCAAATACACAAGTGAATAAATACATGCAATAAATTAAAAATAAATAGCAAGCAAATATACCCACTTGAGCTAGTACTATGTTTAAGCAGAAATGGCGATGTGCTCTGGCGCCCTCTGCCGTTTGTCGGTGGAAACGCCGCACCGGAAGCTGAGCTAGCGCACAGAGCCCTGGCAGCTAATAACAAACTTCTGCTCATTCAGGGAAACTCGGCCTGTGGTAAAACAACCGAGCGTGTCAATTATCGATTAACAAGTGCATAAACGCGCAAACTCAGTGGCCATTTATTTCGCACCAAATGAATAAGGCATGCAGTAAATTAAAGCTCTGCCAAATGCTACTTTGTTTATGCTAAGTTGGCTAATGCTAAGTAGCGTGACGGTAGCGCTGAGGAGGAAGGAAGGAAATTGAGCTCTTCTCCGAGCTGGGGCACACTTTGGGGCTCTGACGCACTTCGGGAATGATTCTGCCCCAACTTTTGGTCAGAAATTACTTTTAGTGGATTAGTTATGACTTTCACGTGTCCAACTAAACACCCAGTGACTAGTTCTACTCATGCTCAGAGCCAACGGGGGAAGTTGTAGCATGCAGCAGTCTCTTCTTCTCAGGAACAGATTTTCACCAAACTGGTTATTCAAGACGCTTTTTTGAATAGTTTTGACAACAACAAGCCATGGCATCCGATGTACTCGAGGGTGACTCAGTGTTGAAGGGTGGAACGACGATAAGCGATAGGGCTGTGAACAATAACACCGGCGGCGGCGGGTCAGAGGCAGCGGGCACGCCCAGGATCAGCGCGCCGGAGCGGGGCAACACAGGAGCGTCCAGCCCGTCCACCTCAGGAGTGTCCGAGGAAGAAGGAGACGAAGACAACAACAACGACAAGACCGAGCCGGAGGAATCGCAGAGTAGTAGTAATGTATCCACAGCTGCTGATAATAATGGGCTAGGTTTGATCCAGACGCAGGAAGCAGAGCCGAGACGTGAGGAGACTGCAGCCGGGAAAGGGAGCGCGATCCCGGTCAAACGTTCTCCGCTGAACTCCGCGCCCTCTGGAAGGTGTGTGTGTGTGTGGGGGCTGTTTTTGTGCTTTAATTACTCTGTCTGCTTTGGTGTTGTTCAGTGTTGTATGGAAGATCTTCAAGGTAAACCACCTTATGAACCTGTTTTGTCTCTGTTTTCCTGTTTGCTATTTTTAAACTTGTTTGACAGGTCGTTGATTGCAAACACCAACCACACACGAGCCGTTCATGCACATGTTGATGTAAAATAGCATGGGAAATGTGTCCTACTCTAGTTTTAGTTAAAAAGAAAGAAAAAAAAGAAGCTGTTCACAGGTAGAGATGTAACAATAATCGAAATATCATGATATAGTATCGCCAACAGTCTCAATAATATCGTGGGCTGTCTCAATTCATCAACTTACAAGCTTCTTTGCTATAAAGCATTGTTTTGGGACACAAACGGCTAACAACATGGACCATGATCCTTTGCTTCATCGCCGTGCTGACTACATGAAGAAATCGCTGTTATTCAGTAGTTGTATATCTATTATTTCATTAATGGTTCACACTAAAGGCTTGTCAATGTATTTTAAATGGAACAAATAGAATTTATATAAATCTGCACATCCAGTCTCCAATATTGCAATAAATATAGTACCGTGAAATGAATATCATGTGATGAAAATATTGTAATTTCAGATTCTTATCTTTGCACCCCAGGTACAAATGTGCCTGCGCTTTAACATTTGCATCTTAACTGTATGTGAACGTCAAGTTTACTTCAGTGTTGCAAGAGAAAGCTCAGTACTTGCTCTCTGACTTGGTGCTTGTTTGAAATCCTCAGAGGATTATTTGTATACATAAGCATCAAGTATGCAGCTTGACTAATACTGAGCAGTAATGTTCAGAGTATCTGAGAGTCTGGTCAGGTGCACAAGTAGTGCAGAGCTGATTACCCTTCAAAGGCAGCACTGTGCCACCATGAACGTAGTGATTTGATGTACACGGGACAAGAAGGGCTAAATGTTCAAAGTTGTTTCCATAAATCTGCCATAGATTAGTTTGCATGTCTTATTTAAAAGTTGTCATTCTTTGTCGTTATTTGAGATTTTCTGAAAGTCTCTCATAACCAACATATGTAAAAACTGTATGGTAAAAGTAAAGGAGGATAATGTCGATGCTTACAGCGGAATTACAATAAAACCATTGCATCACAAAGTTAGACCAGCTATTTTGAACTGTATGATTATGGGATATGCTCATCTGTGAAGACGTGTATTACAAATGTATATTTGTATAGTGGTTAGTGGTTTATGGCATTATGCATAAGTGGTTACCACTTTGGCTTCGTTGGTTCGCCACAAGGAAATGCTTTTCTATATTATTAATTGTATTATTATTGATAATTTATTTTTAAACGTTTCTTGAAAAATAAACACAATAAACAAAGAAGATGCTATACGACGTAATTTAAATAAATAAATAACAGGTCACAAAAAAAAAAGTCCCACACTTCATCCAAAGTGTGTCTACCAAAAACATGGAATTGTGCTTGTAAAATAGAGTAACACCGTTTCCAAAAGTGCACCAGAAAGTCAAGCTTTTCTCAAGCCCCTTGACTCTTGTTGATGCAGCATCAGTTCACACTCATAATCCTGGGCAGATTTACAAGTCACAAGCCTCAGCGACAGATTTCCATGGTAGATTTGTGGTTTTCCACTGATGATCTCTAAAACTCTGCTCCTGTTATTTGTACCTCAGACATTTTAAGCTTTTGGAGTCGAACATAATGCGTGACATTTCTCCTCCGCAGCCTGGAGCGCCAAGAGTCCATTTCCACAACAGAGGCCCGTTTACGGATGGAAGGAGTAGAACTGAAGGAGGAGTGGCAGGATGAGGACTTCCCTCGGTAATATTTTAGTTTTTTTTTATACGTATATTTTTAAATATAATGTAAAGCACTTGAACACCTGTCTCTTCAGGCCCCTTCCAGAGGAGGAGCTTGAAGATGAGCTTTTTGCTGGAACCTCTGGAGAAGGGGATCATGGTACGTCTCCTCTTAATGGTCACAGTCAAGTCAAGTCAGTCAAGCAGAGTAGAATTATAACATCAATAGTTATATCTTTCAAACTTTTAATATAAACATTTATATTAAAAATTGTATTGGAAAATTATTTAATTTAATCTGAATCTGAAATTAAGTCTCTAATCAAAAGTGTTGCTGTGAAAGGAGAAATAATACATCCAATCACAGTTAGCAGGGGGAGTGGCTCAAATGTTATATACAGTATATACATTTTAGACTTTTGTTTTGCACAAATGATGCAGTACTAACTTTGGTAAACATAAATACATTCTGTACTTAGGTTATGAGTACGACCAGGGGACGAAGCTGAGGAAGAAGCTGGCAGCTCCAGACATCAGCCTGACGCTGGACCGCAGTGATGGCTCCATCCTCTCTGATGAACTGGACGAGAGCACAGAGCTGGACCTGGACGCCATCGACACGCCCTCGGACAACAGCAACGAGTTTGAGTGGGAAGGTACGCTTTCCTCAACTCTGCTCTCTGACATGCTGAAGCTCAGTGCAGTGACTGAACCAGCCACTTCCGAGCTTCCCTCTCAAATTAAAAGCCACCGCAGCAGTTGGGTTTGAATACAGTGTTTCAGCTGACACTCACTCATGCTGCAGTTATCCAGTGACTGACAATATGTTGAAGTATTTAATGGAAATCTACAGGAACATCAGTATTACTCTGTATTAAAAAGAAAGTTGTCTTGTTTCTGCAAATGTACCAGTATTAGCTGCAGTTTAGCTAGTTTCCAAATGTCCCAGTCAGGATGTGAAATACCATCAATTATGTTTTCCCCTCACTAACCTTTGTTTTCAGCATAATGTGACAATAAGTTGTGTTGTTTTTGTTTTTTACACCGCTGCCATCTTTTTGTCTTTGGATGAAAAGTGCACAGCCTGGAAACAGGCTGCAGGTCTCTGCTTGTGGTAAGGTTTGTCGAGAAGCTGATGATCAATCAACCACAACACCACAGTTAAAATTAGCCCGTCTCAATGTGACAAATGTGTGACATACATTTCATCCACTTTGGTGCATGTTTTTATTATAAAATACAAAAACTATCCACTATTTCCCAATGGATGCACAAACCCTTCCATGCATGAAACTGGACAGAATTAAGCACTCATCTGTGGGTGATTTGTAATTACTGTTTACAGTTGTTTTTATCTTGAAATTTTGAAACAATTTTATAAATAAGATTATGATCCACAAATTTGTGATGCTATTTAGTGACACTTTTGAAATAATGACTCTGTTTTTAATATTCCCGCCGGTCATAATTGGATCAGGTGAACCCTGATTCCTGTTGCCTGCATGACTTACGTGCGTAAATAAACCCAGTGTCGGCTGTGAACTTGTAGTGTGCTCTGTCAGATGATCTACCCAAGCCCAAAGCCACGGAGCTGCTGGAGAAGGGCGTAAACTCAGTGCAAGAGTTGGCGGCCTCAGAGGAGAGGGAAGAGGGGCGCAGGTGGAGGCTCTTCAGAATCGGAGACCAGGAGCACAAGGTGGACATGAAGGCCATCGAGCCCTACAAGAAGGTCATCAGCCACGGAGGTCTGCACAACACATTTACACCAGCAAAACCAACATATTTAAAGTATTTGTAAGGCTTTAATAGATTATTCGAAATTATAGACTGGAGGCTAAAACAAGTTTAACCATAACACATTTTCAGTATTAAACCAACATCACATCAAAAGGCCAAAGGGTTTAAGCCATTATAAAGAATACCTTTGATCTATTGTAATCTCTAAATAAATTAACTTAAAATACAACAGTAAATGTCTTTAAACCAGGCTCTGATATAACGCACGTGTGTCTGAGTGGTTTTCATTTGCCAAAACCGCCTTGATTTTTCATATTTTGTGATATTCTGTGATTAATCCCAGTTTTCCCATTGAAAACCAGTTATGTTCCGCTTCACCGTTGCCACCATTCAGAAAGTTTGATAAAGCCCACCAACAAGACAAAAACACTGCCTCTGCTTTTTCAGGTTACTATGGCGACGGTTTGAACGCCATCATCGTATTTGCCGTGTGCTTTATGCCTGAAAGCAATCAACCAAACTACAGATGCATTATGGACAATCTATTCAAGTGAGAACATCTGATCTTCTTCCTTTATGTCTGTATTCCTCTCTCATAGATATGTCATGTATGTCTGTGTTCTGATGCTGAAAACAATCCTCTCATAGATATGTCATGTATGTCTGTGTTCTGATGCTGAAAACAATCCTCTCATAGATATGTCATGTATGTCTGTGTTCTGATGCTGAAAACAATCCTCTCTCATAGATATGTCATGTATGTCTGTGTTCTGATGCTGAAAACAATCCTCTCTCATAGATATGTCATGTATGTCTGTGTTCTGATGCTGAAAACAATCCTCTCATAGATATGTCATGTATGTCTGTGTTCTGATGCTGAAAACAATCCTCTCATAGATATGTCATGTATGTCTGTGTTCTAATGCTGAAAACAATCCTCTCTCATAGATATGTCATTGGAACGTTAGAGCTGCTGGTGGCTGAGAATTACATGATCGTCTATTTGAACGGAGCCACGTCACGCAAGAAGATGCCAACTGTCGGCTGGCTGCGAAAGTGTTATCAACAAATCGATAGGAGGTGAGTTCATTTAGCACGTCCTGAACCAGAACAGAACCGCTCCGAACCTGGAAGACCTCTAAACTTATAACCACTCCAAACCTAGAACAGCTCTAAACCTAGGACAGCTCTAAACCTAGGACAGCTCTAAACCTAGGACAGCTCTAAACCTAGGACAGCTCTAAACCTAGGACAGCTCTAAACCTAGGACAGCTCTAAACCTAGGACAGCTCTAAACCTGCCCCACCAGAGAGAATAGAACATTGGACTTGTTTTTTTGCCAACACCAAGGAGGCTTATTCCTCTTCCCCCCTCCCTCCCCTGGGCAGCTCGGACCACAACCTTGTACATCTGAGGCCTGTGTATGAACCCATCGTGCGCAGGCAGCCTGTGGTGTCCCTTGAGGTGAGGATGTGGTCTGCTGAGAGCGAGGAGGCTCTGAGGGACTGCTTCAGCACCACTGTCTGGACTGAGCTTTATGACCCACATGGGGAGGACATCAACACCATCAGAGTGCATCACGGACTACATCAACTTCCGTTTTGAGAACATTGTTCCCTCACGGACGGTGCGTTGTTTTCCAAACAACAAGCCATGGATTAACCGTGAACTGAACTGAAGGCTCTGCTGAAGGAGAAGAAGAGAGCCTTTAGGTCAGGGAACAAGGAGGAGCTGAGGACTGTGCAGAAGGAGCTGAGGAGGAAGATCAGGCAGGCTGAGGCCGGCTACAAGAGGAGGATGGAGGAGCAGCTGCAGCAAAAGAACATTCAGGGAGTGTGGAGGAGCCTGAAAACCATCTCGGGCTTCAAAATCCCCCCTGCCCAGACAGAGGGGGATCTACAGTGGGTGAATGATTTAAATGCTCACTTCTTGAGGTTTGATCGGTCACCCGCCCCTCCCCCTGCACAGCTGCATGCTCCCTCTTCCACAGCTGGACAATGCCCTGCATCTGTTCCTCTTCGCTTCTCTGCCCCGGACCATCAGCTCCCCACTTCGCCTGGACTCACCCATACCCCCAGCACACGGTCCCCCTGCCAACCACTGACTGTCCCAGCAGCACAGGTGAGGAGTGAGCTGAAGAGGATTAAAGTGAGGAAGGCAGCAGGACCTGACGGCATCAGCCCCAGGCTCCTTAAGTCCTGCGCAGATGAACTGTGTGGAGTTATGGAGCATGTCTTCAACATGAGCCTGAAGCTGAGGGTGGTACCACAGGTCTGGAAGACCTCCTGTCTGGTACCTGTGCCTAAGACGCCGCGCGCCAAAGACCTCAACAGCTTCAGGCCAGTGGCTCTCACGTCCCACCTGATGAAGACACTGGAGCGGCTGGTCCTGGACCACCTCCGCTCCACCGTGAGCTCAGCCATGGACCCGCTGCAGTTTGCATATCGGTCTGGCATCGGAGTGGAGGACGCCGTCATCTCCCTGCTGCACCGCTCTCTCTCTCACCTGGAAAAGCCTGGCAGCTCTGTGAGGATTCTGTTCTTCGATCTTTCCAGCACCTTCAACACCATCCAGCCGCTGCTCCTGAGGGACAAGCTGGAGACGGCTGGTGTGGAGTATGACCTGGCAGAGTGGATCCTGGACTACCTCACAGACCGACCCCAGTTTGTGAGAGCACGGGACTGTGTGTCTGACACTCGGACCTGCAGTGTGGGGGCGCCCCAGGGCACTGTCCTCGCGCCCTTTCTCTTCACCCTTTACACTGCAGACTTCAGACATGACACGGACAGCTGTGTCCTGCAGAAGTTCTCTGACGACTCTGCCATCATCGGACTCATCACGGACGACGATGACGAGGAGTACAGAGGACTGGCGCAGGACTTTGTGGACTGGTGTCAGCGGAACCACCTCCTCATCAACGCGGGGAAGACAAAGGAGATGGTGGTGGATTTCCGCAGACGCCACCCCACTGCCCCCTCACCAGTGAACATCCAGGGACGGGACATTGAGAGAGTGGACTCATACAAGTACCTGGGTGTTCATCTGAACCACAAACTTGACTGGACTCATAACACAGACGCACTGTACAGGAGGAGACAGAGTCGGCTCTACCTCCTGAGGAGACTCAGGTCTTTTGGAGTGACAGGGCCACTCCTGAAGACCTTCTATGACTCTGTGGTGGCATCAGCTCCTGTACGGTGTGGCCTGCTGGAGCAGCAGCATCACAGAGAGGGAGAGGAAGAGGCTGGACAGAGTCATCAAGAAGTCCAGCTCCGTCCTGGGCTGTGCTCTGGACTCGGTGCAGGAGGTGGGGGACAGGAGGGTCCTGGCTAGATTCACATCTATGCTGGACCATGAGTGTCACCCCCTGCAGGACACTCTCTCCGCTCTGGAGAGCAGCTTCAGTGAGAGACTGATCCACCCTCGCTGTGTGAAGGAAAGGTTTCGCAGGTCTTTCCTTCCTGCTGCTGTCAGACTTTATAACAAAAACTGTTAGTACTGAACACTCGCAATACTGACTTAACCTAATACTGATGTGCAATTCTGTCATATGTGAAATTGCTTTTGGAATTCATGTGCAATTACTGTGAAATTCATGTGCAATCTATGTGCTGTCGTGACACATATTCTATATTCTATATTCATAGTCGTGATCACATGCAATGGTATTTATGTATTTATTTATTTGTCTATGGGAGTTTTATTTATTTATAGGAGATCTTCTACTGAAAGTGTTTTTCAGACTTCCTATAAGTGATCTGTTCTGTTCTTCTGTATCTACCTCTGTATCTTCCTGCGTTGCACCAATGAAATTTCCCCATGTGGGACAATAAAGGAATATCTTATCTTAAACCTACAAGACCTCTAAACTTATAACCGCTCTAAACCTAGAACAGTTTACAGTGATCCCTCGTTTATCGCGAGGGTTACGTTCCAAAACGAACCCACACTAGGCGAAGTAGAAACCTTTTATTTTTTTACAGTTATTATACAATAGTAGAAAAAGCTTCAGTTGTAGTCATCTGGACTCAGTTTGCAAAAATAGACGTTTCGACTCTCATCCAAGAGTCATTGTCAATAACAGAATTTAGGTCGAGAACTCCGATATTAATACTGTTCTGTGGTAAGACCCGCCCATTGGGAGGAACCTTCCTGAAGTAGAAAGAGTTGTTTGTTTCAACAGAAACTCCCCCCTTGTATCTACAAACAACTCTTTCTACTTCAGGAAGGCTCCTCCCAATGGGCGGGTCTTACCACAGAACAGTATTAATATCGGAGTTCTCGACCTAAATTCTGTTATTGACAATGACTCTTGGATGAGAGTCGAAACGTCTATTTTTGCAAACTGAGTCCAGATGACTACAACTGAAGCTTTTTCTACTATGGAACACGCCTGGACGAATGAGGGATTACACCGACGTTATTATACAATGAAATACTCCATAAAACATTGAAGCTATCACGCGCTCTCACCGGCCTCTCACGCGCACCGGCCTCTCACGCGCACCGGCCTCTCACGCGCACCGGCCTCTCCCGCAGCTCACGCGCGCCGCTCTCACCGGCCTCACGCGCGCCGCCGCTCTCACCGGCCTCTCCCGCAGCTCACGCGCGCCGCTCTCACCGGCCTCTCCCGCAGCTCACGCGCGCCGCTCTCACCGGCCTCGCAAACTTCAATTTGGCAAGCGGTTTTACGTACGTGTACATATTAATCCATAACGTTATTGACCCACAGGTAGAGAAGACGTGGAGAGACTGTTTAGCCAATCAGAATGCAGAACACAATGCATGATGAAAATCCGCGAAGCAGCGAGACCGCGAAAAGTGAACCGCGTTATAGCGAGGGATCACATGGACTTTTTCACGTTTACTATTATAGTTTATCTGAATGTTCTTCCATGTATCTAATTTAGACTTGGTTTGGTGGGAAGGCACCTGTGGTTAATATTTATCATAGTTTTACATCCGTTAAGTTGCAGTTTGCGCAGACATTTTGAAGAATAAGAGTTTAAAGCTGAGTTGTGAAACAGAATCCCTCTGTGATGTCATCAATGTGCGATGGGCCATTGAAAACAGTTGTTTTTGACATAAACCAAGATTACCAGTATTTGATTAAGCGATAATCGTGATTATTTATGTCATTGTGATTCAATCTATAGTTAAAAAAATACATCTAAGTATGAAGTACTTTTAATCTGGCTTTTTTGTGCCACATTTACTTTATTTCAATTCCTGTTTGTAATTGATGACATCACACTAGGAAATTACCCATCCAAAGTCACAACTTTATTTATTTGACAAATACGAGAGCATCTTTATTTTGTCGAATTCATGTTTAGTGAGTCCAAAATGTGTTTCTTTGTGTAAAATCTGCCTAAATTTTGACTGGAACGAGTGTGATGTCACTTCCTGTCATTTTCTACAGATTTTCTCTCCACAAATACCGACTCAAATGGTGTAAAACTATAATTTATATGTACAAAAATCGTACAAACCTGTCCATACGCACTTTAAATGCAGTTTTACCTCTGATCTTATTCTTTTCACTTAGATAAATGTGGTGTCATTGTCAGATCTATGCACGTGTCATTTAACCACTTTGTTTTTCAGATTAAGAAAGAATTTAAAGTCCCTGATCATTGTGCATCCGTCATGGTTCATCCGCACGCTCTTGGCCCTGACCAAGCCTTTCATAAGGTTCGTGACATGTCCGCGTTTAACCTCAACGGAAGTGGAAAAAAACATTTACGAATCCCAAATCTGCCGTCTCTTATTTTGCAGCTCCAAATTTACCCAGAAAATCCAATTTGTGTACAGCCTGTCGGATCTGGCCGAGCTGGTCCCAATGGAGTACGTGTCCATCCCAGACTGTATCAAAGAGTAAGTGTTCACATCTGTTCCGATCCATTTGTTCAGGTTATTAGGGCGGAACCGATAATTACTCAGAATTCCTGCTCTTTATTTTTGCATCCCTTGAATAAAAACCATCACATTTTCACAGTACGCAAACATGGAAGCTCCTCGTTACTGTCGGAACACGTTGGTAACGGTCGTCCTGTCGCGTTGGCACATTATGAAGTGCGATTTATTTGCCATATTGTGCCATATTTGCCAAACATAGAATCATTTTTAGTAGTTAATAAATATAATACATTCATTTGAGAAGTTTATTGTTTGTCGTTAAATGTTGACATGCCACACTTTCTCTTTTATACAGTACATGCTACAACTTTACTCGCATATAGTAGTTTTTTGATCCAGAAAATGTATAATTTGAAATGGCGCACTGCTCTACATAAGTATAAATAGTATAATGATAATATTTGTAGACATCCACAGCCCTGTTTTAAGACTATAACCCATGAGAGAGCAGTGCAGTCACGTGTCCAGATAAAGCTTATTGTATTTCCTTTAGTCCAGGAATCGGCCCAAGCTAAATATTGGCCGTTTGTTGATTTAAGGCCCTGTAATCAGCTTTGTCCCGTCATTACGGAACAGACGTCGAGGACATTCAAACACTCCAAAGCACGTTCTTTTGACAGCCGTGAAACTAAAGCGTCGTTATTGTTCTTATCCCTGTACATCTAGCGTTTAACTCCCTTTTCCTGCCTCCTTTTTTAAGGTTTGACCGGGACAAAAATAAGAAAAGTCGTAAAAGGTAGAGGCATTTCACCCGGGCTACTCTGCGTTTTTACGTGTGACTAACAGGACGCACAGAGCACCTTTTCATGTCAGCGCAGGAAAAACACGGCGTTCAGCTCTTGTGACCCGGTCTCCACGGTGTGTGGCGGCGGCGCTCATGTAGAGTAACTTCACTGCACGTCTGACTCACTGCCCACAATGCACCTGTTTGCTCACGGCCTCACCTTTGCTTCCACGGCAGACGTAGTTGTGTTTTTTTTGTGCGTAATGCTTCTTAGCTTCAGGTTTCTGTTGAATGCTTGGTAATAAATAATAAATACGAGTGGCAAATTAAAAATACTAACTTTGTGCGCTTCATAAAATGCTTGGAGTTGTTGTCATTGCAATGTGAGTTCTAGTTGAGTGAAATGTGTTTTGTTTGCAGTAAATGATTGAAAAAGAACCACTGGGTTGTCACGATACTAAAATTTCAAAATCGATCACTCAACACCGTTTTTGATAGCACAATGAGAACAAAAATAAACTGTTTTGCACGACTTTGATTGTGATTTTCAACATAAAATATTACTTTGTAGGCCTCAAGTTGATTAGTCGCTCGATTGAGTCTTAGTCAAACAACATTTTTATTAGACGACCAATTACTTTATTTGGATTAAAAACATAAAAGCAGAAAGGAGAACATTTAAGTGAGTTAGTTTGAGACTTGGGGGTGAATTGCGTGTTTAATCTGCCAATTTACAGGCAAATACACAGTTTACTAGTAGTTTTTTGCACATATTTGTAAAATCTCCAGGTCACGCTTGAAAAACAAGTCTCAAACTCAATCTTACCTGGTTGATAAAGTAATTCTGTGAACTCATTTGGTGGTGTCGGTGCAGTTTGCGTCAGACACACGCTCGATCAGTGCACGGAGAATCAGACTTTCTTTGTTGCCATGTGGTTTTATACAGCACTGGATCTGATAAAGCTCAAGATCATTTCAATGTCACTTTTATTTCAGTCATCACCTTATAATTTATGCATGCCTTATGTGATCACAGTTGTACCCTTTTGTAAACTAGTGCAGTAAAACCTTCCCGTCACTTGCACACTTTGCACCGAGCGCACTCACATTTCACATTTTCCTCTGGTAACGTTTCTGTTTTTGGCGTCCTCAGAATTGACCAGGAAATGCACGGCAAAGTGGAGGTGGCGGCCGCTGCTGTTCCCGAGTGAGGCCTCCCCCCCCTCCGTCTTCAGTTTTTGAGGACCACCTACATGAAGGAGGTCTCGTCAGCCCCAGAACTGACGGGATAAAAGACTGGAAACCCTGCTGCCTGTTACTCCGCGGAGCCCTCGCCCACACGCCGTCTCCGCGTCGACTTTTAATCTTTTTTTTTCCTCCGCTGGAATCGTGTTGAATGTTTTTGGACATCTTCCCGTTACTCACACACTTTCTTCAAGACACTGCTGTTACTGGTGCATGTTCTGCTAAAGCTCTATTTATCTGCAAGAGGTCACTTAGGAGAAATAATTAATATATATTTTATGATCAGATTTTTAACCGTTTTTCTTTTTTTTTTGTATACATTTTCATAGACGTGGCATGGAGCACTTTTTCACAGTTCACTGCCGGTGTCCTGCTGGAATATTATTATTTTTTTGGCCCCTCACTGGAACGGCTCCTTCTCCAGAGCCGAGCAACACTTTTGAGACACAACTCCATGAGCTTTTATTCAAGTAAAAACCTTTCTTTCACACAATCAACGAGTCTTGTTCATGTTTTCAGAACGTGCAGTAACCACATTTGTCCATAAGGTGGCAGCATTGTCGTTAAAAGTTACTGTCCAACTGATGTCACGTGTTGTTACTGAGAGAAAAGAGCCTTGACACCTATTTGTTTTACTATAAATGACAATTATCCTTCAAAAATGATGTAAAACTGTGACATGAGTAATGTTAACCATAATAAAATATGAATAATGAATAATATTTGGCTCAAAGGCGCGGCTTCAGGACTGATATGGAGTCAACTTAACCTCACGAGTTTAAACAGTCAAAACTACCGATAGTCAAAACATTTACAATATTATTCTACTTTTTATCATGTTCCATTTCAGATCCACTGCACAGAAATACTGCTGCAGTTGTTTACAGATACTCAGGGTTCTACTGCTTGTCGTGTAACTGGGAGAGCTGCAGAAGACTTGGGGGCAGGACTCTGAGAAGATGAAGTTAACCACCGCTTCAGTGCACATTTTGAGAAAGATACTGTATGAAACCCAATATAACCCCACCCAGCTCCGTTATGTCACAAAAACCCACACGTTACAAATGACACAATGTTGAATCACACTGAAGCAAGATCTAAAGTCCAGTCAATACTCTCCTATAATTAATGACAGACACAAAATGTTAAAAATCCAAAATCAGATTCTATTTCAAGGGTAAATGCCAAAACCAAACATGTATCAGGTGGGTAGTTTAATTTTCTCTTTACATTATTACATAATCACTTTTAGGAGAAATTGTACTTCAAATAACAAATTAGTATTTTTTTGTTCTTGAGTAACATTTTTTCTTAAATTAAATTTGTTTGAAGAAACAAGACTCATTTGAATACACTTAAATACTTATGTTGATATATTTGAATGTAGGCAATATGTGTTCTGCCCCATTTGCATATTATTGCCAGTATTTTGCTAGATGATTACATTAGTATGTGTGAAAACATTTGACTATAGATTACATATACTGTACAGTACTCCTAATAGTAACACTACTTCTACTTAGCTAAACAATTTTGGCTACTTCAGCCCTCTGTAAAATATATACACAGTGAATATGTCCTTTACGGAGGCCCCCGGCCTTGTAAATACCTAATCATACTGTTTCAGCAGTGGCACAGGTAGTGACGGTGTCTTGGCAGTGCCATATATTGTAGAAAAGGGCAAACATTGAACTGACTTGCTGCCTGGCTTTAAATAATGAGTGACGTCTACATCTCTGGCTCAAAACTGAAGCTGTAGCGTCTGTACACACACCCTCCTTTGCTCGTGTACACCACATCTGCATCGTCGCCGCTGTCAGGCTCTGGGACGCCGTGCGGCATGTTTGCCACAGGACTGCCACTCAGCTTCTCGTAGCTCTGCCTCCAGCACAGCGTCCTCCTGGAGTGGGCCCTGTACAGGACCACGATTCCACAGGCCAAGCCCAGAGCGAGCAGCAGAGCGAGGGGCAGAGCCGCTGAGGTGTGCTTCAGCACTCTGGAGGCAGAGCTCAGGTCTGTGCCCTGCTCGGTCTTCAGTCTGGGCACTGGAGCCTCCACACAAAGGGCTGGAGAGAAAATCATTGTAGATCAACTTAAAACAAATCTATTTGAGTGATTTCACAATGTCAATCTGAGTGTAAAAAATAGGCCGAGTTACAGTTCACAAACTGCAGTGGAGGAAATCCACAGTTCGAGCAAGAAAACATGTCTTGTTTATTTTTTTGCAATGACATCTGTAAATTAACTAGTTTATGCATTTTAGCTCTTTTTGAGACACTCCTGGTGGTGGTAAGCTACTATTCACCTGACCACCACCTGACCACCACTGCCATTCATTCACTAACCAGATTCAAGGTGGGTCAGTGTTTTGCCTAAAGACACGATGGCACTGGGACTTCAGCAGTCGCCCACGTACTAACCAGGCCCAACCTTGTTTAGCTTCAGAGATTTGTCGAGGTCGGGCATTCTCAAAGGAGTGGCACAGATAAATTCAATGCCACGGTGTGGAACATTCCAGGCAAAGCAAATGATTACAAACGGTGACCACTCACCAGAAGAGTTAATGTACCTTTAAATCACATATGTTTGACCGAGCTGCATGTCTGACGGTGCGTGTTGTGTACCTGTGCGGATGTCACACACACAGCAGCCTGTGGTGTTGCTGTTGCTTGAGCAACAGGGGGCACAGCGGCCCTCCACCACATGGAGACCCCCGTGATCGTGGCAGCTCACACACTGCTCCGGTCCAGGGCCAAAGCAGTGACGGCAGGAGCGCTCACACGGCTCACAGCTCTCCTACAATGAACACACCTCCATGAGCTGCAGAGATGGCCCCTCCCTTTACACACATACGTGGACATAACACTCAGATAAGAGTCCCACTCCCTGGCTGCCCCGGTGACGACCCTGATCCTCCCCTTCACCAACATGCTGGACGTCCCACTCGTCATCCTGGATGAGACACCCTCCATCCCTCTGTCTTTGAACTTATTTTACTAATATATACATATCAATAAATAGATAACATACAGTGTCATATTATAAAATATACGGTATATCTTCAAAGTCATCTTGCGACCCTGAACAGCAGACATGTCCACACTGCAGCCATCAGACCAATTTTTCAAGTTGGTCCAAACATCAAAAAGTAGTACTTTCTACTGTGAAATTGTTAATGTTCCAAGTCTTATATCAAAGGTGTGGAGGCTCATTGAAACTGTATAAGTTTCAAAATGAGGCCCTCAGTGAACCCTCAGTTTGGACACCCCTGCTTTACAGTGTGCGACCCCCTCTTTGGGAACCCCCTGTTCCATCACATTCAAGTACAAACAGAACAAAGTGGTGCATTTGATTTGAACTTGAAGCCGATAGTGCTTTTACTCACTTGTTCTGAAAAGTACGTGCCCTCTTTGCAGGTCGGGTAGCAGACGTTGCCCTTCAGAATGCTTCCATAATCACACGAGAGACAGGCCTGAGGCGACGTGTCTGCAAACACAAGGACAAGCTCAAGCACCACTGGATCCTTGTCATCCCGGGTCAGTGTGTCATTTTGTGGTAAATGCCCTGCACTCTGTCTTCATCACAAAACTTCAAGGAGCCCTATGTAATTTTTCTTGTGGGGGGGTCCGCCACCTGCTCGAGTCCTTGTTAAAAGCTTTGCCAAGGATGTTCACGTTCTTCAGTGTTATGGCTGTAGTCGACTGAAGAAAAATACATGTTCTGTGCGTCAATTAGTCCGCTATTAAAAGCTCTCAAATCTATTAAATATCTATGTTTTCACCATCAATCTGTAAACAAATGCACTTTCTACAGATCTTACCTGTAACTAGTGAAGTTACTGACGTGGGACACATAAAGGTTCTCTTATCTGCTCATTACGGTAGTTTAATGCCATATTGTGGAACATTCCAGGCAAAGTAATAACATAGTAAGTTACATAGTACACCTTTAACCCAATCCAGGCACAGATTAAAATTAATCTTTCATATGATTTAATGATTGACTTTGTTTCAGTATCAATCAGTTAAAAGTTTGGAAGAAAATAGTAAATTATTGAAATATGCAAAAAGGCTGTTAAATACTGCAATAACAATATTATATGTATAGTTTTTGGCATAATCATTTTAGTAATATTAAAACTAAAATGTGCATGCGTTAAATGATTAATCAAACTGCAAAAATCATACAAAATTAAGACACTAATTAAGACTTAATCATGACTAGATCAGTCTTTTCCACAGTTTTCTTTTTAAATACAGTGCATTTCTGGTGGTGGACCTTTGTGTTATTGTGCATCGTGCCGACCTGAGCACGTCTTGCAGCTGATGTGGCATTGCCTGCACACGTCCTTGCTCTGATAGAAGCGTTGAGGACAGCGCTGCACGCACAGGTTTGTCCCTTGTAACTCCAGGAGGGGCGGAGCACAGACCCGGCAGGACTCTGGACCGGGCCCCGAGCACAGAGCGCACGAGTGATGGCACTTCTCACAGCCAGAGCTCCCTTTATAATACCTGCAAACATTTAGTATGTGAACACTATGTCTGTTGTATTTAAAACGCCAAAAACATATTCAGTAAGTCTGTTCATTCTGTGTGAAGTTTTTTTAAAGAGCTTTGCCCTCGACTAAAATGTAACTTTATACAATTCCAGTTGAAGTGGATCAATAAATTATGCTATTTAACCCTCACCTTCACAAAAATAACTCTCAGGGCCATTTATAATGTCTCTTCTGAACTGAAATGTGTTTTTACACTCTGTAAACTGAACAAAATAGACAATTCTTCATTTATTTCGTCATTAGGCTTGTTTCTCTTTGAAGATTATAATCAAACAAAATTTTGCAGCTTAACATGTAGAGAACGTCAAAGTGCTGCTTACAGCTCTTACTTCTGGGTTGGCAAAAATAAAATACTTTATACTACTTTATGATACTAAGGTGGGAAAATTAAATAATTTACAAGAAAAAGGTTGGGTACCACAGCCTTAAGTGCTATCATTACTGCAAGTAAAATAAATATACATGTTAAAAAGACAATAATATTTGATCCAGGCATCGATAATGCCTTCCATTTGTCATCTAAAAGCATCGTGTCTCCTTTACCCTGTGGGACAGTGGCTGACACAGAGGTGCAGGAGGCGCAGGTGTCCCGGAGAACAGGTCAGACAGTCTTTGGCCGATGCGCCGGTGCAGGAGGAGCAGACGGGGTCACACGGCAAACAGAAGCCCAGCTGTTGTCCATCTGCGTCCTGTGTGGAGCTGTATGAGCCGAGAGGACATGTGCGGACGCATGTGCCATCTGAGGAGAACGAGAGCGAGACAAGCTGCTTTATGAGACAAAACTACAGTCCTGTGTGGAGCTGTATGAGCCGAGAGGACATGTGAGAACGCATGTGCCATCTGAGGAGAACGAGAGCGAGACAAGCTGCTTTATGAGACAAAACTACAGTCCTGTGTGGAGCTGTATGAGCCGAGAGGACATGTGAGAACGCATGTGCCATCTGAGGAGAACGAGAGCGAGACAAGCTGCTTTATGAGACAAAACTACAGTCCTGTGTGGAGCTGTATGAGCCGAGAGGACATGTGAGAACGCATGTGCCATCTGAGGAGAACGAGAGCGAGACAAGCTGCTTTATGAGACAAAAACTACTGCTTTTATCAAAGTAATTTGTCCTGAATGCAACTCCATTTACTTTACACAGTATGAAGTATGTTACAATGTTTTTCTTTTCTCTTAAATAAACCTTGTCAGCTCTAGTAACTGCAGATATGAATTTGCCTTTTAGCTATAACCCGGGATAGTTATATATTTATGTTCAGTAATGTAATGTCCCTGTTAAATAAATAAATGCATAAATACATACAAGCCTCCATAACATAACATGATTCTCTTTCCACTGAAATAATTATGTTATCATCATGTTTATCATATCAATAAATCTAAAATACACAATATCAACCTGCACAGGCTCTCGACGAATCACGCGTCATGATGAATATTTGAATCTGATTGGTCAAAGCGTCACCACAACAGGAACAAGCGGAGGAATCAAACTGTTGTTAAAAAACGCTGTGCTGTGATTGGTCAAGCTCACAGCAGTCGTAAACTTCACTCACCTTATTTTATTTTGTAATGACATGTGAAAATGACAGTAATAAAAACTGGCTGTGTGCTCACTGTGCAGGTAATGGGGGGCCGCGCAGGTGGAGCAGAGCTGGGGCCCCTCGCAGGAGAGGCAGCCCCGGTGGCAGCTGGAGCAGGTGAACTGGTCGTGTTGCAGGTAAGTCCCTAGGGGGCAGTGTGCGTCCCCCGTCACGCCACACAGCATGGAGTTTGGGTCCAGCACGAGGCCCCGCTCACACTGGGTGCACTGGTGAGGCTCGGGCCCCTGACAGCTGGCACACGTCTGGTGGCACTCTGCACACAAGGGTCAAAAGAAGAGATGCAGCGCGCCAAACGGAACAGGGAAGAGCGCAGTGGATCTTTTAAACCGCTACCAATATGTGGCCGATAACCGATATTTGCAGATACTTATATTTGCATGATGGAAACCATAGAAATGTGAGTAATTTGTGGTGGTCAGAAGTTGCTGGCCACCACCAAGTGAAGAGAGAGAATGAGTAATAAAGACAGTGTTATTGTCACATACGTCATAAAGTTAAAGTGGGATTAAACACTTTAAACACATGCTGCCTTCATGTGCTCTGGAAAAGATGATCCTTTCCACGTGTGAAGCCGTAATAATGAGTTCAAGTCGTAGCCAAAGGAAACGCACTATCTAGACAAATATTATGTGAATACAGCGTAAATTCACAAGAGACAATATCTTACAGATCGCAAAAATGCAAACAATTCAACATTTAATTTTATTACGTGTAAATAGAGATTATGTTCAACTTGTGTAAGATATTTAATTATGCAGCATCGAAATATCTCGCTAACAGGTGGAAAAACATTTCATATTTTCTGTAATTTTATCTCATTAACTCGCGCATCAAAATGATTTCCCAGATTCCCAGTAGAAATGAGGAGCTGAGGAACAGTGTGATTGGTCCGACAGGCGTAAACACTTTGAACTCCGCCTCTTCGGCCAGGCGTCTCCAATCAGAGCGCGTGATGTTCTTGAGGGGTTCTTATTTTGCTCTAAAACAGTAGAGGAACAGTAGATAATGCTATAAATAACCTTGCACACGTTAGGAGCTAAAATGTCCCACTTTAAATAAAAAGGCTATATTAAGTATGTCCTTAATTTAATTTTTAATTCAAATTTTATTTTGGCACACTAAATCCTCCAGGCCAGAAGGTCCATATCACAATTGGGAGCAAATTGTTAACACATTTTTTTCAAATTACATGTAAAATAAACTGCATAAAAGATGGAAGGAGAAGAAAACACAGAAGTAAAGATATAAAAATAGGAAATACCGATAAGTACATATCAATTACAAGTTTTGGAACCCATAGATACTTCCAGCCAACAAATGACTGAGATCTGATTTCTAAGTAGACAAATTAATGATTTCTGTGATAATGTTGTGAATTTCTGTGATAAACAGTGAGCCTTTATAATTATTTTTCTGCTTTAAAAAGCAAAAGTGCAGTATACGTGTAATTAACTAAGCTTTTTGAACATACAAACGTGTGTTTTTTGGGTGGTACCTTGACACTCATTGGCAGCGGTCTGGTAGTATGTTCCAGCGGGGCACTCTCTGAAGCAGGTGCCTTTGTAGAGCATGGGGCTGGTTGTGGAGCAGGTTTCACAGTCGTCTCCCAGGGGCCCGGAGCAGGAGGCACAGGTCGGGTGACACGGCCCACAGCGGCCCTCCTCCATGTCCTCGAAGTATCCCTCAGGACAACTGGCCTTGCACAATGCGTTCAGCATGAGGTAGAGGAAACTGCACTCTGCAACACGAGGAAAAGACATTCACATCAACAAACTGCATCGTCGAGGTTGTTTAGAAATATTTCCTTTCAAAGATCTTTAGACTATTTGCTCATACAGTTACAGTTGTGCTTTATCACCAACAATGGGACGATTGTTCAAAGACTTAATGTATTTCTAATTGTACGTACACAATTTGGGAGCATTTAAAGCTCTAAAATGATCACAATGAGATAAATATATTGATATGTGGTTAAAGTCAGGCCAGAGCGTCTCACATAAGGTTTGAAATGCGACTGGTTTCGGTTTCTGTCTCATGCGACTGTTTATTTGTGTTTTTGCTCGTTTTAACCTGTTTATTTGGTCTAAAACCCCTTAAAGGCCCCCTATGGACAATAAGCGCTTGTACTATAACACTTAAAATAATGCATCGGGTGTCAACCAGTGTAAATTTCTATATCAAACAAAACATAAATACAATTAAAATGATCCCAGTACTCCAATTAGTTTTTAATCAGTTCCCAATCTGGACGTTAAAGTGCGTCTGATAGGTTTACAATTTTCAAATTTTTACTTAATTTGGTGTATTTATACCTGTTGTACATACAAATTATAGTTTTACACCAATCAAGTAGATATCTGTGGTGGAAAACATTGTGGTAGAAAATGACAGGCAGTGACATCACACCAGGACACTCATTCCAGTAAAAGTTTATGGATAATTTCCACAAAGAAACAACTTTTTTTGACTCTCTAAACATGAATCCTGCAAAATAAAGGCACTCTCATACATTTTTATTTGTCAATTAAAAACCTTGTAATGAGTTGGATGAGTTTGGCCCAGTTTTTGCTGGGTAATTTCCTAGTGTGATGTCATCAATTACAAACAGGAAGTGAAATTCTATAATTATAAAACTTTTTTTTAAAATAATTCTTAGCAAAATTTAAAATATATTTATATATTTATCTATATGAACTACATTTTAGTTCCATGAGTCAGCCGACCTGACATGGGCACTGTCCAGTTACTCGCTGGGCCCCAGAGGTTTCTAAAAATGAGGTCCAAACTAAATTATAATGAAGGAATGTCAAGTGAATTGCTTTGTGAAATATTATATAATGATTACTGTTGTATTACATGTAAAAACCATTGTATCTTTCCTTATCAGACAGTAGCTTGTAAGGTAGAAGAATGTTGGAGTTTCTTTCTTCATGAAGACACAACGTAATCAAATTCATGTGGTTCAAATCTGAAGATAATGTGGCTAAATATGGGACTTCTGATCATATTAAAAAGCACGGATTGGAACATTGTGGTTGATTCTGGTTGAAACTCACTCAAACATGTGCGCTGGTCGGCGCAGACGTCGCAGTGGGAGGGGCAGCGTCTACACGTCCCGTCCTCAGAGGCAAACGTCCGGTCAGAGCAGTTCAGGCTGCAGGCCCGGCCCTCCAGGAAGTACCCCTCCGAGCAGGACAGGCACTGCGAGCTGGCCCCGTCACACGTCTGACACGGGGCCACACAGGGGTCACAAAAGCCCTCCTCCGACTCGAAGAAACCACTGAAACAAACAGAGAGTAGAGTGCCCACAACTTTAAAAAAACGTGGGATTAAAGGTCCAAAAACATAAACTTATAGACCCTTTAAAACACTGTGTGATCAGAATGTTCTAAATGCCAGTGTGGAGGCGACTTTAGGCTACATTAAGCAGATCATAATAAACTTTCAATGATAGCAAACATTTTTGTAACAGATTTACAAAAGCATAAAGCAACTATTTTGAAATTCCAAGTGTCGGCTAGTGTACTTTTCTATCACAAAAGATGAAAAGAAAAAAAATTCCAGCCTCAAGATTGTATTTGAACTTCAGAAAGGTTTTTTTAAATGTGTCATATGTGTAACTATTGTTGAATGAAGTATTGGTCGAGTGAAACCTAAAAAAGGATTTTATTTGCACTCTTCTCTTTTATGTTTTAAACCTCTTTGTGATTTTAATGCATTTTCTCATTTTAAGTAAACACTTTGAATTGCCTTGAGTACGAATTGTGCTCTACAAATATATTTTAACTTTTAAAGGATGTATTGGCAACATGTAAAAAACATTAGCATTAACCAAAAACAAAAAATAAATAAACAAAAGAGCTGTGGAACCACCCGAAAAGCGGCTGCGTCACCACTGGTAAAAACATTTACAAATTGGTGTTAGAATATTTTTGAATGAACACGAAGGTTAACAATTATGCTGAAAAGATAGATATTGTTCTGAGATTTAAATTGAAAATATCTCAATCGCTGCTCGTATACTAGAGATTCCCTCAGGATTATAATATCTCCAATACAACATGATTTACCAGAGGTGGAAAGTAACAAAGTACCACAGTACAACAGTACAACAGTACAACAGTACAACAGTACAACAGTACAACTGTACAACAGTACAACTGTACAACAGTACAACAGTACAACTGTACAACAGTACAACTGTACAACTGTACAACAGTACAACAGTACAACAGTACAACAGTACAACAGTACAACAGTACAACTGTACAACAGTACAACTGTACAACAGTACAACAGTACAACTGTACAACAGTACAACTGTACAACTGTACAACAGTACAACAGTACAACTGTACAACAGTACAACAGTACAACAGTACAACAGTACAACTGTACAACTGTACAACAGTACAACTGTACAACTGTACAACTGTACAACAGTACAACAGTACAACAGTACAACTGTACAACAGTACAACAGTACAACAGTACAACAGTACAACTGTACAACTGTACAACAGTACAACTGTACAACAGTACAACAGTACAACAGTACAACAGTACAACAGTACAACAGTACAACAGTACAACTGTACAACTGTACAACTGTACAACAGTACAACAGTACAACAGTACAACAGTAAAAAATACAGTTTTGAGTCCTGACTTTGAGCAAATTAAAATATATAGAAAAACATTGAAAAATTGATTGACTAAATACCGTATTTTCTGGACTATAAGTCGCACCGGAGTTTAAGTCGCACCAGCCAAAAAATGCATAATAGAAAAGAAAAAAATATATATAAGTTGCACTGGAGTATGAAATGCGGTTGCAAGTGTGAAAATAACAAATAATATCACATAAGTCGCTCAGGAGTATAAGTATATAAGTATATATATAAGTATAAGTTGCAACCCGGCCAAAACTATGAAAAAAGGTGCGACTTACAGTCCGGAAAATACGGCAATTCTTAAGATAATCACCTTTCACTCTTTGATGATTAAATCTGCACCGGTACTTTTAATATACTTTGATAGAGTAGATACGTGATATGTGATACTTTAACTTTACTTTCATTTGACTGACTGTCCCACACCACCACAGAATGTCTAAAGAGTGACATAAGAGCACGTTTCCAGACTCACTCGGGGCATTGGGCCCAGCACTTCCCCTGGTGGAGGAACGGCGTGTGTCCGTGTTTGGAGCAGCTCACGCAGACGTCGCTGGAGCCCTCGCACAGCTGACAGTTCGGAGAGCAGTTCTCACACACGCCGAGGGCAGAGTTGGAGAAGGAGCCGGAGGGACAGCGCTCCACACACGAGCCGTCCTGGTCCAAGAAGAACCCTGACAACACGACCGTCATGTCAAACACACTTCAAAAACCAAAGCCTGCAGTAGATCCGTGTACCTTTGAAACAGGAGGAGCAGTCCAGGGACGTGGGGCCGAAACAACTCTTACAGGAAATATCACACCCTGAGCACGCACCAGCTCTCACTGAAAACAAGAGCCAAAAGAGCTACACTTAGTAAAGCATAAGTTTATTAAAAAATCAGGTTAACTCAAAATGAAGTAGTTACAATGCCTGAATTAGACATGTTTTATTATGAATTTATTCTATGTCCATGCTTTATTATAAGATAAGATAAGATAATCCTTTATTGTCCACACATGGGGAAATTTCATTGTTGCAACGCAGGTAGATACAGAGGAAAAGGACAGATAATATATAGGAAGTTTAAAAAACACTCTTAATAGAAGAACTCTTATAAACAAAAACTCTTATAAACAAAAACTCCAATAGACAAAACCTCTCATTAAGGTGTATTTGTTGTAAAGTGGTTCCAAAGCATCTGACCAGAAGTTTTTGCCCCATCCCTGATTTGTCATGTTTGTCACACTTAATGTTTCAGATCGTCACACAAACAGTCAAAGGAAACAGTGTTTTTTATCAACAGTTTATCCAAACCTACATGACCTTGTATGAAAATAACTGGTTGGGCATCCAAGCATTTACAATAACTTGAAATGAGTCAATTACAGCCGTATAGAGAGGTTTTAGCCCACTCATCTTTGCAGAATTGTTGTAATTAAGCCAAACTGGAGGGTTTTTGGAGAATGAACCGTATTTTAAAAAGGTCATGTCGTAGCATCTCATTAGGATTCAGGTCAGGACTTTGACTGGGCCAGTCTGAAGTCTTTCTTTAGTCATTGAGAGGTGGACTCACTGATGTCCTGCAGAACCCAAGATAAGATTAGATGAGCCTTTATTAGTCGACACAGTGGGGAAATTTCAGTGTTATAATGCACAAGTAGGTACAGAAGTGAGAGAACAGATAACTTATAGAAGACTTAAAAAAAAAAAAAAAGTTCAAGTTCGCTTCAGCTTGAGGTCACGAACAGAAGGCCAGACATTCTCCTTCAGGATTCATTGGTTCCATTTATCACAGCAGGTCTTTCAGGTCTTGAAGCAGCAAAACAGCCCCATCACCACCATCACACCACCACCACCACCATCACACCACCACCACCACCACCACCATCACACCACCACCACCACCATCACACCACCACCACCACCATCACACCACCACCACCACCATCACACCACCACCACCACCATCACACCACCACCACCACCATCACACCACCACCACCACCACCACCATCACACCACCACCACCACCATCACACCACCACCACCACCATCACACCACCACCACCACCATCACACCACCACCACCACCATCACACCACCACCACCACCATCACACCATCACCACCACCACCACCATCACACCACCACCACCACCATCACACCACCACCACCACCACCATCACACCACCACCACCACCATCACACCACCACCATCACACCACCACCACCATCACACCACCACCACCACCATCACACCACCACCACCACCATCACACCACCACCACCACCATCACACCACCACCACCACCATCACACCATCACCACCACCATCACACCACCACCACCACCATCACACCACCACCACCACCACCATCACACCACCACCACCACCATCACACCACCACCATCACACCACCACCACCATCACACCACCACCACCACCACCATCACACCACCACCATCACACCACCACCACCACCATCACACCACCACCACCACCATCACACCACCACCACCTCCATCACACCACCACCACCACCATCACACCATCACCACCATCACCACCATCACACCACCACCACCACCATCACACCACCACCACCACCACCACCACCACCATCACACCACCACCACCACCATCACACCACCACCACCACCATCACACCACCACCACCACCATCACACCACCACCACCACCATCACACCACCACCACCACCATCACACCATCACCACCACCACCACCATCACACCACCACCACCACCATCACACCACCACCACCACCACCATCACACCACCACCACCACCATCACACCACCACCATCACACCACCACCACCATCACACCACCACCACCACCATCACACCACCACCACCACCATCACACCACCACCACCACCATCACACCACCACCACCACCATCACACCATCACCACCACCATCACACCACCACCACCACCATCACACCACCACCACCACCACCATCACACCACCACCACCACCATCACACCACCACCATCACACCACCACCACCATCACACCACCACCACCACCACCATCACACCACCACCATCACACCACCACCACCACCATCACACCACCACCACCACCATCACACCACCACCACCACCATCACACCACCACCACCACCATCACACCATCACCACCATCACCACCATCACACCACCACCACCACCATCACACCACCACCATCACACCACCACCACCACCATCACACCACCACCACCACCACCATCACACCACCACCACCACCATCACACCACCACCACCACCACCATCACACCACCACCACCACCATCACACCACCACCACCACCATCACACCACCACCACCACCACCACCATCACACCACCACCATCACACCACCACCACCATCACACCACCACCATCACACCACCACCACCACCACACCATCACACCACCACCATCACACCACCACCACCATCACACCACCACCACCATCACACCACCACCATCACACCACCACCACCACCACCACACCATCACACCACCACCATCACACCACCACCACCACCATCACACCACCACCACCACCATCACACCATCACCACCACCACCATCACACCACCACCATCACACCATCACACCACCACCACCACCACCACCACCACCATCACACCACCACCACCACCACCACCACACCATCACACCACCACCATCACACCACCACCACCACCATCACACCACTACCACCACCATCACACCACCACCACCACCATCACACCATCACCACCATCACACCACCACCATCACACCATCACACCACCACCACCACCACCATCACACCACCACCACCACCACCATCACACCACCACCACCACCATCACACCATCACCACCACCACCACCATCACACCACCACCATCACACCATCACACCACCACCACCACCACCACCACCATCACACCACCACCACCACCACCATCACACCACCACCATCACACCACCACCACCACCATCACACCATCACACCATCAAACCACCACACCATCAAACCACCACCACCACCACCATCACACCACCACCATCACACCATCACACCACCACCACCACCACCATCACACCACCACCATCACACCACCACCACCATCACACCATCACACCATCAAACCACCACCACCACCACCATCACACCACCACCATCACACCATCACACCACCACCACCACCATCACACCACCACCACCACCATCACACCACCACCACCACCATCACACCATCACACCATCACACCATCAAACCACCACCACCACCACCATCACACCATCACACCACCACCACCACCACCATCACACCACCACCACCACCATCACACCACCATCACCATCACACCACCACCACCACCACCACCATCACACCATCATCATCACACCACCACCACCATCACACCATCACACCACCACCATCACACCATCACACCATCACACCACCACCACCATCACACCATCACACCATCACACCACCACCACCATCACACCATCACACCATCACACCACCACCACCATCACACCATCACACCACCACCATCACACCACCACCACCATCACACCATCACACCACCACCACCATCACACCACCACCATCACACCATCACACCACCACCATCACACCACCACCACCATCACACCATCACACCACCACCATCACACCACCACCACCATCACACCATCACACCACCACCACACCATCACACCACCACCATCACACCACCACCATCACACCACCACCACCACCACACCACCACCATCACACCACCACCACCATCACACCATCACACCACCACCATCACACCACCACCATCACACCACCACCACCACCACCACCACTATATTTTACTGTTGGTGTGATGTTCTGTTTCTGAAACGCGGTGTTACTTTTGCCAGCTGTAATGGGACACGCGCCTTCCAAAATGTTCAACTTTTGTCTCGTCACTCCACAAAGTATTTTCCCAAAAGTCTTGGGGGTCATCAAGATGTTTTCTGGTAAAAATTGATGGTGGTTTTTGTCTTTAAAGTCTGGGTTATTTCTGCCCAGTGTGTTTCATGAACACTGACCTGACACTGAGGCAAATGAGGCTCGCGGTTGTTTGGATGTTGTTGTGGGGTCTGTTGTGACCTCTTGGATGAGTCATCGCGGTGCCCTCGGGGTCTTTTCTGTCGGCCGGCCTCTTCTGGGAAGGTTCATCATTGTTCCATGTTTTTGCCATTCGTGGATAAAGGCTCTCATTGTGGTTCGCTCCAGTCACAAAACTTCGGAAATGGATTTATAACATTTTTTCAGACTGATAATTCTGTCACTTTATTTCTCAGTTCTTCCTGAATTTCTCTGGATCTCGGCGTGATGTCTACTTCCTGTTTGAGACATTTCTGGATGGAGAACAGGTGTGGGTGTGGCTAGAGAAACTGAGGTGCGATAAACCCCAGTTAAGGAGGGACCAACACTGTTCCACGGGGCCATGTAGGCTTGGATTTGATTTTCCATTAATAATAAACAACTTAATAACTTAACTTTAATTTGTTTGATCATCTGAAACATGTAAGTGTAACAAAAAAATCCAGAAAACACTTTTTCACACCACTGTCTTGCTAAATGCTGGAGTGATATGTCCTACGCTCTCTCTAAATACTATGTACTACTACTTTACTTTAAATGTGTTTGGTAAATTCCATAGATTTATTGTGCTGACCTTCAAAGTACTTTCCCAGAGGACAGCTGAACCCTGGACACTGGCCCCCCACAGGAGCGGCCCCGCCCTGACACAGGATGCAGTCTGAGGGCCCCGGATCCCGACAGGACAGACAGGAAGAGTAACAGGGATGACAGCGCCCCCCACTGGTGTCACTGAAGGTCTGCTGAGGGCACTGCTTCACACACTTGTCATCTGAAAACAACTCAATACACTAAATATCTGGAGTCATAAAAGACAATAAACAATGTACTAAACTGGGGTGTGTTTTTTTCCTATTACGTCTCATTGAACTGATCACGGTTTCAAACTGAAGCTGTTTCTGAATCTTTTGGAGTAAACACATGAGCTCTTTGTTCTGTAAGTGAGCCTATTATTTGTGAATAGATTAGAGAGTGTTTGTTTATGTCCTGTTGGAAACTATATATGTATGTATATATATGATTGTTTATATATTGTCATTTAAGTAATCACCGTTTATTAGTATTATTATTAGTATCAGAGCACTGCCTGTGTTATTGCTACTGGATTACTTTATATGAAAATTGTTCTAATATTATGTTTATCTGTTTTGTTTACAGAACCACACACACACACACACACACACACACACACACACTATGTATGCTCATTATCTTCAATAAAAGGAAGCAACAATCCATCCTGCTTCAGTGCATTCTGACCGATGCCCACTCCACGATCACAACTCTACTGAACTAGCCAGTAGTAGTGAAGCCCTCTTATAAGATTGAGGTGTTTCAGAAGCCTATTTTTATGTTTTATCCTATAGCAGATTTAAATTGTTTTTTGTTTTTGACTTATACAGGTTTATCATTGTTCATTGTTTTATGGTGCACCGTATCACCAGAATCAGAGTCAGAAAGGGTTTATTGCCATTGTCTATGAACAGAATTCACAAACATAGGAACTTGTCGTGTTGATTCGGTGCAACATAAAACAATGAACAATTAATAAAAGAGGAACAAAGCAAGTTTCTATGTTTGTGAATTCTGTTTATTGACAATGGCAATAAACCCTTTCTGACTCTGATTCTGTACGGAGGAATGGACTGATTGACAAAAAAATGGACTGATTTCAAAGCTGAAGCCAGATCACTAACAATTAGATTTAGAGAATTATATTAAGGGGAAAAGTCCAGGCGGAATTTTTATCAGGCATATTCACATTGTGTTAAGGCTTATTAGGCTTTATTCAGGCTTATTTTTGTTTTATTTATGGGTTTTCGAGTACAAACTGATCCCGATTCTTTCCAGAATTGTATATTTGACTGAAAATAAGTGGGCTGCAGTTTTAGTTTTCTTACTTTCAAAGCTTGATAGTTCCATGTCATTAGACGGTTGACAAAAAGGATCAAATGAAGAAAACGTTTATTAGCACATCAAGCTAAATCCTGATCACTGCAAAGGGAAATGTTTGCATTCCCAGAGCATCTCCATGGTAACTCTGTGGACCTGACCTGGTCTGAGTCTGACTTTAGTCCCATGTGGAGGAGGAGGACAGGACAACACACCAGGTCAACACCACACTGTTCTCCCTCTACATTTGCATTCACAGTCCTTTGCATGTTTTCTAAGAGTGACCTGGAGCTGATTTACAATCCAAATGAACTCTGTGAACATATTAAATAATGAGAAACAAAAGAATAAGCACTATATGGTCAGTGTGTTTGTGTTACCGTGGAGGAAGTACCCGGGCATGCAGGACAGGCACGTGCTGCTGCTGCTACAGTCACTGCAGGGGAAGGGGCACGCCGGGCACGCCCTCCGCTCAGGGTCTCCATATGTGCGCTGTGGGCAGTGCCTCCGACACTTGTACCTGAAACTGTAAACAGCATCACACTCATTATGTCGATTTAAACTCAAATACCTGGAAGGACAACAGGTATAAAGTAACATGCAGACTATTTAATGTTGTTTAATCACCTTTTGTGAACGTAACAATGTCCAAATCACACAGTACAATAATGTTCTGATCTCACAGTATGATATTTATTGCAGTATTTTGGAAATGAGCTATATTCTGCAAGAAATGTCCCATAATGCGTTTTGTTCTGCAACCACTATAATCATATTCTAATGTTTATGTCCAATTCATGTTAAACTTTTTAAACAGGTGCTTTCAAGTCAACATAACAGTCCGTCTATTGAGACTTACAATTGTATTATTATGTTATACCTATTATCTTTTTACATTCTCTCAGGCGTCATAGTGCAATGCCTGTAATACTAACAATACAGCTTACAGTCATCTTAACTAGCATTTTTCTCATTGTAAAAATCTCCAAGCTATAAGTCAAAATTCATGATGTTGATAATGATTGGCAGCTGGTGGAAGTGTGAAGATAAAAGCTAATGACTTTGTACTTTGAGAAAACACAAAGCAAATCTAGGACAAAGACGCACCAACAAATCACAAGTAAAAGGTTCAAAAAGAAAGACGACCTCAATAAAAACACTAGTCGTTGGACCGGTTTCTGTGCTCTAAAACATCAAAGTGAATTTAGGTCTTTGTATCAAAGACTGGGGAAAAAAAAGACATATATACATCCCAGCATGCACTGCTCCAGTCCGCGACACTCCCAGCTCCATTGTCCATATGAATCATATGAATACACTGGTGCTCGGGGACACGCCCAGCTGAGGCACCTCAACAGTTCGAGTCACAGCTCCTGCTCCAAAGAAAGAGCATAAGTGTCATCAAACTGCCGATTGTCAGACTGCACAGAATATTGTGCACGTTCCTATTTGTATTTGGCCTTTCTCCACGTTGACACTTTAGCCCCATATGTAAAGAAACTGGCACTAAACTTTGTGTCTATTTTGCCATTTGCTCAGCGGCACAGCAGCTGAGTGTGTGGAGTTTCACCTCATGTCTGGGTTTCCTCTGGGCACTCCAGTTTCCCCACTGACAGGTCAAAGGAGACGACAAATGAAGTGTTCCTTAACCTCATGCCACTTTAACGTGCATGTCGGCCGGTTTGATAGAAGATTCCTTTGAGAGCAGAGCTCTTTCACCTAAACAGTGCAGTGTGGTTTGTGTCTGACCCTGAGAACACACTCTATCTGAGCAGAAACTATTACAGCAGCAGTTTACAGTATGAGCTTAATGTTCCACTGACACAAAATATCTAACACATTAAGGCACATTGTTTTGAATTTCAAATATTATGTCAGTCCAGTCCTTGATTGTCGGTGCAGTTTGTGTCATTATTTTTTTGTGATGGCCTTCTTTCCCACCACAAATAGTGCACTCCAAAAGTCTCCATTTACTGTGATCATGGCCAGCCTAATTACATAGTTCTGAAAACCTAACTGAATTCATGGAGCTCACACAGAGGCTGACGATTCAGAAGAGCTTTGGGTCATTCAGAAAAACATGTAATATTTGGAAAGGAAATACAATAGGAACAAGAGACTGAGGCATTTAAATGCTAAGAATTGACTCCCTAATGATATTATATTCATATTATATATATAAGTGTATAATATAATTACATTATATTTAAATCAGTGCAGCTCAGTTTGTGTGTTTGTGGATCAGCTCTTGATGTTAGCTCATTTGTAGCAGTTTTTTTGTGTATCTCTTGGAGACAGCAAACGTGTCAGGGGTCAGTGGTGTGTTTAAGGACCCTCTGCAAACACTCGTCCGTCCAATTGCATTTCTATATCAGCTTTCAATATAAGCGAGGACGGGAAGAATTTGAGGAGAATGGAGAGATTATTAAATTATTGACTAAAATGAGAAGATAAATGTCAGCGAACACCAAACATCCATCATGTTTTTCACCTTTCAATTGCCCTTTTTTCCTTCACTAACTTCCTCCAAAATACGGCCACATAATAATGCTATTTATTAGACAGTGTAATTGAGATGGCATTATTAAATCAAAATGTCAAACAAGGATAAACTATTACCGGTAAATAATATCTATCTGGAATCCTTCAGTCACCACATTTCATTGTATTTATTTGGTTGAAATTTGTTCAAAAAGTATCAAATGTATTTGACTAGTCGACAAATTGAATAATGAAATGTTAACTACAAAGATAATTGTTAGTTGCTGCCATAAAAAGCATACAATATGAATAAATAATAGACCAATCAAATACTCACAGAAAGTAGCCCTCACTGCAGCTGTTGCGGCGCGGTTTTCTGTGGACACAAGAGAAAGATGTGTAAACAGTGAAACATGGATGACGAGCTGCACATTTAGCATGATCACACAGACTGAAGCGCTGACCTGTGGAGCACGTCTTGCAGCCGGCCTCACAGCCCACACACTCCCCTGTGTCCGGGTCCTGCACCTGGCCTGGCACACGGAGGGAAAAACCTCAAATCATGCCAAAAACACTGACACATTATGATATTTTGTCTCACACGTGTGACGACATCTAACAGTCAGTGCAGTTCAGAATCAAGAACAACATGGATATTTGGAACTTTTTGTCAAACAGTTCCACATGATGTTGATTTGAAAACCCGTTAGGGGCGAGTGATACTGACAAAATCTATACTGGTATCTAAGTATTTTTGATAATCAACGCAATAAGAATACTCAGACTATTTTTTCTTTTGTACAGTGCATCAGTAATGTGCTAAAATGTGCTTGTAAATGTTGAGGTTCCACATAAAATGTGAATGGAGTCTAAAGTCAACCACAAGAGGGCAGAAATATTGGGAGAGTATACTAGATCTTTTTGAGGTCATTTTAAATATATATATATATATATATATATATATATATATATATATATATATATATATATATATATATATATATATATATATATTATAAACAAACAGAAACCAAACAAAAGCAACGGGTGAAAGGCAAAAAGAGTAGCTCAAAAAATAGTCCAGAAAATAAAATGTCAGTCAGAGGGGCTGTGTACCTGTCCCATCTGCCCCAGTGTCTGGTAAATAAAGAAATATATATATTAAATAAAAGTTTATCGTAAAAGTCAGTTTCCCATTTCGTAAATCCTGTCCTCCACAAGTATCCACCAATCATCTCCATCATCGGTGCCCAACATCCAAAATATTTTTTATAAGTCAAATGTCTCTTTGAGTTTTTTTTAAATAGTTTTAATTATAGATTACATGCTCGGTATTCTAATATTGTACATCCAAAACAATAACGATACAATAATTGATATATATCAGATCTATAAGTAGTTACTGTTAGAAACAGACTATGAAAGAATAAACACTTGTGTGTGTGCAGCACCTATGTCACAGGTGGTCTTTTGGCAGCGTCCGCTCTGGAGCTTGAAGTTGTCCTGGCACTTGGCGCAGAGGCTGGCGTCGGTGCACAGCTCACAGTTCTGGATGCAGGGCAGGCAGGAGGACAAGCCCCTGTCAGAGTACAGGCCGCGGGGGCAGTGGGTGACACAGTGACGGAGGTACAGGAAACGCTCCACACCGTCTTCATCTGAGGGCACACACACACACACACACAGAGAAATTATTTTACAGAACTCGTTGACAGATACAGACGAAAACAAAAAACAACAATAGAAATATTCAATAAGAGCGAGGCCTGTTGTTCTGGGATGTGATGGTCGAGGGAATCAGGGCTCTTCTAAAGTTGGCTCTCCTGCACCTGAGCGCCCTGTACCTCCGTCCTGAGGGCAGATGAGCGAGGTGTACCTCCGTCCTGAGGGCAGATGAGCGAGGTGTACCTCCGTCCTGAGTGCAGAGGAGCGAGGTGTACCTCCGTCCTGAGTGCAGAGGAGCGAGGTGTACCTCCGTCCTGAGTGCAGAGGAGCGAGGTGTACCTCCGTCCTGAGTGCAGAGGAGCGAGGTGTACCTCCGTCCTGAGTGCAGAGGAGCGAGGTGTACCTCCGTCCTGAGTGCAGAGGAGCGAGGTGTACCTCCGTCCTGAGTGCAGAGGAGCGAGGTGTACCTCCGTCCTGAGTGCAGAGGAGCGAGGTGTACCTCCGTCCTGAGTGCAGAGGAGCGAGGTGGAATCCTGTTCTATGAAGCCTGGTGGTTAATGTCTTTTCAGCTGTGTTTGTTACTCTTGTGAGTTTGGTCCAGTTTTGAACATAAGCTGTTTTGCAAGTCTTTGTTTTCACTCAATAGAGCACAAAAGTCCTGTGCTTTGAGCTTCAATTCCTTTCATGTCTTTACACAAAATTACAGAACAATCCATTAATCTGTCTATATATCTACTAGACAATGACTGTTTTATAAACACTTCAACTGAGAAGTTTCAAGTCTTCTCAAGTCACAGAGCTCCAAGAACAAGTCAAGTCCCAAGTCTTCCTCTTGATCAAGTCCAGTCTTTGTGTCCTGTTATCATGTTGTGTTTTATGTTACATTCAAGGACACGCCTCCGGTAGCAGGAAAATGACAACTTAATCTTATTATTTCATGAAAAGGGGAAAGTTAACATACAGACTCTGATTTAGCTACAGAATGGAAAATAAGTTTAAAAAAATAACAGATTAAAATAATAATAATAATCCAGTAATATTGGTCCTTACAGGTTGCCCAGCCCCCAGCGACAGTATAAAATGGGTCAAATGACAATTTATTTTTGCCTCTTTGAACTTCACAGTCTCCACTTTAATCTCATCCTTGGTGACCACAAACACACAGCATGAATCATACAAATCAAATGACACACTGAAAAAGTGTTGTAGGAGAAACTCAGTGAAATGCAACAGTAGGTGCAGCCTAGGGCCAAATTTCCTCATGTCCTTTAGTTAACAAAGACTCCATTGGAAATGATCAGATTACACTGCAAAATCAGAGTTGTTACGGATCCACACACTGCTGCCTTTATGAAACAAACCTGGGCTCAGTCTTTAAACCAGAGCTCAATAGTCAACCTACAGATGACTTATAAACTTTGAAATGTGAAGTTGATCATTAGCCTAGTATTAGTATTCTAGTTCACATTGTCCTGCACTTGACAATGTAGTCTAACTTTATCAACGCAAAACATAACGTCACATCTTGCACATTTGCCTCAGGAACACTTGGCACACAGAAATAAACTGACATAAAGTTTGTGTGAATCAGAAACGTACCCACTCCACAGGCAGTGCACTGGAAAAGCTCGTGTCCGCTGCATTCAGAGCACGTCGGGTGACACAGGACGCACTGGTTTCTCAGTAGAAATTGACCGCTCGGACACAACGAAGAGGATTCACAAAGCGCCACGAACCCGAGCAGGGTCAGGACCGTGCGCAGGGAGAACATGGCTGTGCGTGCCTGAAGACGAGCTGTGCGGCAGGTGGACTCCGCCGGGGCAGGTGCGCTCCGCGGGGGCAGGTGCGCTCCGCGGGGGGTGCAGCAGGTACGCGCGGTGTGGGCCGGAGCTCGGACTCACTGCAGCAGGGACGGGCTCAGCTTACACCCACTTCACAAGAGAGAGACTTCCCCTGCACAGTGACGATGATCTGCCTGTTTGTCTGTGGCTTGAAAAGTGGTCTACAGTTTTTATTAGATCCATTTTATATCTTACACATTATACTTATATCGTTGACGTGTGCAAATTTAAATATATATGTATGGTTGTGAGATAGTTTTAAATGTGATGAATGATTATAGTTACCAGTGTAAGACAGCAGTTTAGGATAAATGTTGTCAAGGTTAGAACTATTTAACAATAGATAATTGAATTTCTAAAAACGATCAATCACTGTGGAATATTTATCAATAAAATCTGCAAAAAAGCGTATACATTCCTTTTCTTTATTTTATTACAAACATATTTTTTTGTCATTTTCGTCCCACTTTACCATGACAGCACCTCCTAAAATCTGACTAGGGACCAGCATGTGGATCAGAAGGAATACCTACTTCATTTAAAACAATAGGCCAAGCAAAAAAGTTACATGTTCAAAACCAGCCTTTCTCCCCCTAATCAAATTAAATCCAACCCTGGATAATTGGAAACACAAGATTCTACAAAGAAAAGGCCAAAACGGAAAGCAAAAGATCACGTTGTCTTCACAGGCAAACCAAAACAACACAAACTGCTACTTCAAACCAACAGGAATTTGGCAAATGGCAACACGTGAAAATGTGAGCGTGTTTTGTCTTGTCTTCTTGTTGTTTCGCGCTCACGTACACAGCGCCCTCTGGCGGCACCGTCGCGCAGTCGCGTCCGGTGCGCGCGCATGACGTCAGACGGCGGCGGAGGAGGCGGGCATCGGTTTCTGCTGCAGCGGAGAAATCTGACATGGGGCAGAGCAGCGCCAGGCGCACGGCCCCGAGAAGAATGAAGCTGAGCCCGGTCTGAAGCTTCACCCGGTGATGGGGGAATGAGCGGACGCGGTGCGGCGAGGACCGGACGCCTCATCTCTCCGTGCGCGCCGACACAGCGGCTCCTGCCCCGGAGGAGAGAGACACAATAGAGCGCTCCGCAGACAGGTGCACCTGCCTCTACGCAAGTACGTGCCCCGATGGATTCACATTATGATGATGAGCGACGAGCTTTCATGTTTAAGTCAAATCCAATAATGCCGTTATTATAAACGCGTGGGATTTACAGCGCGGCGCCGGTCCGTCCCGGGCTGTGGACGCGGCTGAGAGACATGATGTATGCTTAGTCACAGACCGCAGGAGCCACATTAGCCGGACAACGCGTCTGATAAGCGCTCCACAAAAAAAAGAGCAAATGACCCGCGCGAGACAGTGACGCGAAGTCTTTCTGCGATCGTCCGGAATAGGCCGTGATCATCACCTTGCGCGGAAAAAAACACACACACGTAACCGGGTTTTAATTGATGCACGGGTGTCACGTTGTGTTCATTTTGAGACACATTTTGGAACTAGCACAGCGCGCTCTAATTCTGCCCCGCGCGCGTTAGTGTGTGTGTGTGTGTGTGTGTGTGTGTTTGTGTGTGTGTGTGTGTGTGTGTGTGTGTTTGTGTGTGTGTGTGTGTGTTTGTGTGTGTGTGTGTGTGTGTGTGTGTGTGTTTGTGTGTGTGTGTGTGTGTTTGTGTGTGTGTGTGTGTGTTTGTGTGTGTGTGTGTGTGTTTGTGTGTGTGTGTGTGTGTGTGTGTGTGTGTGTCCGGGCTGGCCTCATTTATGAACCACACTACTGCCTCCCAGACGAGTGGACAAGGCCTCACTCTCCATCACTGTCCGTCCTGCACGGTGGACCAGTGTGGGACACGTTTGGCCTGTTCCCCTCATCATATTTGGGTGTTTGACTGTGGCTTTAAATCACGTTGGTAGCTCCATGTGTGTTATATATATATATATATATATATATATATATATATATATATATATATATATATATATATATATATATATATATATATATATATATATATATATATATATGTGTGTACACAAAGTAATCTCATGGTGTCTAAAAGCATCTCACTGCAGCCCACACAAGGATCCACAGTGGAGCTCAACAATGGGCCGTTGTCTTGTGTATTTACAGTGTTCCGTTATTGTGGTGTGCAGAGAGGAGACGTTACACCGGGGATCGGCCGTAGTGAACGGGATGTTACAGCAGATGTGACATTTGAGAGGCGCACGGGAGATGTCTTTACACTGACCGCGCGCGCCACTGACACTACCGGCACTGAACGCGCGGGGGGAGGACAGGATCCGCTGTCACTGTGGGGTGTTCTCTCTCCCCTCAGGTGGTTTTCGGGCTGCACGCGCATGGGGAATGGGTTTGTTGTTGGGTGCGCGGTGAGAAATGGCACCAGAGGTGGATAAAAGGGATGATGTTGCGGTTGTTGTTTTGGATTTACGGTAAATTTGAATATAGAGTGTGTCGTCTGTGGATGAAAGTATTGAAATGACATCCTTTTTGAGGTAAAACTCAACACATTTTTGCACATTCCTCCTAATATAATGTAAGGTTATGGAAATAAGTCACATGTAAGAGATTATGTCATACTTTCAAGTGGAATGTGCTATGGTTTGTTTAAAGAGGCCTATTATGATTCCTCTTTTACTCTTTAATATTTCTTATGATGTCATTCTTTATTTGCAGTGTTAAGAGCAATATAGATCAAATGTATTGTTATTCATATTATTATTTCCAATGCGATGAGAAGGGGACATCACGAGGAAAGTTACGTAAAGCACCCTTCAGACTGTATTTAATAATTTTAATCATGTTATTTGTAGTGAAAGAAACGTAAGTGGCAGTTGTTATAGTAACGGAATATAAACATTTGGACTTTCACCTCAGTAACGTGCAGAGGATGATGCAGTTTTGACAGAAATATCTCTCTTTTGGCCTGGAATCTGCTGCTGCTGTGGAAGTGGGAGATGGAGAGGCTGAGGTGGCTGTGGTTCTGCTGCTGTGGAAGTGGGAGATGGAGAGGCTGAGGTGGCTGTGGTTCTGCTGCTGTGGAAGTGGGAGATGGAGAGGCTGAGGTGGCTGTGGTTCTGCTGCTGTGGAAGTGGGAGATGGAGAGGCTGAGGTGGCTGTGGTTCTGCTGCTGCTGTGGAAGTGGGAGATGGAGAGGCTGAGGTGGCTGTGGTTCTGCTGCTGTGGAAGTGGGAGATGGAGAGGCTGAGGTGGCTGTGGTTCTGCTGCTGCTGTGGAAGTGGGAGATGGAGAGGCTGAGGTGGCTGTGGTTCTGCTGCTGTGGAAGTGGGAGATGGAGAGGCTGAGGTGGCTGTGGTTCTGCTGCTGCTGTGGAAGTGGGAGATGGAGAGGCTGAGGTGGCTGTGGTTCTGCTGCTGTGGAAGTGGGAGATGGAGAGGCTGAGGTGGCTGTGGTTCTGCTGCTGCTGTGGAAGTGGGAGATGGAGAGGCTGAGGTGGCTGTGGTTCTGCTGCTGCTGTGGAAGTGGGAGATGGAGAGGCTGAGGTGGCTGTGGTTCTGCTGCTGCTGTGGAAGTGGGAGATGGAGAGGCTGAGGTGTCTGTGGTTCTGCTGCCGTGGCGACGGTAGAGCGGAGGAGACTGTGAATTTGAGAGGAAAAGGGAAGCTGGCAGTGACTGTTGTGTAGCAGTGATTGTGTTGTACAGTAGTGATTGTGTTGTGTAGCAGTGACTGTGTTGTGCAGCGGTGACTGTGTTGTCTAGCAGTGATTGTGTTGTGTAGCAGTGATTGTGTAGTACAGAAGTGATTGTGTTGTGTAGCAGTGATTGTGTTGTGTAACAGTGATTGCGTAGCAGTGACTGTGTAGAACAACAGTAATTGTGTTGTGTAGCAGTGATTGTTTTGTTTAGCAGTGATTGTGTTGTGTAGCACAGTGATTGTGTTGTGTAGCAGTGATTGTGTAGTACAGAAGTGATTGTGTTGTGTAGCAGTGCTTGTGTTGTGTAACAGTGATTGTGTAGTACAGAAGTGATTGTGTTGTGTAGCAGTGCTTGTGTTGTGTAACAGTGATTGTGTAGTACAGAAGTGATTGTGTTGTGTAGCAGTGATTGTGTTGTGTAACAGTGATTGTGTAGTACAGAAGTGATTGTGTTGTGTAGCAGTGATTGTGTTGTGTAGCAGTGATTGTGTAGTACAGAAGTGATTGTGTTGTGTAGCATTGATTGTGTTGTGTAACAGTGATTGTGTAGCAGTGACTGTGTAGAACAACAGCGATTGCGCTGTGTAGCAGTAAATGTGTTGTGTAACAGTAACTCTGTTGTACAGCAGTGATTGTGTTGTGTAGCTGTGACTGTGTTGTGCAGCAGTGATTGTGTTGTGTAGCAGTGATTGTGTTGTGCAGCAGTGATTGTGTTGTGTAACAGTGATTGTGTTGTGTAGAATTGACTGTGTTGTGCAGCAGTGACTGTGTTGTGCAGCAGTGATTGTGTTGTGTAGCAGTGATTCTGTTGTGCAGCAGTGATTGTGTTGTGTAGCAGTGATTCTGTTGTGCAGCAGTGATTGTGTTGTGTAGCAGTGATTGTGTTGTGTAGCAGTGACTGTGTTGTGTAGCAGTGATTGTGTTGTGTAGCAGTGATTGTGTTGTGTAGCAGTTACTGTGTTGTGTAGCAGTGATTTTGTTGTGTAGCAGTGAATGTGTTGTGTAGCAGTGATTGTGTTGTGTAGCAGTTACTGTGTTGTGTAGCAGTGATTGTGTTGTGCAGCAGTGAATGTGTTGTGTAGCAGTGATTGTGCCACTTTGCTTTTATGTCCAGCTTTTCATGACGTCTTTATTCGTCTAAAGTTGTATACTTTATTATGTTTATTATTAGTTTACTTTGTTCACAGTTATTTTCAGACGTTACTCCAGAGATTAACACGTGTGTGAAACCTTTTGTAATTCACAAGAAGCAAAAGGAAACGCTCTATAACAGATGCTTTATTGTCAGAATTCATGTTTTCACCGAGAGTTACACTTTTAAACTTATTTTTAATGTGGAAGAGAAAATGTGCAACTGTGCGAGAGATTTAGCAAAACGTCTAAAGATAATACAGTAAAACATTAGAACACATTTTGAAGTATGATGCATTTTACTACAGATACAAATACCACAATAAACGATATTATTGAAACCACTTTATTCCACTGAAACGATAACTTAACTTTAGTCGCTGCCACAACAGAACAGCCGGTATTGTGCACACAGACCAGATATCATTCATAAAATATTCAGACGATATTCTGTCAATCAAACAGCAATGTGCTTAAATATGTCTTTAAACGTGTTAGTTGAGGTTTAATCATCAACAAATGTGAAATGTCTGTAAAATAAATCGCAAAAGTGCAGAACTATCATCTCATATCTTTATTCAGAAGTTTACAACGTCGCTATTTTTTTCATTTAAATTTTTAATCAGTTCTTTCTGTGACTTTTTCTTAGTAAAAACAATGTAATCAATATTCAGATTTAGCACATCTTCAAAACAACATTCATTATCTAAACTCTGAGCTATGGCCCACCTTTAACTGACAATTATAACTGATGCGAGACAGAATAATTAAAGATGACATCCATAATACTTGTACAAACCTGTTCAAGGATTGTTAAATCATATACCGTATTTTCCGCACTATAAGGCGCACTTAAAAGCCTTTAATTTTCTCAAGAAACGACAGTGCGCCTTATAATCCAGTGCGACCTATATATGGATTACCGGTAGTTCTGGTTGTGCTGACTGACCTTGAAGCCATTTTGTGTGGAACACGTTTTGTTTCGCTTAATGCGCTTTATGGTCCGGTGCGCCTTATAGTGTGGAAAATACGGTAAATTGTGCTTCCACTCACACTTTATCCGAGTTTTGAGTGTCCGCAGCCTCCGCAGTTCATCAGTTTCAGTCTCTGCCTCCCAATTGTGAAGCCGCAGATTTTCCTTTTCCAAATTTTGTATCGCCCTAGAAAGCATCAATGATAGGTCACTGTGTAATTGTGACTATTTTAAAAGCGAAAATCTGTAGTGAAAAAAAACATAAAAAAACAAAAAAAATATAAAACTAAAGTACCTTTTATTCAGATGTTTTTTAAACCATATTTTGTCATTCAGACGGTTTAGTTTCACAAAGCTGGTCACAAACCTGAGAAATAATAATGTGTTTAATGAGATTTTGCATAGTATCGGTAATAAGTCAAGTTTTTCAATTTAATTCTACACAATACATAATAACGGGGGACATGAACTGAGATCAAAGAAAAATGATAACAATAATAATAATACAAATGATGAGAATAATAATATTAATGGCACAATGTGATAAAACATAAATGAGGTTACGGCATAGTGAGTCCAACAGAAACATCCCATCTCGCCCAAGATATTTCCAATTTTTACCATTTCAAGTCAAGTCTGAAAGTATTTTTTTCCATATGTCTGTTATAATTTCAATACCGTTAATCGTCAGGAGGATTTGCGTCATCCATTTCCTTGTGATGGACATGTACTTTGCATGGCATTGGTCTATAACTTTTCACATCAGCGCACTTATATCCACGGCTGACTCAGAATGACAAGTCTCCGCAAACATCAGCTCAAACACGGAACAGCTTCTGGAACTGTCCAGGTTCACGTCGTTGCAAAAGGGTCTGACACACTCGGAATGTAAATAAATGATTGATAACACGCCCACAATGATAAGCATGCGGCCATTATATACATGTATGCGATCGTGATACGTGGATAAAGCGTGTAAAAACATTCTGCTTTTATGGATGACAAATATACATAAAATACTCCTGGAAAATGTTTTGTTGCAAAGGCCGATTCAGAGCTGCTTCAAAGGGCCGCGATTAGATTTGCAATTTGTGTTTGAATAATTGGATTCTGTTCAAAGTGCACATTTTAAACACGACCAGGAGAAGTAGAGTTTGAGAGAAGACTGAAATATGAGCTGCTAAACTGCTCGATTACGGCAAAAATTATATTCACAGTTTCTTTTTTGGCTTTTTGAACTCACAGCTGTTTCGAACAATTACTTTTATACTGCCAAAAAAAGTATATTGTATTAGTAAATCAGGTAAAATGGGACACTTCTTTGGTAATAGCGTCAGGAAATCTCTTTAAATCGACTCCACTTGCATTAATTTTATGTTTTCCATTTGTTTTAGGTCTTGTTGTCAGTTTAAATGATCCTTTTAAGTAATACGCCTAATATTTTTGAAACTGTCGCCTGAAAGTAATAAGAAGAATAAATTGGTTTTCATTTTCACATGTAAAAATACTTACTACTAAATAATACTGAATTCTCTCATTTGAGGCAGAACAATCAGATATCATTTGAAAATAAGCTAGTTCATTGTATTTTCATTTTTGTAACTGAATGGAGTAATATTTGAAATCATTATTATACATTTGATTAATTGCACAGCGCTATAGAATCCCATACATTTCAGAAAGTGTTTGTTGAGGTTTAAACTACAAAGTTTGCAGGTTTTATACATAATAAGACAGGATATTTTGCAAAGGGCTTTAGTAATTGCGGTCTTTGCCATGATTCAATTGTGATTCTTTGCGATAAATATAAACGTAGCCACAAAGTAACATCACTCCCAATCAAAAGAATAGAAGTAAATGTGAACTTCACCCTTCTGCGTTCATTACATAATCATAAACACACTGAATAATGAATGTAAAAGCTTTGAGCAGCATGTAAAGCGCATTTTCAGTGTAATCTCTGTCTCTTATTGTTGACTCAGATATAAAAGTAAGGCTCCAGACAGAAGTACGACTGGTGCAGGTTATTTTTTATACAGCATTTGTTCATCGGAAAGAGTATTTGGACAACTCTTTTTCCACCAGAACCGTGTTAAAGTAGTAATTCTACTGAGTTTTTGTACTGAAGTTTGGGAGAGAATGTAAGCATGAGGCTAGTTTTGGCTCATGGATTTGGCTGGACTTTAGAGAATGTAACTGTCTCTTAGTAACCAAAAACTGTTACTATTGGTTCTCAGAATTTTGGAGGGAAATCTTGCCCATTGCTCCTGCTCAAACCGGGTGTTCTCCTCCTGGGGCAGAGCGTGTGACCTAAAACTACACCGTGTCTGTGTCTGTGCCGTGCCTGTGTCTGTGTCTGTGTCTGTGCTGTGTCTGTGTCTGTGCTGTGTTATGTCTGTGCTATGTCTGTGCTGTGTCTGTGCTGTGTCTGTGTCTGTGCTGTGTCTGTGCTGTGTCTGTGTCTGTGCTGTGTCTGTGCCGTCCCTGTGTCTGTGCCGTGCCTGTGTCTGTGTCTTTGTTATGTCTGTGCTGTGTCTGTGCCGTGCCTGTGTCTGTGTTATGTCTGTGCTGTGTCTGTGTCTGTGCTGTGTCTGTGTCTGTGCTGTGTCTGTGTTGTGTCTGTGTCTGTGCTGTGTCTGTGCTGTGTTATGTCTGTGCTGTGTCTGTGTCTGTGCTGTGTCTGTGTTATGTCTGTGCTGTGTCTGTGTCTGTGCTGTGTCTGTGCTGTGTCTGTGTCTGTGCTGTGTCTGTGTCTGTGTTATGTCTGTGCTGTGTCTGTGTCTGTGCTGTGTTATGTCTGTGCTGTGTCTGTGCTGTGTTATGTCTGTGCTGTGTCTGTGCTGTGTCTGTGTCTGTGCCGTGCCTGTGATGTGTCTGTGCTGTATCTGTGTCTGTGCCGTGCCTGTGTCTGTGTCTGTGTCTGTGTCTGTGTCTGTGTCTGTGCTGTGTCTGTGTCTGTTCTGTGTCTGTGTTATGTCTGTGCTGTGTCTGTGCTGTGTCTGTGTTATGTCTGTGCTGTGTCTGTGCTGTGTCTGTGTCTGTGCTGTGTCTGTGTTGTGTCTGTGCTGTGTCTGTGCTGTGTCTGTGTCTGTGCTGTGTTATGTCTGTGCTGTGTCTGTGCTGTGTCTGTGTTATGTCTGTGCTGTGTCTGTGCTGTGTTATGTCTGTGCTATGTCTGTGCTGTGTCTGTGCTGTGTCTGTGTTATGTCTGTGCTGTGTCTGTGTTATGTCTGTGCTATGTCTGTGCTGTGTCTGTGTCTGTGCTGTGTCTGTGTTATGTCTGTGCTGTGTCTGTGTCTGTGCTGTGTCTGTGCTGTGTCTGTGCTGTGTCTGTGTCTGTGCTGTGTCTGTGTTATGTCTGTGCTGTGTCTGTGTCTGTGCTGTGTCTGTGCTGTGTCTGTGTCTGTGCTGTGTCTGTGTCTGTGTCTGTGTTATGTCTGTGCTGTGTCTGTGTCTGTGTCTGTGCTGTTATGTCTGTGCTGTGTCTGTGCTGTGTTATGTCTGTGCTGTGTCTGTGCTGTGTCTGTGTTATGTCTGTGCTGTGTCTGTGCTGTGTTATGTCTGTGCTGTGTCTGTGCTGTGTCTGTGCTGTGTCTGTGTCTGTGCTGTGTTATGTCTGTGCTATGTCTGTGCTATGTCTGTGCTGTGTCTGTGCTGTGTCTGTGCGGTGTTATGTCTGTGTTATGTCTGTGCTGTGTCTGTGCTGTGTCTGTGTTATGTCTGTGCTGTGTCTGTGTCTGTGCTGTGTCTGTGTTATGTCTGTGCTGTGTCTGTGTCTGTGCTGTGTCTGTGCTGTGTCTGTGCTGTGTCTGTGCTGTGTCTGTGCTGTGTCTGTGTTATGTCTGTGCTATGTCTGTGCTGTGTCTGTGCTGTGTCTGTGTTATGTCTGTGCTGTGGCTGTGTCTGTGTCTGTGCTGTGTCTGTGCTGTGTCTGTGTCTGTGCTGTGGCTGTGTCTGTGCTGTGTCTGTGTTATGTCTGTGCTGTGTCTGTGCTGTGTTATGTCTGTGCTGTGTCTGTGCTGTGTTATGTCTGTGCTGTGTCTGTGCTGTGTCTGTGTCTGTGCCGTGCCTGTGATGTGTCTGTGCTGTATCTGTGTCTGTGTCTGTGTCTGTGCCGTGCCTGTGTCTGTGTCTGTGCTGTGTCTGTGTCTGTTCTGTGTCTGTGTTATGTCTGTGCTGTGTCTGTGTCTGTGCTGTGTCTGTGCTGTGTCTGTGTCTGTGCTGTGTCTGTGTTATGTCTGTGCTGTGTCGTGTCTGTGCTGTGTCTGTGTTGTGTCTGTGTCTGTGTCTGTGTCTGTGTCTGTGCTGTGTCTGTGTTATGTCTGTGCTGTGTCTGTGTCTGTGCTGTGTTATGTCTGTGCTGAGTCTGTGTTATGTCTGTGCTGTGTCTGTGCTGTGTTATGTCTGTGCTATGTCTGTGCTGTGTCTGTGTTATGTCTGTGCTGTGTCTGTGTTATGTCTGTGCTATGTCTGTGCTGTGTCTGTGCTGTGTCTGTGTTATGTCTGTGCTGTGTCTGTGCTGTGTCTGTGTCTGTGTCTGTGCTGTGTCTGTGCTGTGTCTGTGTTGTGTCTGTGCTGTGGCTGTGTCTGTGTCTCTGCTGTGTCTGTGCTGTGTCTGTGTCTGTGCTGTGTTATGTCTGTGTTATGTCTGTGCTGTGTCTGTGCTGTGTTATGTCTGTGCTGTGTTATGTCTGTGCTGTGTCTGTGCTGTGTCTGTGTTATGTCTGTGCTGTGTCTGTGTTATGTCTGTGCTGTGTCTGTGCTGTGTCTGTGTTATGTCTGTGCTGTGTCTGTGCTGTGTCTGTGTTGTGTCTGTGTCTGTGCTGTGTCTGTGCTGTGTTATGTCTGTGCTGTGTCTGTGCTGTGTCTGTGTTATGTCTGTGCTGTGTCTGTGCTGTGTTATGTCTGTGCTGTGTCTGTGCGGTGTCTGTGCTGTGTCTGTGTCTGTGCTGTGTTATGTCTGTGCTATGTCTGTGCTATGTCTGTGCTGTGTCTGTGCTGTATCTGTGTTATGTCTGTGCTGTGTCTGTGCTGTGTCTGTGCGGTGTTATGTCTGTGTTATGTCTGTGCTGTGTCTGTGCTGTGTCTGTGCTGTGTCTGTGTTATGTCTGTGCTATGTCTGTGCTGTGTCTGTGTCTGTGTTATGTCTGTGCTGTGTCTGTGCTGTGTCTGTGCTGTGTCTGTGTTATGTCTGTGCGGTGTCTGTGCTGTGTCTGTGTCTGTGCTGTGGCTGTGTCTGTGTCTGTGCTGTGTTATGTCTGTGTTATGTCTGTGCTGTGTCTGTGCTGTGTTATGTCTGTGCTGTGTTATGTCTGCGTTGTGTCTGTGCTGTGTCTGTGCTGTGTCTGTGTCTGTGCTGTGGCTGTGTCTGTGCTGTGTCTGTGCTGTGGCTGTGTCTGTGTCTGTGCTGTGGCTGTGTCTGTGTCTGTGTCTATGCTGTGTTATGTCTGTGTTATGTCTGTGCTGTGTCTGTGCTGTGTTATGTCTGTGCTGTGTCTGTGCTGTGTCTGTGCTGTGTCGGTGCTGTGTCTGTGTTATGTCTGTGTTATGTCTGTGCTGTGTCTGTGTTATGTCTGTGTTATGTCTGTGCTGTGTCTGTGCTGTGTCTGTGCTATGTCTGTGCTGTGTCTGTGTTATGTCTGTGCTGTGTCTGTGCTGTGTCTGTGCTGTGTCTGTGTTATGTCTGTGCTGTGTCTGTGTTATGTCTGTGCTGTGTCTGTGCTGTGTCTGTGTTATGTCTGTGCTGTGTCTGTGCTGTGTTATGTCTGTGCTATGTCTGTGCTGTGTCTGTGCTGTGTCTGTGTTATGTCTGTGCTGTGTCTGTGTTATGTCTGTGCTGTGTCTGTGCTGTGTCTGTGTCTGTGCTGTGTTATGTCTGTGCTGTGTCTGTGCTGTGTTATGTCTGTGCTGTGTCTGTGCTGTGTCTGTGTCTGTGCCGTGCCTGTGATGTGTCTGTGCTGTATCTGTGTCTGTGTCTGTGCCGTGCCTGTGTCTGTGTCTGTGTCTGTGCTGTGTCTGTGTCTGTTCTGTGTCTGTGTTATGTCTGTGCTGTGTCTGTGCTGTGTCTGTGTTATGTCTGTGCTGTGTCTGTGCTGTGTCTGTGTCTGTGCTGTGTCTGTGTTGTGTCTGTGCTGTGTCTGTGCTGTGTCTGTGTCTGTGCTGTGTTATGTCTGTGCTGTGTCTGTGCTGTGTCTGTGTTATGTCTGTGCTGTGTCTGTGCTGTGTTATGTCTGTGCTATGTCTGTGCTGTGTCTGTGCTGTGTCTGTGTTATGTCTGTGCTGTGTCTGTGTTATGTCTGTGCTATGTCTGTGCTGTGTCTGTGTCTGTGCTGTGTCTGTGTTATGTCTGTGCTCTGTCTGTGTCTGTGCTGTGTCTGTGCTGTGTCTGTGCTGTGTCTGTGTCTGTGCTGTGTCTGTGTTATGTCTGTGCTGTGTCTGTGTCTGTGCTGTGTCTGTGCTGTGTCTGTGTCTGTGCTGTGTCTGTGTCTGTGTTATGTCTGTGCTGTGTCTGTGTCTGTGCTGTGTTATGTCTGTGCTGTGTCTGTGCTGTGTTATGTCTGTGCTGTGTCTGTGCTGTGTCTGTGTCTGTGCCGTGCCTGTGATGTGTCTGTGCTGTATCTGTGTCTGTGTCTGTGCCGTGCCTGTGTCTGTGTCTGTGTCTGTGCTGTGTCTGTGTCTGTTCTGTGTCTGTGTTATGTCTGTGCTGTGTCTGTGCTGTGTCTGTGTTATGTCTGTGCTGTGTCTGTGCTGTGTCTGTGTCTGTGCTGTGTCTGTGTTGTGTCTGTGCTGTGTCTGTGCTGTGTCTGTGTCTGTGCTGTGTTATGTCTGTGCTGTGTCTGTGCTGTGTCTGTGTTATGTCTGTGCTGTGTCTGTGCTGTGTTATGTCTGTGCTATGTCTGTGCTGTGTCTGTGCTGTGTCTGTGTTATGTCTGTGCTGTGTCTGTGTTATGTCTGTGCTATGTCTGTGCTGTGTCTGTGTTATGTCTGTGCTGTGTCTGTGTCTGTGCTGTGTCTGTGCTGTGTCTGTGCTGTGTCTGTGTCTGTGCTGTGTCTGTGCTCTGGCTGTGTCTGTGTCTGTGCTGTGTCTGTGCTGTGTCTGTGTCTGTGTCTGTGCTGTGTTATGTCTGTGTTGTCTGTGCTGTGTCTGTGCTGTTTTATGTCTGTGCTGTGTTATGTCTGTGCTGTGTCTGTGCTGTGTCTGTGCTGTGTCTGTGTTATGTCTGTGCTGTGTCTGTGCTGTGTCTGTGTTATGTCTGTGCTGTGTCTGTGCTGTGTTATGTCTGTGCTGTGTCTGTGCTGTGTCTGTGTTATGTCTGTGCTGTGTCTGTGCTGTGTTATGTCTGTGCTGTGTCTGTGCTGTGTTATGTCTGTGCTGTGTCTGTGCTGTGTCTGTGCTGTGTCTGTGTCTGTGCTGTGTTATGTCTGTGCTATGTCTGTGCTATGTCTGTGCTGTGTCTGTGCTGTGTCTGTGCGGTGTTATGTCTGTGTTATGTCTGTGCTGTGTCTGTGCTGTGTCTGTGTTATGTCTGTGCTGTGTCTGTGTCTGTGCTGTGTTATGTCTCTGCTGTGTCTGTGTCTGTGCTGTGTCTGTGCTATGTCTGTGCTGTGTCTGTGTTATGTCTGTGCTGTGTCTGTGCTGTGTCTGTGCTGTGTCTGTGTTATGTCTGTGCTGTGTCTGTGTTATGTCTGTGCTGTGTCTGTGCTGTGTCTGTGTTATGTCTGTGCTGTGTCTGTGCTGTGTTATGTCTGTGCTATGTCTGTGCTGTGTCTGTGCTGTGTCTGTGTTATGTCTGTGCTGTGTCTGTGTTATGTCTGTGCTGTGTCTGTGCTGTGTCTGTGTCTGTGCTGTGTTATGTCTGTGCTGTGTCTGTGCTGTGTTATGTCTGTGCTGTGTCTGTGCTGTGTCTGTGTCTGTGCCGTGCCTGTGATGTGTCTGTGCTGTGTCTGTGTCTGTTCTGTGTCTGTGTTATGTCTGTGCTGTGTCTGTGTCTGTGCTGTGTCTGTGCTGTGTCTGTGCTGTGTCTGTGTTATGTCTGTGCTGTGTCGTGTCTGTGCTGTGTCTGTGTTGTGTCTGTGTCTGTGTCTGTGTCTGTGCTGTGTCTGTGCTGTGTCTGTGTTATGTCTGTGCTGTGTCTGTGCTGTGTTATGTCTGTGCTGTGTCTGTGTTATGTCTGTGCTGTGTCTGTGCTGTGTTATGTCTGTGCTATGTCTGTGCTGTGTCTGTGTTATGTCTGTGCTGTGTCTGTGTTATGTCTGTGCTATGTCTGTGCTGTGTCTGTGCTGTGTCTGTGTTATGTCTGTGCTGTGTCTGTGCTGTGTCTGTGTCTGCGCTGTGTCTGTGCTGTGTCTGTGTTGTGTCTGTGCTGTGGCTGTGTCTGTGTCTCTGCTGTGTCTGTGCTGTGTCTGTGTCTGTGCTGTGTTATGTCTGTGTTATGTCTGTGCTGTGTCTGTGCTGTGTTATGTCTGTGCTGTGTTATGTCTGTGCTGTGTCTGTGCTGTGTCTGTGTTATGTCTGTGTTATGTCTGTGCTGTGTCTGTGTTATGTCTGTGCTGTGTCTGTGCTGTGTCTGTGTTATGTCTGTGCTGTGTCTGTGCTGTGTCTGTGTTGTGTCTGTGTCTGTGCTGTGTTATGTCTGTGCTGTGTCTGTGCTGTGTCTGTGTTATGTCTGTGCTGTGTCTGTGCTGTGTTATGTCTGTGCTGTGTCTGTGCGGTGTCTGTGCTGTGTCTGTGTCTGTGCTGTGTTATGTCTGTGCTATGTCTGTGCTATGTCTGTGCTGTGTCTGTGCTGTATCTGTGTTATGTCTGTGCTGTGTCTGTGCTGTGTCTGTGCGGTGTTATGTCTGTGTTATGTCTGTGCTGTGTCTGTGCTGTGTCTGTGCTGTGTCTGTGTTATGTCTGTGCTATGTCTGTGCTGTGTCTGTGTTATGTCTGTGCTGTGTCTGTGTCTGTGTCTGTGTCTGTGCTGTGGCTGTGTCTGTGTCTGTGCTGTGTTATGTCTGTGTTATGTCTGTGCTGTGTCTGTGCTGTGTTATGTCTGTGCTGTGTTATGTCTGCGTTGTGTCTGTGCTGTGTCTGTGCTGTGTCTGTGTCTGTGCTGTGGCTGTGTCTGTGCTGTGTCTGTGCTGTGGCTGTGTCTGTGTCTGTGTCTGTGCTGTGGCTGTGTCTGTGTCTGTGTCTATTCTGTGTTATGTCTGTGTTATGTCTGTGCTGTGTCTGTGCTGTGTTATGTCTGTGCTGTGTCTGTGCTGTGTCTGTGCTGTGTCGGTGCTGTGTCTGTGTTATGTCTGTGTTATGTCTGTGCTGTGTCTGTGCTGTGTCTGTGTCTGTGCCGTGCCTGTGATGTGTCTGTGCTGTGTCTGTGTCTGTTCTGTGTCTGTGTTATGTCTGTGCTGTGTCTGTGTCTGTGCTGTGTCTGTGCTGTGTCTGTGCTGTGTCTGTGTTATGTCTGTGCTGTGTCGTGTCTGTGCTGTGTCTGTGTTGTGTCTGTGTCTGTGTCTGTGCTGTGTCTGTGCTGTGTCTGTGTTATGTCTGTGCTGTGTCTGTGCTGTGTTATGTCTGTGCTGTGTCTGTGTTATGTCTGTGCTGTGTCTGTGCTGTGTTATGTCTGTGCTATGTCTGTGCTGTGTCTGTGTTATGTCTGTGCTGTGTCTGTGTTATGTCTGTGCTATGTCTGTGCTGTGTCTGTGCTGTGTCTGTGTTATGTCTGTGCTGTGTCTGTGCTGTGTCTGTGTCTGCGCTGTGTCTGTGCTGTGTCTGTGTTGTGTCTGTGCTGTGGCTGTGTCTGTGTCTCTGCTGTGTCTGTGCTGTGTCTGTGTCTGTGCTGTGTTATGTCTGTGTTATGTCTGTGCTGTGTCTGTGCTGTGTTATGTCTGTGCTGTGTTATGTCTGTGCTGTGTCTGTGCTGTGTCTGTGTTATGTCTGTGTTATGTCTGTGCTGTGTCTGTGTTATGTCTGTGCTGTGTCTGTGCTGTGTCTGTGTTATGTCTGTGCTGTGTCTGTGCTGTGTCTGTGTTGTGTCTGTGTCTGTGCTGTGTTATGTCTGTGCTGTGTCTGTGCTGTGTCTGTGTTATGTCTGTGCTGTGTCTGTGCTGTGTTATGTCTGTGCTGTGTCTGTGCGGTGTCTGTGCTGTGTCTGTGTCTGTGCTGTGTTATGTCTGTGCTATGTCTGTGCTATGTCTGTGCTGTGTCTGTGCTGTATCTGTGTTATGTCTGTGCTGTGTCTGTGCTGTGTCTGTGCGGTGTTATGTCTGTGTTATGTCTGTGCTGTGTCTGTGCTGTGTCTGTGCTGTGTCTGTGTTATGTCTGTGCTATGTCTGTGCTGTGTCTGTGTTATGTCTGTGCTGTGTCTGTGTCTGTGTCTGTGTCTGTGCTGTGGCTGTGTCTGTGTCTGTGCTGTGTTATGTCTGTGTTATGTCTGTGCTGTGTCTGTGCTGTGTTATGTCTGTGCTGTGTTATGTCTGCGTTGTGTCTGTGCTGTGTCTGTGCTGTGTCTGTGTCTGTGCTGTGGCTGTGTCTGTGCTGTGTCTGTGCTGTGGCTGTGTCTGTGTCTGTGTCTGTGCTGTGGCTGTGTCTGTGTCTGTGTCTATGCTGTGTTATGTCTGTGTTATGTCTGTGCTGTGTCTGTGCTGTGTTATGTCTGTGCTGTGTCTGTGCTGTGTCTGTGCTGTGTCGGTGCTGTGTCTGTGTTATGTCTGTGTTATGTCTGTGCTGTGTCTGTGTTATGTCTGTGTTATGTCTGTGCTGTGTCTGTGCTGTGTCTGTGCTATGTCTGTGCTGTGTCTGTGTTATGTCTGTGCTGTGTCTGTGCTGTGTCTGTGTTATGTCTGTGCTGTGTCTGTGTTATGTCTGTGCTGTGTCTGTGCTGTGTCTGTGTTATGTCTGTGCTGTGTCTGTGCTGTGTCTGTGTTATGTCTGTGCTGTGTCTGTGTTATGTCTGTGCTGTGTCAGTGTTATGTCTGTGCTGTGTCTGTGTTATGTCTGTGCTGTGTCTGTGCTGTGTCTGTGCTGTGTCTGTGTTATGTCTGTGCTGTGTCTGTGTTATGTCTGTGCTGTGTCTGTGCTGTGTCTGTGTTATGTCTGTGCTGTGTCTGTGCTGTGTCTGTGTTATGTCTGTGCTGTGTCTGTGCTGTGTCTGTGTTATGTCTGTGCTGTGTCTGTGTTATGTCTGTGCTGTGTCTGTGTTATGTCTGTGCTGTGTCTGTGCTGTGTCTGTGTTATGTCTGTGCTGTGTCTGTGTTATGTCTGTGCTGTGTCTGTGCTGTGTCTGTGTTATGTCTGTGCTGTGTCTGTGCTGTGTCTGTGTCTGTGTTATGTCTGTGCTGTGTCTGTGTTATGTCTGTGTCTGTGTTATGTCTGTGCTGTGTCTGTGTTATGTCTGTGCTGTGTCTGTGTTATGTCTGTGCTGTGTCTGTGCTGTATCAGCCTTTGGGACGGCTCTGGGAGGACCCCCTCAGCTGCCTCTGCTGCTCTCTCTCTCAGGGGAATAACAGAATGAATGTGTGCAGCGCAGGCCTTCCTTCTGCTCCACAAACCTTTTCTCTGCTTATGAAACCCACAACACAAAACTACATCGTTTACCTTTTTTTTTCATTCCCAACACACATCCAGCTGCTCTTCCTAAAATGTACGGAAACGGTTTTACTCTTGAGGCTCTTCTTCTTAATCTTCTCCAGCATCTTCTTCTTTTTCGAATTAAGAAATGGCCGGGCAAACGTCAGTACTGTACTTTCCGGATTATAAGTGGCACCAGCCAAACAAATGCATAACAGTATAGAAAAAACATGTATAAGTCGCGCTGGAGTATAAATCAAATGGGGAAATTTGATAAAATCCAAGACCAAGAACAGACATTTCATCTTGAAATGCAATTTAAAATAATAACAGATTAGAGAACATGGTGAATAGGTGTATGTATGCTAACGCTAACACCTTCAGCTACATGAGGCACAGACAGAACTGTGGTAAGTGTCTGGTATGTTAACGTAACATATTAACAGTTATTCAGATAACTATAGCATAAAGAACATGCTAACAAGTTTACCAAAGCATCAGTTTTACCCCAAATCACTAAATCCATTGAATTCTTCTTCCTCTGTGTCACTTCTAAACAACTCCACAAACTCCAGAGGAAGAGGAAGTGCAGATTCTTCTTCTGCGTCGCTAAGAGCCTAGAGCGCCCTCTTGTGGTTGCCAGTGTCAAAATAATCAACATGTGAAATGCGGTTGCCGGTGTGAAAATAACAAATAATATCACATATAAGTCGCTCCGGAGTATAAGTCTCACCCCGGCCGAACTATGAAACGACTTATAGTCCGGAAAATACAGTATTCATTTAAAACCAGCCTCTTCAGTCCAGTGTCTGCTATATTTGTATTCTCAGTCGTGCTTTTCATAATCAAATCTATTCTTTCTTCCTCTCTTTATGGATTGCCCCTCTCATCTCTTTTTCATTACGTTTAAATGTGGCAAAGGTTTGACATCAGACTCACTACACACCTCTTCCTCTCCTCCTTCTCGAGAGTCATTTGTTTGTGTCGGTGTGTTCCAGGGTTTCTCCGGCGCCCGCGGTGGTCCCGTCTCCAGAAGCCATGGACTAGTCCCGCACTGGTCCGGACAGCGCTGTGGTCTTCAGATGGCCTCTCAACAACTCTCACGTCAAACACTGAAAGTAGGTTTGAGAAACGCGCATTGACGGTACGAACCCCTGTCACGATTGCCATGACGTCGGCATAATCCTTCAATATTGGATCGAAAGAACTGTATTTATGCGCTCAATATTTATAATTTGTGCATTTTCTTTGCACTTATAGAAATCTTTTAAAAATGACAAGGTTTGAGCTGTAGAATGTTGATTAAGTCACTTTTATAGCCTATTTTAGAAGGCAACTAAGTGTTTTATTATGTTCTATTCATTTATTTATTTATTCATTTAATTATTTATTTATTTATTTATTTATTTATTGCTGCTCTTTTTCTTTTTTTTTAATCAACACTAAACGTTTAAATATTATTATTATTATATCAAAGACATTTTCTGTTGCACTTCATAATGTGTGATCGCGACATGTCTAATTGTACAATAAATGTGTTGTGCTGTGAAAAGTGGAAACGTTTTGATAGTTTTAACGTATAAGTGTTGTTTTAGCAGGTTTTATTTTCTCAGAATTACGTGGCCGGTTGGCAGCTGTCGGCCTGTCGTCGACTAAAGGCGCGGCCCGGGCAGTGATTCATTGACTAAAAGGGAGCGTCCAGTCCAGTCACTACCAAAACTCCAGTGTGCTTCCTCCTTTCCGCTGTTGTGTATAAATCCTTACAATCTTAATAAAATAATGCGCTCATTAATAACAAAATGTGGTCGACTAAGACTCCGACTGATTAATCAACGAAAGAACTGCAGCACTTTTGGCAACTTGCATCAATTAGTGCGATGGAGTTATTGAAGTTTTAAAAGCAAATGACAATAAAACACAAGCGAGTCATTCAGGTATAATCTATAATCTAGTGCTGAACATTTCTGCTTTTTAATAGCTTAATGTAAACTGTCAAAACTAGAACTAATCTAGAAATACGTTTTGCCTATAATTCACCAGTGCATTTTAATGTACAAGATGAAGATAGAAGAGTTTTCATTTTAACCAAGCTCATGCTCAGTGGCAATTATTGAATTATTATTATTATTTACCGTATTTTCCGGACTATAAGTTTTCATAGTTTTGGCCGGTGTGCGACTTATACTTATATTTATATTTATACTTATATACTTATACTCCGGAGCGACTTATATGTGATATTATTTGTTATTTTTACACTTGCAACCGCATTTCATACTCCAGTGCAACTTATATATGTTGTTTTTCTTCACTATTATGCATTTTTTGGCTGGTGCAACTTATACTTATACTTATTGTCCGGAAAACACGGGTATCTTAATTAGGACAGTGCGTATCAATCAATGTGTCAGCAGCAGCTTCAACTTAAATACATTTAAATTATTGTATATATATTATGCCAGAGTTAGCACAGGTTTCACCCATGTTCTGAGGCAGGTAAAATCATTAAACAACTGATACAGAACTGGACATTACGAGACATTAAACCTTCAGACAACGGACACGAGGCTATTTACGATAAAGAAAAATCACAGGCTTCTTTCAGGTGCCCAAAATGTGCATTAAGTCAAGGTTTAGTCAATGAAAGCAAAGAGGAGCTGTTGTTTTTGTGAGAGTGGACGGGCTGTTCTCAGCGTGACCTGGGCTCATGCTGACGGTTTGAAGGCTGAACCTGTGGGTGCTGTTTCCCCTCTGACAATGCGCTGAGCCGCGGCGTCTCCCACTCCAGCCTCCAGTGGAACGAGACACGCGCATGAGCTCATTCATTCCCCGGGCCGGAGGAGGCGCGGCTCAAACGTGCTGTTGTTCGCCGCACGACAAGGCATCGCTTGTGATGGGTAAAGGTTAAAGTCACAGCGTTCGGCCTGATGTAAACTCAACGCCACTTCAGTTGTTGTTTTGGTCTGGGTCCTGCTAGACGTTGGTGCTTAAAAACACACATATTTATCATTTCTGTTCATTTTATGTTAAATACCTCATGTAAGTTTCATCATAATTTACTCATTACTACATTTTCTAGGACTTTTGGGATTTTATTTGTGAAAAATATCAGCATTTATGGTGTCTTTTTGCCTATGGCTGTTGTCCTTTTGTCGTCTTGTTGATTAATCGTTTGATGGGATTCTTTTTGACGATTTTTTAAAAATCATTTTTTTATTAAGATCATATGTATTTATTAGGACCGCAGCAGAAAAGAGAAAACATTGAGTGTGTTAGCAGAAGATTTTCTGGACAGTTTCATCTGCCTTTTCACAGATGAAGATGCTGAAACTTCTTGTGTAACATTTAACACTTTACGAAGTTTTTGCCAGTAGCGTCACACCACACCCCCTTTTAGTCGATAAATCAATGCAAAGGTCTTTTGTCGACCAATAATTTCATTCTTCATTCTCCAGCCCTATTTTTCCTTTGAACATGATGCACAGAGCCTGATGCACAGAGCCTGATGCACAGAGCCTGATGCACAGAGCCTGATGCACAGAGCGGGATGCACAGAGCGGGATGCACAGAGCGGGATGCACAGAGCCTGATGCACAGAGCCTGATGCACAGAGCCTGATGCACAGAGCCTGATGCACAGAGCCTGATGCACAGAGCCTGATGCACAGAGCGGGATGCACAGAGCCTGATGCACAGAGCGGGATGCACAGAGCCTGATGCACAGAGCCTGATGCACAGAGCGGGATGCACAGAGCGGGATGCACAGAGCCTGATGCACAGAGCCTGATGCACAGAGCCTGATGCACAGAGCCTGATGCACAGAGCCTGATGCACAGAGGGGGATGCACAGAGCCTGATGCACAGAGCCTGATGCACAGAGCCTGATGCACAGAGCGGGATGCACAGAGCCTGATGCACAGAGCGGGATGCACAGAGCCTGATGCACAGAGGGGGATGCACAGAGCCTGATGCACAGAGCCTGATGCACAGAGCCTGATGCACAGAGCCTGATGCACAGAGCGGGATGCACAGAGCGGGATGCACAGAGCCTGATGCACAGAGCGGGATGCACAGAGCGGGATGCACAGAGCCTGATGCACAGAGCCTGATGCACAGAGCGGGATGCACAGAGCCTGATGCACAGAGCGGGATGCACAGAGCGGGATGCACAGAGCCTGATGCACAGAGCCTGATGCACAGAGCGGGATGCACAGAGCCTGATGCACAGAGCCTGATGCACAGAGCCTGATGCACAGAGTGGGATGCACAGAGCCTGATGCACAGAGGGGGATGCACAGAGGGGGATGCACAGAGCCTGATGCACAGAGCCTGATGCACAGAGCCTGATGCACAGAGCCTGATGCACAGAGCGGGATGCACAGAGCCTGATGCACAGAGCCTGATGCACAGAGCCTGATGCACAGAGTGGGATGCACAGAGCCTGATGCACAGAGGGGGATGCACAGAGGGGGATGCACAGAGCCTGATGCACAGAGCCTGATGCACAGAGCCTGATGCACAGAGCCTGATGCACAGAGCGGGATGCACAGAGCCTGATGCACAGAGCCTGATGCACAGAGCGGGATGCACAGAGCCTGATGCACAGAGCGGGATGCACAGAGCCTGATGCACAGAGGGGGATGCACAGAGCCTGATGCACAGAGCCTGATGCACAGAGCCTGATGCACAGAGCGGGATGCACAGAGCCTGATGCACAGAGCGGGATGCACAGAGCCTGATGCACAGAGTCCTGAACAGAAACCTATAGCCCTGTTTACCTCTTACACTATCGCTGTACTCCACTAAGACATTTCCTTGTTTGCTTTCAGATGAGAACGTGAACGCTGGCATCCACCAAGGCCTCCGCTGCGCCCTGGCCAGCGCTCACACATGGTCACATGACACATGGTCACATGACTCATGGTCACATGACTCATGACCACATGACCCTGGACATGGACGCGGTCCTGTCAGACTTCGTCCGGTCCACAGGGGCAGAGCCAGGTCTGGCCAGAGACCTGCTGGAGGGTAAGAACACACACTGTGGGGACATTATGTGCAGGAGACTCGAAGGTGTTTCTGATTATATATGTTTATTAAAGTATCTGGTGAGGAGGTAGTATTGGTACATGTCGTTATGTAGTGATGGTGATACATGTAAAGTCTCTATAAGTGATAACATGTTATTACATCAAACTTTTCATTTGCTGAAAGACACAAGGTAATTAACAGAAGTGGGTTAATATAAGTGCTTTTCTGTGCTTCTAAACACTGGAATTTCCCTTTTGTGGGACAAACATCTTAACTTATCTATGTGAATATGTAAATGATACTGTAACATTTTCCTTGGCCTGAACGCAAAATTAAAATTGAATCAACCACCCCTCACCTCAACTTTAACTAACCTGAACATACTGTATATCCTGACCGTAACCTTAATTAACCCAACTTATAATCTTCAAATTATGTCTTTAATTTAACATTGAAGGATTTACGTGAAGGGACCTGATTTCTGGTCCCCACGACGCAAAGGGAAGTGCATGAAGTGAACGTGTGTGCGGATTTCAGTCCTCAGAATGTGATGAAAACCCGTCCCACACACAGCGTCTCATGTTCACTAGAGTGCGTCTGTGTGGATACTTGCCCCATTATCAAACTGTGTGGAAGGAAGCGCTGCTCTTCTGTCAAGTGTCCTATAGGCTCATCCTATAGGCGCTTTCACTGTCCATTTACCGGACTCTCCTCTTTCACAGACACACAGCAAATGTTTGAAATGTCTGCGGTGTTTGCATTTATAACGAACAGCATCAACTATTGAGCACTATTGAGTTTTCATTGTCTTTTCCAGACAACTGCAAGTAGTTTGTTACACAGTAATCATTGGCCGTGTTTGCAGGATCACTCAAAATATGATTATTATCGGATTTATTGAGTTAAAAGATAGTAAAATGTTAAAATGTAATAAAACGTATACGGTTCCTTTCGGCTCATGATCCCTCTGATTACTCCCATCAGGTTTTGAAGTTTGCATGTCATTCAAATCATCTTAAAGGTCCAGAAATCAGTTAATAGTTAGAATTTTGCATGCGTGTGAACATAGCTGCTAATTCATGATCTGGTAAATGAGATTATGATGTTATTGCTTCACCATAAACGCCTGTACTACCAGATACAAACTAAATGTAGGTCTAGAGTAAGATTACATTGTTGCTACTGTAGTTCTAAACAAAAAGTATGACAAAAGTGTGGATGAAACTGATCCATTTTGGCAATTCTGACAAACACTGCAATTACGATTAGATGTGTGATTTATTTAATACTTTTAATAGTTCAACATGCACATTTTAAACATGTTTCCGGAGCATTTGAGAGAAGACTGAAGCATGATCTGCTAAACTAACATCAGAAGAATCACAGAACATGTTTGCCAAGGTCTAAACAAAAGGGTTTGCCGTTTTTATACACAATAAAACAGGATATTTTAAAATGTGCTGATTAATTCAAATAGCATTTTCCATCCATATAAAATACACTATTCCCGGTCAAAACCAGTGCTGCAGACGAGCCTGAAACCACAGCGATTACATTCAACAATTAGATAATCACTGTCCAACGGAAGCAATTACTAATGTTCCTTTTCAGCCGCGTGAGTGATACAGTCGTTTTTTTTGTGCAGGGAAAAACTGGGACCTCAGCGCCGCCTTGAGCGACTACGAGGAGCTCAGGCAGGTCCACACCGCCAACCTGCCGGCGGCCTTCAATGAGGGGCGCCACTACAAGCCCCCCCAGGAGAGCCGGGACACGCCCACTCACAACAGCAAGAGCGAGCGGAGCGGCACTCACAAGCAGGAGGACAGTGCACAAGGTAAAAGACCAGTCAGGGCTATTATCGCTCACTAACGCTTTAAAATAAGGTTCTTTTTCAGGTCAGCTGTTTATAAGGCGGTAATAAGCACGAGGTGTTTGATTACAAGCACTTGGACAGTTACGAGCGTTTGTAGACGGCTAATAACACCATATAAGGTGTTAAAGGTGCTGTATCTGAATTTTACAAAAAAAAACTAGTTCTTTTTAAACACGTTGCATAAGTTGCTTCCTAAATGCACTCGTAGCATCCTAAATATTCACTCCACAATGAGTTTATAAGCATTTGTCACAATTCCCAGAGGCCAGAGCGGCGTTTTTTCATCATGGTATAGCTAACGTGCTAAAATGCTAAAAACTGACTTTAATTTGGACTGTGTGTGACGTCTTTATTTTCTTATTCTTATGTTTACTTATGTTGTTCTCTTTGGTCTTGTCCTGTTTGTTTATGCTGTTTAAAAAAATTTGCTTATTAAGCTCTATATATATAAAAAATAAATGCTAACAGGGCACTTCCTGCTTTGTGGAGAATAAAACGCTCTAAAATGAGACGCAGACAACACTCTCATATCTATTTTCCACCAGAACAGCTGCTTTTACCGTACATCTGTTCTGAGGCTGAACGGATTTGACTTTATTACGTGGAAAAAAATCAGGTACAGCTCCTTTTAATAAGCCACTAACCAAAACACAACAGCAAAATCGAGCCTAAACATGGATTGGACTAGAACAGGCCCTAAACTGGGCTCAAACCAAGACCAAACAGTATTAATAAGCTGATTATTGAACTGTTTTCAATAACCAAGTGATACGTGCTTCTGAATATGTGACTAGTGCTTATTAATGCATTGTAAACAGTTTATTATTGTCTCTGCTGTGGCAGTGCTGTTGTTGTGGGCGCACACAGTGGACTTTCCTCTCATGCCAGCTCTGGGGGTGGTGTAAAATATGTTCTGTTTAACAAAATTATATCCCAAATTGTTGCATTATTTTTAGAACATTCACACACATGCTAAATTATTAAGTGTTCCTCTTAGATCTGGGGTTGGTTGTGGTTGGTTCAGACTTTAAAAGCTCTGGTTCCCATCGTTAGAGTTCATCTTTGAGAGGACGGTGAGCTTTATGCCAGTCTTTGTTTCATGCGGACATGTTTAAAGATAAAGAAATTAAACAAGGTAAAAACGTCTGCTTTTGACTGCAGTTAATAAACGATGAACAAAGACTGAATTCATTATGAACAAGTTGTTTTTTAAGAATGATTCAGGCTTATTAACCACGTAATTAAGAGGTTAAGAGTTGTATTATTAATAGTCGACGAGTCAGCGATTATTTTTCATTTGGCAAACAATGATTTCTATTGAACATCGTGGTTTATTTGACTAATTTTCAACCGAATAAAGGTTGAAATATGGTGACTGACGGCTTCTAAAGAGAGAATATTTACGAGTAAAGTGTAATATTGATTAAAAACCTGAAATGGTTCTTTTTTTTTTTTTGACATTTTGATTTCATAGTGCCTGTGAAATATCAAAACTGGGACTAAACCCAAAAATAAACCTGCACACGTCTAAACAAGGACTAGAACAGACCACATCAGAACTAAAATGACTGAATTTAGGACCAGAAGTTGAAAATTAGCTCTGGCTATAAACTTTGTGTGCATCTCATCGGCTGCAAGCTTTGTTTGTAACTATGTATGATTGCATTGTCCCTGTCAAATAAATAAATAAATAAAAATAAAATAAAATAATGACAAGATTGAACTCAAGCTCAGCGTTTGTATTGTCAAGATAACGACTTCAATGATCAAACTACTGCTGTTATTATTGTTTTTAGAGTCAACTAGTTACAATTAAATAATCCTCAGGTAAGAGTCAGAGTCAGGCTATGAATTAATTTGTTTCTACAAATGAATCATTCTTAATAAGCAATTTGTTCATTATGAATTAAGTCTTTGTTCACGTTTGATTTGATTGATTTATTTATTGTGAGCTTTTCTGGCCTGAAGGCTTTATATGCTTTATTGGACAGGACAGCTAAAGTGCAAACCGAGGAGAGACACGGTAGAGACATTCATCAAACCCTGCATGTGCCACACTCCACACCCCTACGCCACAGAACTGTCCACGCTTTCTTAAGGCCTGTTAAAGGTGCCGTCTTTATAACGCGTGGCTCATGTTTACGTCCTCCAGAGAAGCGCCTGTCCCGGGGCATCTCCCACGCCAGCTCGGCCATCGTGTCCCTGGCGCGCCTGCAGGTGGCGTCAGACTGCACCGGGGAGCAGTTCCCTCTGGAGATGCCCATCTACACCTTTCAGCTGCCCGACCTCAGCGTGTACAGCGAGGACTTCCGCAGCTTCATCGAGCGGGACCTGATCGAGCAGTCCACCATGATGGCTCTGGAGCAAGCAGGCGAGTGCGGTCCTGCCATGGGTCCTGCCCCCCACACTGTCCTCTGACGTCCACGTGACCAGATATGATCATATTATATCATTATATCGTTATATTGTTAGAGTTATCCAGTTATCCTGCTCTGTCCCGCTCTCTCCTGCTCTCTCCTGGTCTGTCCCGCTCTGTCCTGCTCTGTCCCGCTCTCTCCTGCTCTGTCCCGCTCTGTCCTGCTCTCTCCTCTTCTGTCCCGCTCTGTCCCGCTCTCTCCCGAATCAATATCCAAATTATTCTCGCGATTAGATTTCTGTCCTGCTCTGTCTCGCTCTGTCCTGCTCTCTCCTGCTCTGTCCTGCTCTGTCCCGCTCTCTCCCGCTCTGTCCCGCTCTCTCCTGCTCTGTCCCGCTCTCTCCTGCTCTGTCCCGCTCTCTCCTGCTCTGTCCCGCTCTGTCCCGCTCTCTCCTGCTCTGTCCCGCTCTGTCCCGCTCTCCCCTGCTCTGTCCCGCTCTGTCCCACTCTGTCCTGCTCTCTCCTGGTCTGTCCCGCTCTCTCCTGCTCTGTCCCGCTCTGTCCTGCTCTCTCCTGGTCTGTCCTGCTCTCTCCTCTTCTGTCCTGCTCTCTCCTGCTCTGTCCCGCTCTGTCCCGCTCTCTCCTGCTCTGTCCCGCTCTCTCCTGCTCTGTCCCGCTCTGTCCCGCTCTCTCCTGCTCTGTCCCGCTCTGTCCCGCTCTCCCCTGCTCTGTCCCGCTCTGTCCCACTCTGTCCTGCTCTCTCCTGGTCTGTCCCGCTCTCTCCTGCTCTGTCCCGCTCTGTCCTGCTCTCTCCTGGTCTGTCCTGCTCTCTCCTCTTCTGTCCTGCTCTCTCCTGGTCTGTCCTGCTCTCTCCTCTTCTGTCCCGCTCTGTCCCGCTCTCTCCCGAATCAATATCCAAATTATTCTCGCGATTAGATTTCTGTCCTGCTCTGTCTCGCTCTGTCCTGCTCTCTCCTGCTCTGTCCTGCTCTGTCCCGCTCTCTCCCGCTCTGTCCCGCTCTCTCCTGCTCTGTCCCGCTCTCTCCTGCTCTGTCCCGCTCTCTCCTGCTCTGTCCCGCTCTGTCCCGCTCTCTCCTGCTCTGTCCCGCTCTGTCCCGCTCTCCCCTGCTCTGTCCCGCTCTGTCCCACTCTGTCCTGCTCTCTCCTGGTCTGTCCCGCTCTCTCCTGCTCTGTCCCGCTCTGTCCTGCTCTCTCCTGGTCTGTCCTGCTCTCTCCTCTTCTGTCCTGCTCTCTCCTGCTCTGTCCCGCTCTGTCCCGCTCTCTCCTGCTCTGTCCCGCTCTCTCCTGCTCTGTCCCGCTCTGTCCCGCTCTCTCCTGCTCTGTCCCGCTCTGTCCCGCTCTCCCCTGCTCTGTCCCGCTCTGTCCCACTCTGTCCTGCTCTCTCCTGGTCTGTCCCGCTCTCTCCTGCTCTGTCCCGCTCTGTCCTGCTCTCTCCTGGTCTGTCCTGCTCTCTCCTCTTCTGTCCTGCTCTCTCCTGCTCTGTCCCGCTCTCTCCCGAATCAATATCCAAATTATTCTCGCGATTAGATTTCTGTCCTGCTCTGTCTCGCTCTGTCCTGCTCTCTCCTGCTCTGTCCCGCTCTGTCCCGCTCTCTCCTGCTCTGTCCCGCTCTCTCCTGCTCTGTCCCGCTCTCTCCTGCTCTGTCCCGCTCTCTCCTGCTCTGTCCCGCTCTCTCCTGCTCTGTCCCGCTCTGTCCCGCTCTCTCCTGCTCTGTCCCGCTCTCTCCTGCTCTGTCCCGCTCTCTCCTGCTCTGTCCCGCTCTCTCCTGCTCTGTCCCGCTCTCTCCTGCTCTGTCCCGCTCTGTCCCGCTCTCTCCCGCTCTGTCCTGCTCTGTCCCGCTCTCTCCTGCTCTCTCCTGCTCTCTCCTGCTCTGTCCCGCTCTATCCTGCTCTGTCCCGCTCTCTCCTGCTCTGTCCCGCTCTATCCTGCTCTGTCCCGCTCTCTCCTGCTCTGTCCCGCTCTCTCCTGCTCTCTCCTGCTCTGTCCCGCTCTGTCCCGCTCTCTCCTGCTCTGTTCCGCTCTCTCCTGCTCTGTCCCGCTCTCTCCTGCTCTGTCCCGCTCTCTCCTGCTCTGTCCCGCTCTGTCCCGCTCTCTCCTGCTCTGTCCCGCTCTGTTCCGCTCTCCCCTGCTCTGTTCCGCTCTCTCCTGCTCTGTCCCGCTCTCTCCTGCTCTCTCCTGCTCTGTCCCGCTCTGTCCCGCTCTCTCCTGCTCTGTTCCGCTCTCTCCTGCTCTGTCCCGCTCTCTCCTGCTCTGTCCCGCTCTCTCCTGCTCTGTCCCGCTCTGTCCCGCTCTCTCCTGCTCTGTCCCGCTCTGTTCCGCTCTCCCCTGCTCTGTTCCGCTCTCTCCTGCTCTGTCCCGCTCTCTCCTGCTCTGTCCCGCTCTGTCCCGCTCTCTCCTGCTCTGTCCCGCTCTGTCCCGCTCTCCCCTGCTCTGTCCCACTCTGTCCCGCTCTCTCCTGCTCTGTCCCGCTCTCCCCTGCTCTGTCCTGCTCTGTCCCGCTCTGTCCTGCTCTGTCCCGCTCTCCCCTGCTCTGTCCTTCTCTGTCATGCTCTGTCCCGCTCTGTCCACCGCTCTGTCCCACTTTGCCCCAAATCAATATCCAAATGTTTCTCGCGATTAGACTTCCGTAGATTTCCCGTCCGTTGCACGCTATGAAGTCTGAGTTGTAGGGAACACGTTACTCACTCTCTGTTCCGTTTCGTCGTGAACAGGTCGTCTGAACTGGTGGTCGACGATGTGCCTGAGCTGTAAGAAGCTGCTTCCACTCGCCACAACAGGAGATGGAAACTGCCTCTTGCACGCTGCCTCTCTGGGTGAGCCACACATCCGTCACATCCTTAACACGCTCGCTTCATTGCACTTATACTTAGCGTCATCACTGTATCAACTGTTGTGATGTTGAAATAAATCCACAAAAATGACCTTTTTATTTTTGTATTACTCTATTTTTTTCTCAGATTTGATCTCAAAGCTGGGTGTGGACTCCTCTACAAAATAAACATGTGTGCAATAGGTTTCCTGTAGAGTGGGCCGTGATCCGGATGCAAAACTACTTCATTAAATGTATTGCATAACGCGCCACTGTTTACACTTTTCACACTGTTTATCGAGCGTTTACTCTTTTTCACTCCGGTCCTTGATTATTCCTGACTATCATTTTAAGGAAAGACAGAAATGGACACATACATTCAGAATGATTTATCTGTAAAATGAATAAAAGGCCTGACTTTGTGTAAGCTCTGGTTACATCGACCACATAAAACCTGTGCAAACTCTTACTTATTACTTACTTATTACTTACTTAACTATTTATTACAGGAAATAAAATCTACCTATTGGGTGATTTTAACATGCATATAATTTAGAACACGCCCTTTAGAAGAGCCCTGCTTCCTGGTGGTTGAGTGGTTTAAGCAGCTGCACATATGCATACAACTGTAGAAATACTTCTCTCATGGTGCACTGGGAAAGAGACATTTTTAAATAAGAGTTGAATAAAGTAAGTAGTATTTCTCTTGTTTTCAGTGTATATCGACTGCCTTAAAGTAAAATTGTTCATGTAAAAAGTATAAAATATCTTGTTTTACTCAAAATTAGAAAGAGAAATGCTACTACACTTAAGAACACTACTACAAGTAAGAACAAAACTTACTTGTTCTATTGGTAAATTGTGTTTTAATAAAGTCTAAATGTACTTAAATCAAGATAAATACTACTTAATTCAATCACTTTTTAACTTAATATTGTTTCTAAGATGGTACATTTTTTCCAGTGCCTCTGAAAAATACTCTGAAAACTAAACATTTAAAGCCTGAACAGAACATTAAGTCGGCCATTGGTGAGAAATAAAGTAAATTTTGGCCTTGTTGTTTTAAGTTTTGTCGTCTTGTTATTCTCCGTTTATCGTTTTAACCCACGTCATGCAGTTAAATCGCTTTTCACTCTTCCAGCCTGGACACAACCTCTGCACAAACTGTTGAGTTCAGAGTAGAAGTGGGAGATAAAACCAGTCGTGGCTACGTTGGCGTTTCGGAGATCTGCAAGATTAGAATATTGAGTAAATCGTCTATAATTAAAACTAATGAAAATGACCTCAAAAAGAGACAAAAACATCATGTAAAGTGATATTTCTCAACCAAGACATTCACAAGCACATCTAACACATTCCTGGTCCATTCTTAAAATATCCCCTGAATATTGTTCGCAAACACATGGATATTTGTTTAAAAAAAAAAAAAGAGAAAGAAATGCCCACGTTTTATGTATTTTTCTTTTATGCAATGTTTTTTACTGAATGTAATATGTTTTTGAGACATGGACCCCAGAAAGAATTGTCAATGCAACTGCTAATGAAGATACAAACAAACAAACAAACAAACATGACGTTATGAAGACCGCCTCTTGTCACATTGTGTAACTCTTGAAAGAAATAAGTGAAATCCAGAGCAAAGTAGCGACAGTATTTTCAGTATTGGCTTGTTGTCCCGCCATCTTTACCACATGTGTCATCGTTCCTCTGCTGCAAAAACACACGAGGGCGGACCACGAGGAGTGGCTGAGGTGTCCGCTGCGGGGGGATTATAAATTCATGGTTGCTGCCTCTCCTTCAGGACCGCCAGGGCCTTCACCGGGGCCGTCCGCCTCTGAAGCTTTCATAATCTGATCCGACAGTCGACCGGGGCTCCTTAATGAGGGCCTCGTGCTCCTGCGGCGTCCGGGCGGGGTTCTGACGCTGTGTCTTTGGCTCCGCAGGGATGTGGGGCTTCCACGACAGGGACCTGATGCTGAGGAAGTCGCTGTACACCATGATGAAGAGCGGAGCCGAGAGGGACGCCCTGAAGAGGAGGTGGAGGTGGCAGCAGACGCAGCAGAACAAAGAGGTCCGCCACACGTCACGACTATGAACCAAACACACTATAACAGGCTGGTTTATCTGTTATCATGATTATTCAGGTCAAAATATGGAAGAATTAGGGCTGAAAGGCTAATCGCAAGTCTCACTCTGGAACATTTTTTTTAAATGTCCCTCTAAAATAAGATAATAGGTAAAAAAATCTCTTGTTTTTAGTATATTTTGATTGCCGTAAAGCAAGAAATGAGACAAAAATGCTACTACACTTAAAATAATAACAAAATGTACTTGTTCTATTGGCAAATCTTGTTTTAAGAAAGTCAAAATATACTAAAATCAAGATAAATACGACTTAATTCAATCCCTTTTTGATAACTTATGTCTCATTTAAGATTGTACATTTTTGCAGTGTAGTTTTGATTTGTACAAACGTGTTCTGAAAAACATGTAACTATTAGTTTATCAGTTCTTAGGCAATATTTAATTTATTTCTGTCAGTTCTCCTGGACGTGTTTACATTTAATTTTAACTTTTGAACAGAATCCTACAATTAAAACATCCAACCGCAATCACAACACTTCAGAAAAATCACAATTAGATATTTTTCCCAAATTGTGCAGCCTTATTAAGAACTAAAAAATAATCATCATTAGAATTTTAGCAGCAAAAATAAGTTCAATTCAATATATGCTCCCAAAAAAGTCAACCTAAATGTAAGTGCTTTTCGTTTGTTCTTGCACATTAAATTAAAAGTTACATTTCATAGAGATTGTCATTGTTCTGATCTTTTAGACAGTAAAATAACAATCTTAAATTAGATGATGTGCAAATAAGTGCTATATTACATACTTTGCCATCTTAAAATAAGATTTGCCAAAGGAACAAGCTGGTCCTTTCTTATTTCAAGTGCAGTCGCTTTTTCTTTTTTTTTTTTAAGTGAGAAAATGCTGTATTTTCTTATTTTAAATAAAGCACGACATGTTATGCTTGTTCCAAAATATCCCCAAATCAAGATAAACACTGCTTAATCCACGCACTAATTCACTTATTATCTTCATTAAGCTCTTTTTTCAGTGTGGATGAAAGAAAATAACAGCTTTCACTGCTGTTTGCTCCCGGTGTCAATAACAGTATAATAATCATCATTAAATCCTTTTGTATCTTTTCACATTTGGCTAATTTGATATCATGATGTCTCTAATGGCAGCAAAAGAAATGTCCCTATGTTCTCTGTGTTAAGATAAGATAAGATAAGATAATCCTTTAATGTCTACACATGGGGAAATTTCGGTGTTACAATGCAGTAGATACAGGAGGAAAGGACAGATCACTTATAGGAAGTTTCAAAAAACATAATTCTTAATAGAAGAACTCTTATAAACAAAACAAAAAACTCTTATTAACAAAACTCCTCTCATATCTTAAAGGTGCAATGGACGATTTTTTTCAGCAAATTTTTTATCATATTTCCTCGTGGCAGGACAAATCATTTGTCCTGCCACGTATCAATCATAAAACGCACCTACCGCTCACCTGCAGCCGCGTGCGGTTCGTCCCCACGTTTCCGCGTGTCTAAGCCCATGGATCTATCATAATATAATTCCCTCAGTGTACGGGGCAAAATGAAGACAGAGAAAGACAGTTCGAGCTGACGCAGAAGTGGACAGAAATCTACGGGAGACGAGCGATGCGATGCGCTCCGTTGCGCTAATAAACAAACGCACATGTGTGTTGTATCAGTCTGCACGGGGGAGCGCACTTCCGCCTGCGTTCTCAAATCGCCGAAAAATCGTCCATTGCGCCTTTAATAGGGAATGGATGGGGGGATAAAAGAGATAAATAAAAAGATAAAGTTAAAAATAAGATAATAATAAAATAATAATAATAATAATAGAATAAAATAAAGTAAAATAAAAATAGCTAGCACAAGACTAGGTAACACTATAGACAGTGGAAATTGTACCTTTAAATGTTCATATTTTGACCAAAGATAAACGATTGATGATTTGCTCAGCTCTTGTGTGTTACATTATAAACAAGAACAGACGAACGCAAAGCCATTTTCTGAAAATCTCACAGTAAATTATATTGAATCCTTCCTGCCTTGAATTACTCTTTAACTTACAAGATCAATCGATTAACTCGATAGGATTTGTGCACGCTGAATGAGACGTTTTAGCTGTGTTCACGTCGGTCTTCATCACCTGCTCGGACACGTTGATGTTCCAGCGTGTGTTTTTGTGTGGGCAGTCGGGGCTGGTGTACACTGAAGAGGAGTGGGAGCGAGAGTGGAACGAGTTACTGAAGCTGGCCTCCAGTGAGCCACGCACTCACCTCAGCAAGAACGGCAACACCAGCGGCGGGTGAGACTGCATGACGAACATGGCGCCGAACACGTAGGACTGTCACAGTATCTGTCCAGAAATGAAGGACGGGACGGTGTTTTTTAAAGGTCAATTACTGTGTGTACTTACTTTTGCTGTTAAAGGACCCACACACGGTTGAATGAATAACTCGTTTGACTAGATATAGCCACAAGAAGAATAAAAACACACATATAAGTCGCACTGGAGTATAAGTCGCACCAGGGAAAAATGCAGAATAGAGAAAAAAACATATATAAGTCACACTGGAGTATAAGTCGCTCAAGCCAAAAAATGCAGAATAGAGAAAAAACATATATAAGTCGCATTGGAGTATAAGTCGCACCAGCCAATAAATGCAGAATAGAGAAAAAAACATATATAAGTCGCACTGGAGTATAAGTCGCACCAGCCAAATTATGCAGAATAGAGAAAAAAATACATATAAGTTGCACTGGAGTATAAGTCGCTCAAGCCAAAAAATGAAGAATAGAGAAAGAAACACATATAAGTCGCACTGGAGTATAAGTACCATTTTTTGGGGAAATGTATTTGATCAAATCCAAGACCATCATCTTGAAATGCAATTTAAAATAATAACAGATTAGAGAACATGGTGAATAGGTGTAT